>NC_056477.1:31875004-32217504 GCF_008729295.1 Plectropomus leopardus
ATCTTTAAAAATGTAAGGTCCACACACTGTCTGGACAGCCTCAATACTTAGCTCAACACTCTGTCATCAGTCATTGCAGCAGGCTGTAGAAATGTCCTCCTGTGGATGACAACATGCTCACCACGTCTTCAAGTTTATCTTCCAGGACTTATTCTGCCTTTGAACATGTTCCTGGCTATGTCTACTTTCTACTGTCCTATCTTTCAATTGTCTCAGTCTAATCTTGAGATATTTCCTTAAATTTCTCTTTGGTGCCCACAAAACAGAAGCCTGGCAGCCAAAACACACTGGCTGCTCTGTGTTTACTACGGCAACTGGAGAGGCAGGGGAATCTGAAAGAGCAGGGGTCGCTGAGGAGGCTGTGCTGGGTTTTTGCACCGGATATTTTCAGAACTGAAATTCCACAGGTTATTTCTGGATCCATATGCCAGTGTCAAGATGGCAACCCATCTGCCCACCACAACATACCAGTAAACTCTTTGCCAGTAAACTCTTTTTACTGTTGTTGATTTGAAGGTTTATAATTCTTGCAGTTGCTGAGATGACGCTAATATGTTGCAGTCTTCTAGTAGACAATCAGAACACCTAAAGTTGTTTGTATCTTTGTTTACTGTTCACTATTTGATATTACAGCAGAGTGTGTAAAGCACTTGGTTGCATAATTGCTGTAAAAACATGCAAAGGCCAGTGTTGAGCAAATGACTGACTCCAATAAGGGCAGGAAAGGGGAAACGCCCATGACTTTGCATGTCGGCGTGCAATATTAGATTTCCATTTCCGGCCACTTCTAACCAGTACCCTTACATAAGCAGAACCTACAGGTGTTAGCAATAGTTAGACAGCATTAAGCCCAGCGGGATGTGTGTGTGTGTGTGGCGGGGGGGCACATGTCATCCATGCAGTCAAGCAAATTCCCTTTCAGTGTGTCTGTGTTTATGAGTATACAGTTTGTTTCATGTTGTGCCCACTGCTTGTTGCTCTTAAAGTTGTTGCCTCAGCGGCCCCTTTTCAGCCGCCACTTCATGTACTATATTTGAACACCCTTCCCCCCAGCCTCCCAAAGTGCCTTTGGATCAAGGTGCTCCACAGTATGTCCCTTGGGTGAGTGATCCCGGCCAACAGGATGTGATGGCAGGCCCAGAATGCAACAGGAATCTTGCTTCGATGTTTGCTTTCCCCAATGATGTATTCAGAGAAGGTTTAATCTTAGCTTTTAGGGAGTGGATAACAACTGCAGGAATAACTGGAGTAGCCATACCCTGCACCAACTGAAACTTCATCATGCAGATCTCGTCTCATAACAGAAAACTCAAAAATGTGGGTGCTTATACAGTGTAATGAGTAGGGCAGCAGCTGAGTGTATTTCAGGTATACAGACCTCTCACTAACCCCGGATTTCCGCCACTTACATGTGTGTTGCATTACGGCTCCGCTGCGGTTTTGTTCTGTGCGCCGTCATCCGTCAATCTCCACCAGTTGCTTTTTGAGTCCGACATTACTGGATCAGCTGTGGCAAGACCAAGAGGTTCTTTACTACAGTTTTTTTTTATTGTGTATAATATTTTATTACAGTATTACACACATTATATTGGTACAGAAGAAGTAATAAATTCACTCAATGGATTAATTATAGTGATGTCTATTTACTCCCATAATTCCCAATAACTTGCTCAAAATAAAATAAATAATAATAATAAAAATAATAAAAATAACTAAATAATTTTGTGGTTTTCCACCTCCCAAATTAGCTTTTCCTCGTCTGTGTTGCCAGTAGTGACCTCTGAAAACCCCTGACCTGATGAATACAGGCCTGGATCCGCTTATTGTGACATTTTGTTGATGTAGTTAGGTGAAATACGATCAGACGTAAACACGTAGTGTTTTATCCTGAAAAGTAACTGGATGTTTTAATGTTATATCACTGTCTGATTTCCTGACTGCTCTGTGTTAAATTCGGCAGACTTTATGTGAAGTGATCCAGTGTCTGGCCAAAAAAGGAGGCTTGCGTATCTGATCCGCAAGCCTCCGGACTGCCGGAGCTGAGACAGAGTCAATCCGCAACGCAGCGGAGCCAGTGGAAATTAACACATAGAGTAGAGTGTAATTTATTTGCCCTGCAGTGACGGAGCAGAGGTGGACCACACACGGATCTGATGGAAATTAGGGGTAAGGCAAGGTATTGACCACTAAGGCAGCAAACACACCCTCTGAGATATTATTTGATTTCTGATTTCAACTTTTTTTTTCAGAACTGCATTGGCACTATTTGACATTGAAGTGTTGATTTGTAAGGATCAACAGATCATTGGTTGAGGAGTCTGCACTCCCTCTGGTCGGTTTTATTTAATCCTTCATGCTGGGCTTGTCTTGAATGTCTCTTTTCTTAGCTTCGAGGGAATTTATGACACATCCTTTGAGGTAACCTAACACTAAAACTTTGAGGCCTTACTTGATTCTTACTCTTACCAAGCAGTTTGAGTGGTCCACAGAATCCATCCCTCCCTTCAACACTCTCTTTTCTGTCCTCCAACAGCTTTGAATTTTATGCAAGTACAAAATGAACCAATTGAGCTGAGAGCAGGCTTGCAGGCTGGGATGAAGCAGTCTGAGGAGTGGACACCTTAAACGTCCAGAGGAGATAAAGCAGGGGATTTGAGTTGACATTTCACAGGAGAAATTTGTCATTAGTGATTATTCCCACCTTGCTGTGATTGACGTAACAAGATCTTTAGTGGCCCCTGTGTGAATTTAGGAGGAATCGATTTTGTCCGATGACCTCATTGTGCCGTTAAAAGGTCAATAGGAAGCATATTGTTCTCTGTGAAAGTTCTGTTCCATGGGGTTGACTGTGAGTCAGGGGCTGGACCTGGCCGTCTGTCCCTCTCATATCATTTGATGAGAGTTTCTAACACAATCTCAAGCACCAAACAGGGTTTTTCATGAGGTGTCCGTGTCTGGAGATACTCATAAACCCTGCTACGCAATCAATTCACATGACATTTGACCTGACATTTAAGTCTCTTATAGAGAAAGTTGTCATATAACTGAGGGGTTTGGCCACAAGTGATATCAATACTGCTATTGCACCTTTAGTTTGGATGAGTTTATATACCAACTGTTAAAACACACAAATGCTTTTCCCATGCACATTCATTTTGTCTCCATGACATGCAGCCATAAGTTTCAAGGACACTAAGTTTTTCATTGAGAGAAAATTACTTTCTTTTTCCTGTTATTATTTCAATTTGCAAGCAGCAGCAGCCTCATGTAACAATCTGTCTCACTGGTTACAGCGCGGCAAAGGATCATGGGAGTAGGGTAAACAACAAAACAAAACATAGTTGTTTTTTTCCCCCATATGTTGTCATGCAAGTAAATACCCCAAATGAACACTGCAGGTGGGCTACTTGATTACTACATAGATAAATATTTATATAGCAATTTTACAGGAATGATTCTGTCCCAAAGTAATCTTTTAGATCCAAGCAGACCATCACTGTAACCACGATCACTCTAAGCGCTTTCCACTGTAGTTTTATACTTCACGAAATTACACGCAGAGAACTTTTGAAGTAATTACTTTACATCAAAGTACAAACAAATGGAGGAAAAGCTGATAGTTGTGGTCAACAGCTTTCCAATTTTACTCTAGAGTTTGAATTTTAATTCAGTTTTTGGAACACGTTCATAGAACGTATTACTTTGTCTTGTGCCAGGAATAAGGGAATGTTGGAAAACAACTGCACCACTGGGGCATGGAGTATGTTGGAAACACTCACACTGAAGGACATGTGAGTCGAAACTTCTGATGAGGGTCAAAGAGACATTATTTGTCTGAAAGGTACTGAGTGAAAAAAGTTAGATCATCAAATTTCACTCTCTTCATGTACTGATTGATTCTGCAAAGACAGAATAGTAGAATAGTTGCATTTACAGTGGTTGTCTTATTTGTCTGATATTGTATCAAAGGCCAGTATGAGCAGCAGACTTTAACCCTGGTTCTTAGTCTTAAAATGCATAAGAAGACCCTCCGCCATGCCAGAGCAAACTATTACTCATCATTAATCGAGGAAAATAAAAACAATCCCAGGTTTCTTTTCAACACTGTAGCCAGGCTGACTCACAGTCATAGCTCCACAGAGCCTTGTATTCCTTCGGCCCCAAGCAGTGACGACTTTATGACTTTTTTTAATGATAAAATTATAACCATTAGAGATAAAATCCATCATATCTTGCCCTTAACTGACCTGACCCCGGACTCAGGTAGTTTGGATATGGCGGCAAGGCCTGGAATTTATTTGGGCAATTTTTCCCCCATGACCTTTGCCGACTCTCTACTTTGATTTGTGCATCTAAGCCCTCAACATGCCTGCTAGACCCCATCCCAACTAGGCTACTTAAGGAAGCGTCATCCTTATTAGACAGTTCTTTATTAGATATAATCAATGCGTCTTTATTAACGGGCTATGTACCACAGTCCTTTAAAATAGCTGTCATTAAACCTCTTCTAAAGAAGCCCACTCTCGATCCTGAAATTTTAGCTAACTATAGACCGATATCTAATCTCCCCTTTATTTCTAAAATCCTTGAGAAAGTGGTTGCTCATCAACTCTGTGACTTTCTCCAAGATAATAGTTTATTCGAGGTCAGCCAGGCTTTAGACTTCATCATAGTACAGAGATGGCACTAGTAAAAATTAACAACGACTTATTGATTGCTTCTGATTCAGGTCTGGTCTCTGTTTTAATCCTTTTAGATCTCAGTGCTGCTTTTAACACCATTGACCATCATATCTTGCTGCACAAAATGGAACAGTTAATTAAAGGAACAGCACTAACCTGGTTTAAATCTTACTTATCAGATCGTTCCCAATTTGTTCACATCAATGACCAATCATCCACGCATACTAAGGTCTGCTTCGGAGTGCCACAGGGTTCTGTGCTTGGACCAATCCTTTTTACTTTATATATGATTCCTCTAGGCAACATTATTAGAAAACACTCTATAAATTTTCATTGTTATGCTGACGACACACAAATGTGTGAAACCAGATGAAACTGATCAGCTATCTAGACTTCAAGGTTTTTAGGATGTAAAAGCCTGGATAAGCCGTAATTTCTTGATTGAATTCAGACAAAACTGAAGTTATTGTTCTTGGCCCCAAACACCTCAGAAACTCCCTTTCTAACAATGTAATTATTCTAGATGGCATCACCTTGGCCTCTAGCTCATCAGTAAGGAACCAAGTTTTATTTGATCGAGATTTATCTTTTGCCTCCCATAAAAAAACAAACTTCAAGGACTGCTTTCTTTCACTTGTGCAACATTGCAAAAATTACACATATCCTATCCCAGACAGATGCTGAAAAATTAATACATGCATTGACACCTCTAGGCTGGATTACTGTAATTCCCTATTATTCAGTTGCCCCAACAAATCACTTAGGTTGCTCCAACAGGTGCAGAATGCTGCAGCATGTGTTCTAACGGGAACCAAGAAATGGGACCATATTTCTCCTGTTTTAGCTTTGTTGCACTGGCTCCCTGTAAAATCCAGGATTGAATTTAAAATCCTTTTCCTGACTTACAAAGCTCTAAATGATCAGGCTCCATCCTATCTGTCGCAGCTTATAGTTCCTTACCAACCCTCAAGATCACTGCGCTCAGAAAATGCAGGATTACTTGTGGTTCCCCAAGTTTCCAAATGTAGGTAGGAACCAGAGCCTTCAGTTACCATGCTCCTCTTTTATGGAACCATCTTCCAGTTCCAATTAGGGAGGCAGACACCGTTTCCACTTTTAAGGGTAGACTTAAGACCTTCCTCTTTGATAAAGTTTGTAATTAGGGCTGGCTAAGGTTGCTTGGACTTGCCTATAGTTAGGCTGACATGGGTAACTTGCCGGGGGACTTTCTATCGTGGTCAGAGAGCAGTGGGGACTAACACTGCTCTCTGACCTTTATATTTAAGCCATAATAGCTGATTGGTGACCCTAGTTTCGTTAGTGTGTATATTCCTGGAGCACAAGTTTCTTGTGCTCAGCTGAAGTCCCCGTCTGTGTGACGGGGAGGAAGGAGAGGTGGCAGAGCTTTCAGCCCGATCCGGCGGGGGTGGTTTTGAGTCCGTTCAGACCTGCCACTCTGGCTCTGCTTCCTCTCTCTTTCTTTCTATTACTGCGATATCTGTGATATCTGTGCTGGTGCTGTGACCATGCCTTTGGGTGTGCTTGTGCTGTGGCTGCACTGATACTGTACCCCCAGCTCACCCTGATCGTGCTCTTGATCCTGGTTGCGCCGATGCTGTGATCATGCCTTTGGACACCTCCGTATCAATATATGTATGAGACTCTTATCAACACCCACAATATCATCATAGAGCGCATTTGATAATTTAGCACCTATCGTTATTGTACATGCATCTGTTTCAATTATTGCTGCCTCTCTCCCCCTCACTTCCCCGCCCCCCTCTCTCTTTCTCTTTCTTTTTTGCCACAATTGTAATTCATTCGTTATTTAAGACATCTATAGCACATCTGTCCGTCCTAGAGGAAGGATCCCTCATCATCCTCTGCTGCTCTTCCTGAGGTTTCTTCCTTTTTTTTTCCCCCCCGTTCTGAGGCAAACCATGTTTTGTGATAATGGGCTCTATAAATAAAATTGACTTGACTTGGCTCTTACTGGGAGTTGGACTGTATGCCTAAATAACAAAGGTCTTGCTGCAAGGGTACAAGTGCCTTCAATTTTGGAATGGATTGTGGAAATCCTTAAAGGAATGATGCTGGACTGACGTTTGTCCTATCCCAGGCTACAGATGATGATGTACCATCTAGCATCTCTCGCTTTCTCTTTCTTTCCATCAATGCCAGGACTGATTGGTAGGCAGACTAATCCCAATGCTGCCAGGCCAGTTAAGTGTGTTCACATTTCACTGTCACATTCCCAGGGGATCACACATGGAGCTTTCCAGATGCACGGTGATCAAAAACCTTCAAATTCTGAAACTGATGTTGTGGTTAATGTCTCAGTGATTGAGCATAATGTGTCTCAGAAGACGGTAAACTCTGTATTTGAAATGTCATTGTTGATGTGGACGTCTTCTTTAAAGTGTATATTTCTGCTCTCATCTTGAACAAAATAAAGGACTTTTAAGGCTGCAGAGAATTTGTCTGGTGAGGCCATCCTGATGATTTGAGCTCAACATCATGTTTCTCTCTCTGTATCAGTCCGACTCTCTGCTGCCACAAAGCTTTAGTACAAAGAGTACTTGCCTTTACAGACAGACTCTATCAGTCAGCCTAGCCTCTACTACACAAATACATTTTAAGACAGACACAAAGAAAATACTATTTAATTATATTTACCATTTGTCCATCCAGTCGGAAAAATGCAAAAATGTCTTTTCCTATAAGAAACTCTGGGAGTTGATCCTCTTGTTCTTGTTCAATCACCCCATAACTTCACTGATTGCTTTGTTTACTCTTGTAACATTAGAGTTAGCGCTTGTTGCTTCTGGATCCATCATTACTGATCTGTAAGCACCAGCCTGCATTTTACTTAGGCTGCTTATGTTGTCAACCTCAGAGCAGATCCCTGATTGGCCCAGATTGGATTTTGAGTTCTGGAAAGTGTTTGGGGTGGCACGGAGTCCAGACTGATATGCAGACCGAATCGAACGCAGAAAGAATGTTGAGCTCACGTCATCAGGATGTTTTCTTCAGAATAGCAGAGAATCTTTCATAAACATATTCAGGTCACTTCAGCTTTACAGTCTCGGCTGGACATCTGCTCAAGGCCCCAAACTATCAGAGCCAACAGATCGGTTTAAGCCTGTTCATACTCTATGAACCTATCATGAGCATGGCATTGAGGTATTTACACTGTCTGTATGTAACTTGTGTTGTATAAATCTAATAATCTCTTTCTCTCTCTCTTGTTGTCTTGCAGGACCTCCAGTAAGTAGAGCAGACGCCTTGTGTGACCTGCATGTGGTAAAGTGACTGCTTATTTTTGCACTTTGGTGCAAAGTATTTAAACTGTAAGGTCATGTTAAGCAAACCTGATGCCATTATAACAACTTGGTTGGATGCAGTGATGATGGTCAGTGTGTTATGTGGCTCAGTGTAATATGGCTTATGTTCTTTCATGGACCAAATGTTTTGAACACATTTTCCAGTTGTAAAGCATGCTCGAATTGTTCACACAGTTCTGATTCTCATTAATCATTTAGGTCTTGCTGTTTTAGAGTTCACTGTGTGAATTAACATTTTAGCTACCAGCTCTCTAAAAGTATTCAGTCAACATGTTTGTGTGGGTTTCCTTAGTGACTCTGAAGTAGCTGTGGGTGTACATGTCACTGTGAATGGTATTTGGTCAGTCATATGACAGACCAGTGATCTGTCAGCCTCCTGCCCACAGAGGGCAGGGATAGGCTTCAGCCCAGGCTCTGCACGCACAGGAGAAATGGATCACATCTTTGGTTGAATGCAGGCCTATAGTTGAAACCAAGCCTTTGGTTAAAAGGAAAACCTCCTGAATCCTGTGCCTTGATGGCACATAGTTTCCAAACATCTGGCCACTATGAGTTTGACTTTTGTACAGCTGTGTCAGTTTTAAAATCAACTCTGCCAAATGTCCCTCCCTGGAAAATTTGAGGGATAGTTCTTACAGAGGAAGTTTTAAGGTACATGAGGTCAGACAGGGAGGCGGATTTTCCACTCTCACTACACTTCTATCTCCACGGGATCAGAGCATTTTAAACTCAGAGACTTTGCTAAGATTCCACATGTGTAAATACAGATACAGTGTAGATACAGTTTGCCAAACACCTGTACCTTAATCAGGCTCAGGAATGCTAAAAAGAAGAATAAAGGTTGCGGTCCTGCTTCGGTCATTACAGTGACCTTACACATATGTTGACTGGATTCAGTCAGACAGACAGGTTTGTGATGAAAGTTCTCTGAACACATCACTCAGGCCATTTCATGGACATTAAATAGATGAATCAAAGCTAAGTCAACAGCGTGATGAAGCTTGTAAAGAACAAAGTAGATTTCATGTCTTGTCACTCCTCGACATGGACAAGCAAAATTCATTTGGATGTCCTGCTGAAACAGGTGATACTGAAAACTTTTTGATAGTCTAAACACAGATAATTGAAGTGAATGTATCAATCCACTCCTGTGACTGACTGCAAATTAGTCAAAATTTCTTTTGTGGAGCACTTTATAATTGGACATACAGTTGATAGTGCTATGGTACTCATCTCTTAAAGGCCAGTGTAATTACTTACACATCCATCTGTTGAAAACAGATGGATTGACATTAACCGGCCATGTCAGTGAACTTTTCTGTCCCTGCAGTACTCACACATTTGGACATTTTGAAATGATTAGGCTTTTGGAATCCTTCTGATCTACAAAGACAGTTTTGCCAAGAACTCCAAGAACACATGCATTCCCTCAGAGGTCACCGATTTAAAGTTATAGTTTGAAAAAAGGATAGTTATACGCACATCGCGTAGTTGAGACAGAAAACAACTTTCATGAGGGAAAAAAGGCAACGCCTGCACGCATATTCCATGCCACACAAGTTTTGAAGACAACGTTTTAATCATGCCTGGATCTTCATCAGGTCAAATGTTTGGATAGATTAAACCACACCTATATTTATACTTAATGCACACCAACAGGCTGATGAGCTCTAAACATTTGGCCTGACAAAGATCCAGGCAGGGTCGAAACATCTTCAATAAACTTGTGTGGCGTGGAGCAAATGTGCAGGTGTTGCCTTTTTCCCCTCTTAAATGTTACAATGAACATACTTTTAAGTCAAGGTAAATGTTTCATGGAGTAACATGAGTAAATGTTTTACTTTAATTTTAGCTAGTTTGTGGCACAAATCAAAATTTTGCTTGCAGGTGCTGACAGTCAGGTGCCGGATTGGCACCTGATTGTCAGCACCTGTGAGCATGGGCTCTGCTACAGTGGTCAGTTGGTGTCTAGTCCAAGAATCGTGCTAGAGTGACCAACACATACACGTTGGCTGACTTGCGCAAAATGCTAGTTGGGATGCCATCCCACAGCAGTGCGTGACCAGGCTGGTGACCAGCATGAGGAGGAGGTGAAGGACTGTTGTGGCTGTGTATAGTTCTTCCACACGCTACTGAGGCTCCTGTTTGTTAAATGAATAAATGTTAAAATGCCAATATGTCTTGTTTCTTCAGACTTTAATCATCCAATCCACCAAACAACACCAAACACGAGTCAATAGCAAAATAAGTTGTTTGGCATTGGCAGAGAAGATTTGGCAAGTTTTTCATAGTTGCAACCCACATACTCAGCTCTGCTGCTCATCTAACAAATGCATGTTCCTTACAAATAAAAGGGAAATAAACAGGCTTTCCAACATTATAAGATTTATTGACAAGAGGCATTGTTACAACGAATAAATAATATATCAAACACAAATTCCCTTACTTATTGTGCTATATTTAGTTTCACACAAGGATAAAAAAGCAGTTTTCCAGGAAGTCAATTATTCTATGCCACTCTAAAACAGCAGCCACATAGCTGACGTTCCAGTGAAACTGACTTCACACACACACACACACACACACACACACACACACACACACAGTAGTAGCTGCCACGAAAGCCCCCTGCTGTGTCGTTATGTCACTGTGTCTCTGCTAAAAAGTTGCACATGAACACACCTAACTGATGACCAACCAGCACCTATGTTCTGCGCCTGTGTGAGAGGAAATGCCCCTCCATACCAGCAGACGGTGGTTGTCTGTAATTGTCATTCAAGAATGAAACCGGAAGGACGTCATGGCAATAGTTAAATAAGATAAGATAATCCTTTATTGATCCCCACACCTCCTACTCTTCATCTCCTTTGGGACATAAAATGAGATCTCTGAATCACATGTTCTCCTCTGTAACATGCTGCATCTCTTCCCATGACAGCTGCATCTTGTCCAGTCAAAATTTCAATCACTCATGAATACACACCAAATCTGCATCATATTCCATATGGGACCAAATGCTACTTTTATTAACAGAAAAAGGACTAACTTTAATTGAAGTCCGCTGGACTGAACACATTGAAACAAAGTCTGTCTCTGACCCTCCTCAAAGAACACATTTATCCCCTGGCCTCTGCCTATGACTTGTCACCTGGCCTAACAACTTTTTTGGGGGAACCCTGGGTAGCTGTTGGCACTGTTAGAAATTTGCCAATATTTTAGACCGGATAAAAGAAACCTCTATGCCATTTGTTCTATGGATGTGCTTGTTGGAGTTTAACCTGAGCAGTGACATACAATAATGACAACAATTATTTCCAGCACATCTATCCATATATATATTATGATTTTTAATATACAGTATATTATATATATATATATATATATATATATATATATATATATATATATATATATATATGTGTGTGTGTGTGTGTATATATATATATATATATATATATATATATTATATATATAATTAATGCAGTGGTAGTGTCAGATCAGAACACAGTATCGGCTGAAAAAGGTATCGGGATGGACAAAAACATAAGGGAACCTCTCTACTTCCCATTTATTCAGAAGCTCTTTGCAAAATGGGAGCCACATGTTGGAGGCTTTCTGTGTAATTCAAGTGAAGAGCTCCTTCCGTCAGTGGACGACCTTTGCTCCCTGCAGACGGCCCCTGGAGACCCAGTAGCTAACAGGCAGGCACTTAAGTGCAGCATGTTCACTCTCAGCACCTGGCAACACACCTTCCTGGGCTGCCCTCTGAATGCCAGCCCGATTTAGTAGAAATAATGCTCCTCTAACGAACCACGCACCAGCCACACTGACCCAAAGCTTCATTACTGATGTGAGCACACATTTCTATCACATGTATGAGAGCAGAGTATTAATTAAGACCCTACAAAAAGCTGGAAATAGTAATAATAGTAATAACAGATCGTCTTGGTTGATAAATCAGTAAGGGTCACTGACACACTGGTTGCACTTTGTCTCTGGCTGCTGTATTGGTTCTGATATTAGGTAGAAGGAGATGGGCTTTCACTGAACTATGACATAGGCTACAGAGGGCCTCATTCACAAACGGGTCTTAAGAAGAGATATCTTGAAACACACACAAAGTTTTTCCAAACACTCCAACATTCATCAATATTTTCTTCTTTGGTGTTTGTTCTTATGATCAAAATGTATTCTCACAAAAGAGCACTCTTACACTCAGTTTGTTTTGACATATTTTTTGCAGAATGACAGGTTATTTTGTTTTCTTCAGTATTAAAGTTGTATAATGTTATGGGATTTAAATGACATATTTTTATGATGTATAATATTTTTGGTAATTATTTTCATTATTTTACAAAATCCATTATGGTCATTTAAAATAAACAGGACAGTAACACTTCAGTTTACATCAGTTATGTTACTGGAAACCTTGCCATTTAATGATTAGTGATTGATCGGGCTAGAAAATGTCTCAGGCCGTTCTGCTGGGTGAGACGAAAATTGACAAAGCAGTGTTCCAAGTTATTAATAACTTGAAGAAACATTGCCTGAGGTAATACAGCCCCCTACTCTGTATCTCTCTAAACACAAACACACGCACACACATACACAACACTTTTACAGCTGTAAAGCATTAAGTTTGTGGTGTGTGGGTCGGCTGTTTGATTAATGCATATTTATAACATCTCATAAATCTTTTTGTGTTATTTTATTCACTCCTCCTGATGCTTGTAAATATGACAACTGGTTTGAGGTTTGAGGTGACTCCACTACAGAACAGAGGTTCAGTGCTCCACTCTCATTTCACGTGGGCATTTAATCTCTCAACTTTCCTTCCTCTTCGGTCTCTCTGTGTGCACTCAGCCCCGCAGTTTCATGCCCTTTTATTGGGATTTGTGGGGCATTTTCCCATGCTAACAAGGATCAAGTGACATGCTTTCAACTAAGAACATGGGATTCATTATAAGAACAGAGGTGCAAACATTTCTGTAGTTTAAGAACATGTCATGAGTCTGATGTAGACTTTTCATAAGACCTTTCTTCATAACAGATTTAAGAAATAACTTTGTTGGTGAACAAGGCCCACTGTTTTCCTATGTATGGACAAAGAAGTACACACAAGTCATATATACAGGCATGGTCAAAAATATCGGCACCGTTGCAATTCTGCCAGATAATACACCACTTCTCCAAGAAAACTGCTGAAATTGCAAATGTTTTGGTATTCACATGTTTATTTCTTTTGTTTGCATGGGAACAACACAAAAAAAGAAAAAAAGTCAAACCTGATACAATTCCACACATAACTCAAAAAGGCACTGGACAAAATTTTTGGCACCCTTAACTTAATATTTGGTAGCACACCCTTTGGAAAAAATAACTGAAATCAGTCGCTTCCTGTAAGCATGAATGAGTTTCTTACACCTCTCTACTGAAATTTTGGACCACTCTTCTTTTGCAAACTGCTCCAGGTCTTTCAGATTTGAAGGATGCCTTCTCCCAACTGCTGGATTGAGATCTCTCCACAGGTGTTCTGTGGGAATTCAACCAAAACACAAGAAACTTGTGCTCCAGGATAAGCACTTAATGAGGATCCTAGGGTCACTGATCAGCAATTATGACTTACATATGAATGCCAGAGAACAGTAATAAAAAAGAAAGAAAGAGGAGGCAGAGCCAGGGTGGCAGGTCTGAACGGACAAAAAACCATCCCCGCCAGATCCGGCCGAAACCTCTTCCACCTCCCCCTCCACCCCATCACACGGACAGAGATTTCAACTGAGCACAAGAAACTTGTGCTCCAGGAATATACAGACTAAAGAAACTAGGTTTACCAATCAGCTATTATGGCTGAAATATAGAGGTCAGAGAGCAGTGAAGACTAACATATCTTTGGGGTCATCAGGTGGGAACCTTCTTACATCAGTGTTTCACCTAGTTGGTCCAACAACACCTCCAGGAGGCTAGGCCGTGAACTCTAGCATCCCAAAGCCACTCCCCTAGTGCCAGCCCTCACTGCTCCTATGCAGCCCAAACAAGCCTGCCACCTTCAGCAGACCTAGGCTCCATTTATGCGAGCTCCAGGTAGTGGCAGTACCACCTGGCTATCACAGATACAAGGCTAAGCTAAACTACTACAAAGCTCTCACAGATACAAGCTAAACTGCTAAAAAGCTATCACATTCACAAGGCTAAGCTTCACTAATACGTGGCTATCACAGATACAAGGCTAAGGCTAAGCTATGCTAGCCATGCTTGCTAGGCTAGTTATCACATGGCTGTCACAGCCTACAGACAGATACCACAGGCTACCACAGATACAAAGCCAAGCTAAGCTAACACATGGCTATCCCCCAGGAGGCCAAACTGAGCTAACTAAGTTAGCTATGCTGGCTATCACATGGCTATCACAGCCCAAACAACAATACCACCTTCAGCAGACCCAGGCTCTATTTATGCAGATTCCAGGTAGTGTGGGTGGGTGAATTTGATCAACAAATGGGATTCAGATTTGGACTCATAGCTGACCATTTCAGAACTCTCCAGTGTGTTTTGGGTCATTTTCCTCCTGGAAGACCGATGACCTCTGGTGGAGACGCAGCTTTCTGACACTGGGCACTACGTTGTGCCCCAAAATTCTTCGATAATCATCAGATTTCATGATGCCAATCGCACAGTCAAGGCAACCAGTGCCAGAAAAACATCTTTGAACCTCCACCATGTTTGACTTAAGGGACTGTGTTCTTTTCTTTGAAGGCTGCATTTCGTTTTCCGTATGCAGTGCTATGATGTACTCTACCTAAAAGCTCTACTTTAGTCTCATCTGTTCACAGTACGTTCTACCAAAAGGATTGTAGCTTCGTCATATGTTTTGGCAAACTCCAGTCTGGCTTTTTTATGCCTTTGTGTCAGCGGTGGTGTCCTCCTGGGTCTCCTACCATAACGTCCCTTTTCATTCAGATGGCGACAGATGACACTGACACTGTTGTACCCTGTGTCTGCAGGTCAGCTTGAATTTTTTTAGAAGTCAATCAAGGATCTTTATTCACCATTCCAACAATCCTTCGTTTTAATCTTACATCAATTTTGCTCTTCTGTCCACATCCAGGGAGGTTAGCTACAGTGCCATAGGCTGTGCACTTTTTGATGACATTGCACACAGTGGACACAGGAACATTAAGATCTCTGAAGATGGACTTGTAGACTTAAGATTGTCCATGTTTTTCCACAATTTTGGCTCTCAAATCCTCAGATAACTCTTTACTCTTCTTTCTTTTCTCCATGCTCAGTGTGACACACAACACAAAGGTTGAGTCAACTTTTCTCCATTTTAACTGGTTGCAGGTGTGATTACTATATTGCCCACACCTGTTACTTGCCACAGGTGGGTCTAACTACAAATTACAGGGGCATCACATGCTTGAAATGCAATTATTTCTTTCAGTTTTAAAAAGGTGCCCATAATTTTGGCCAGTCCATTATTTGAGTTCTGTGTGAAATTTGATCAAGTTTGAGTTTTCTTCTCTGTTTTCTTGTGTTATTCCAAAGCAAACAAAAGAAATAAATATGTGAATCCCAAAAGTATTGCATTTTCTACTGTTTAACTCTTTATCCACAACATGATGACATCAAACACATAGAAAGTTCATGCTAATCTGTAGGAGGCTACAATTCAATTGCAATGAAAAAAGTTGACAAGGCAAAAACATAATCTGAATGTACAACATGAAAGAAATGAAAATATTTAACACCTGTGACCTGAAAAATGGCTGAGAGAGCTTGCCATGCAAATCTGTAGCACCTTTATTGTCACAAATATGTGTAGAAACCTATCTTACCACTTTACAGTTACTCCACAAAAGTAAAAAAGTTGGATTTCCAACCTGGCAAAGTAGGCAAAGGCCCAAAGATCCTGAGAAAGCGTGGCCACTGAAGGCCAGGGTTTGTTTCATCCATCCATCACCCCCTCCCACCTGCAGCCTTGTGCTCCTTATATTAAATTGTGACTGACAGTGTTTCAACCTGACACAGTCCTGCCAAGTTTCAGGCAGATGGGACAGGTTCCGTCCGACCACATTCTCATATGATGCTGCCCGTCTGCGTATCATGCGGACATGGTAGGTAAATGGATTGCACTTGTATAGCGCTATTTTACTCTTTTTGACTACTTAAAGCGCTTTCACACTACATGTCACATTCACCCAGTCACAGACACATTCACATTGGTGGCCGTACAAGCTACCACCAGATACTCAAGAACAAAACATATTAACCAACAACACAAACCATTAGGAAACACTTCTGTTAAAAGGCCCGATGACTAAAGAAAAACTCTTTCTTTCAAAACAAGTGCTTCCACGCACGCACATTCTGATGGCGAGCAATTTTGGGTTCAGTATCTTACCCAAGGATACTTTGACATGTTGACTGGAGGAGCTGGGGATCAAACTGCTGAGCTTCCTATTAGAGGTTGACCTGGTCTTCCTCTGAACCACAGCCACTGCATAATAACACTGTGGCCACTTTTGTCTGGCTGTGGTCTCACCTGCTGTTTCAAGGGACGCGTCATGTGGACGCGAAAGGTGGCTATTGGGATTGCAATCTTCCACCAAAATCACTGAGCCACCTTTCAATAATCCAACAAGACTTCTGGTAGAGTATTCTTTTAAGTTAGACAAAACATTTGTCATGATGCATTATCAAGCCCCTGCACAAAAGGAATTCTTAACACAAAAGCATTGACACAGTATCTCTGTCTGTCAGCTGAGGGGGATAGATTAGTGATTGTTAGTGACTGATTGACCACTGACCTCAGAGCAGCAGAAAAGGTCAAACCTATATTTTAATTTCTTATTTTAGACACATATCTCCTTCTTTGATCAGTTCACTGTTTCCCGACCTAAGGGGCAGGACCTCACATGAAGTCACAAGTTTAATCACAATATTAACAGAAAAATCAGTTCTAAGTAGACATTTATATTCAATCATTAAAGCCAGTAAACAAGGGCTCAGAAGGATGTTTTATGTTCCTTCCATCCCAGATTACTGATGTGAGAGGAGTGACTTCCCCTCTCCTGCTGTCGCCCATGCACTTTCTCTCTCTCTCTCTCTTTCTCTCTGTCTCTCTTTCTCCCTCTCTCTCTATGTCATGCCAGCATTCAGTTATAATTCTCTTCAGTAAGGCATCAGCATCAAAGCAGCTTTTTGGAAAACGTCAAGAGTTCCTGTTTTGACTTCCAACCAATTAGCATTCCATCCTTTCCTAAAGAGCTGCTCACACAAGCAGCGTTTGTTTTCTGCTCGCTCAATGAAACAAAACATACTTGACCTCCGACTATGTGCTCCATCTTGTTCTCAGAACCTGACCAGAACTGAAAGCCATTGTATTCTCACTCTTTGTGATTTACTTTTGATGAAAGCATCTATGCTGACTATGTTGTTATCCGCATTGGAAAAATACTCGAGTACAGTGAGGTCAGCTAGGAGCTAAGAACAGGAGTTTTAACACAGAAACATCAGACCTTTCAGCATGCGTTTTCAAAAATCAATCTTTGCATGAGTCTTTCTGGTGAAATTAAGAAAGTATTTGTTCTTTTATGTGTTGTGTGTTCATTTGTGTTAAAATATGATTGGGTGAATGCCTGTAGACCAGAGTCTATAGAAGCATGTTACTGCATCAGCAGTGTTCTTTCTGTGTGCTGTCACTGAGCTTAAAAGGCCAAAATAAAACATGTTCATACAAGACAGTGACCATCTCATGTCTCTCCATCACATTTATTCTGGCCTGGTTCAGTGCAGACAGATTTCATTATGTTGACTTTATCTTTAATATGTTCTCTTTCCTTTTGTACCAATTCTCTCTTACCCTTTTTCAGGGTCCTCCTGGACGAGCAGGCTTTCCGGTAACTCTCTTTTCAACTTGTGTCTCTGTATGGCTCTACATACACAGCAATATTTGCATGTGTGAATAGTAATCTCTGCTGTATTGATGTCTTGCCTGCTCTCTGCTGAGTCTTTGATTGGATGAGTTGAAATGATCATAGTGAATTTCAATCCGTCCAGCTATTGATGGCCATAGCTGTCTCTGAGACTTTTTGTGAAAATCAGTGTACAAATTTCTTTAAAAAAAAAAACTCTGTCTCCAACAAAATATATGATAGCCTTCACTGTATTTGTTTTGAAGGAAGCAGGAGTGCTGCACTAAGTTAGGCTATGAAACTTTTGATATAGGAAATAACAAAAACTCCATCTCACAAATTTAAGCTTTAATTCAGAAGCAATACTTTGTTTTGGATGACCAATAGTTTAAGGCTTGTTATTATCTTCTGCAAACTACTTCATATTGCAGTGTGTAATGTCAGATTGTTGAGCTATCAAGTAGCATGCTGGTCACACATTATATTGGGCCTCAACTACTAATCTGTGCATTGAAAGGTTCTTATTCTGCACATAAAATATGTGCGCCTGCAAAACATCCGATTCATGACCCGTGCGCACCAGCTGAGTTTGTTCTTACCAACGTTCCTATATTGGTAAAAATTAGAATCATTGTAAACCTGCCTGCTGTCTGTGATCAGTATACTGCCAAGCCCAAATACTTGATGAGGATGAAAAGTCAAGGATGAAAAAGTGCATCATTACTAAATTAATAGAATATTTACTATCAAATCCTGTTTTAATGAATGCAGTTTTAATATGCTCTGCATTTAGTTAAAGGTGTTTACATTTTCAACGACAGCAGGGCCTTTATCATTTGTGCGTATGCATAGTCTGAGGCAGTTCTAAATTTGTTGGCACAGTAATAAAAAAATTCTGGTAAGAAAACATTTGGGAATTCAGGATTTCTACTAAAATGTTCATATGCACAGTTTTAGCAACGAGTTGTGCGTGCGCACTGTTTGTGAATGAGGCCTAATGTGACTAATGCAGCGTGCAGTCACTATGGAAGTGTTGTTCATACACTAGTTACAGCCAGTTCTCACTCCAAACTTGTCACATAGTGTCACTCTGTCAGTGCTTTCGGCATATGAGTGTGATGCCAAAAGCCACCTTCCACGTACAACCAGAATACGGCTGGATGATGTCAAATGACAGCGCAGTTGGACGTAACCAGTGGCGTTGTTATCATATGCTAGTGGACGGCCAGAACGCACAGGAAGCGTCCACATGCAACATGCTGGCTGGCATCACGTGAAAGCACAACCAAACAAACAAACAGAACTGGTTGCGTGTGCATGAAATGCTGAAGGAAAGCGGCAGGTAATAATGCAGGTAACCATGTAATATAAGGAGCCCGCATGCTCTTATAGAGTTGGTGGGTGAGGAGGTGGATAGGTCCGACAAACAGCTTACTTTGTGTGGGAGTGCAAAGTTTACTTCTCATGTGGATGTGTTTGGTTCTTTTCTACACCTCAACATGTGCTTATTTTGCCGAGACCTAACCATCTGTGACTTTGTTGCCTAATCCCAACCATCATGATGGTCCGCACAGTTGTGTAAACATAAGGACCACGCTGCTTTCACAGACAGAGCAGCACCATGTGACGGGTTTAGAGTGAGAATGTGTTGGTAGTTACGTTGTCACATTCTTGTGTGTGTCTGATACTTGCCATAAAGCACCTGGACTGAAGTTTGGTATTAAGTCATGAAATATAGAATATAAATATCTTTGTTTATGATCAGTGTCTAAGCTCCATTTTAACATCACATATCATCTCTGTGTGCACCAACCGGCACAAGCAGTGAACATCCTGTCAGCTAATTTTGCTAAATAACACAGTAACACAGCCAAAAGCAAACAATATGATTGGTTGATGCTTCACCGCATCATTGGAGCACTGAGGAAAGATGAAGCCAGGCAATATGACAGCATAGAAAAACATGATTTCAAAGATAGAGGAAAAACAAGGGTTAAATGGGGCCATTGAGTGCTGATGTTCACAGGCACTCCAACATCAGACTGATATTCATAGATTTATTTGATAAATGTTTACTCTGGTAAAAAATTAACCAAGACAGGATTACATTTTTCTACACAACAAGCAAGCTAATTATATTTATGTGAATGTATTTTGAGGGAAAGTTCCATCCATCAATGGCTTATCATACAACTCAAATGCCCAGAGAAAGATTCAAATGAGTCGAACTACCTGATTTTATATTATTTCTATGATCATGTCTCAGTTCAGAAACATCTGAGATGTCAGTACAGCAGTGAACTGTGTGCTCTCACATCATGATAACTCCAGCAGCTGGATGCGTCATGCCATGGCCTCTGGGTTGTTTTATTCAGTTTCTGTCTTTTTCTGCCACAGCTTGAATGTAACGATAATCCTATCTCTCTGACCAAATCTGCTTCTGTTTGATCACATCTACCTTCATCAGTGTAACTGTTCTGCTGCTGCTGCTAAGCTAGCGCTCTCAGCATGTCGAAACCCACATGCTTCCTTTCATGACAGCAGGTGGCCCTCGAGTATCTGACCTTTGTCCTCAGTAGTCAGGTACAAACAGCAAACCCCACATTTGGTTCCGCCAGGCTGGCTTGTAAAACAGGTCCATAAAAGTGTCTCAGGTTGAGAAAACTGCTGTGTTTTCTCCCATGGTCATTTGCTGGAGTTTCACTGACAGTTTGTCTCAAATTGAGGATGAAATTCAGCCCAGGAGTAGTGATCAATTACACCCGTCAAGCAGCAGGAAATGAAATCATGAGTGGTCTTTGACTGAATGAGGCTGGGAGGATGTGGTTTTTGGAACAAGGGCCTAAAAGAATTTAAAATCAGGGTGCATTGTTTCCTATCGACCAGGTTCTTTCAGCATATGACATCATAGCTCATAGACCTCACATACACCATGATGGATCATACACATTGTTGCCTTATCACGCCCCCCCCCCCCCCCTCTCTCTCTCTCACACACACACACACACACACACACAAACGCACACACACATAAACTGCAAATTCAGTGCATTTACAAAGTCAGACTGGTTAGGGGTTGATTTGTGCTTTCATGTGTACACCTCAACCACCCTGCTCGATAGCACCAGGCGCTTAGAAAGAAGTCGAACAGCATAAATTCATAGACAAATGCTGGAAAAACAGAAGAGGAAGAAGAAGAAGGGAAGGGAAGTAAACAAAACAAGATGAAGGTAAAAATAACTCATGAAAACCAAACTTATCATGAAAAAGAAATTCTCAAACCAAAATCAGGGTGATGAGAACTACCTTCAGTGACAGAAACCATCTTTGGGAAAAATTTATTTGGCGTATACTTTGAGTTTTTAGTTCAACCTATGACAATTGACTTACATGGAGGGGCAGGTCTTAGGACTTGTACTGCAGTCAAACACTAGGGGGCAGTCGAGATTGAATAACCTCACTTTGGGGGAGCTGTCATGTTGTCTATCTTTATATACAGTCTATGGGTGCAACACATGAACTGAATGAGGTTTCACAAACACTTAATAGATCTCAGGGCTTTAAAACCATCTTGAGTGAAGGTTATATTTTGTGGTTACAGCAAATAATCATGTGAGGCACTTTGTAAAGCCCCCTGCTCCGGATTAAAACCATTTTTGGCGGTGGCAGATTCTCCCTGTGGCCTTGGTTTAAATCAGAACCTTGGACAGGGTTTCAAAGAGGCCAGCTGGAGCCTGATGGTATTTAAAGGCTTTCAAAAATATACCACATACTAATGACAGAGACAGCAGCACATCTGATGCATTGGGACTGAAAACAGTTAAAGCCAGGTCCAGACTCAGCATGCACAGACGAGATGAGGGGTGAGAAAGTTAGGCACTTCGTCTTCATCAACACTGACGGTCATATCATGTGAAATCTCCTGTCTGCAGGGCAACACCAGATTTCAGCATAAGTCCATGGGTATGTTGCTTGGAAAGATGATTGATGGTTTACATCTTATTCAGACATCATCATGAATCATTCTGATGGTACACATGCAGCTTTCATTGAATTGTCAGTGGTCTTTGTTTTGCTGGTCACGAGACATGGACAAATTCCTCCTCATCTGTTAGAGAAAGTGTTCCAGATAATGTAACTGATAAACTGAAAATTTGGCTAAAATGCCTGCAGAAGCTGGATGTGGAGGACTTTCTTCCTGCACAAATAAAAATAGCAAATGGACCTCCCATAAAAAACTCATTAGCTGAATACTTTGCCAGGGGAGAAACAGGTTCTCACTCTGAACTTGTCATGTTACATGCCACTCTGTCAGGACATTCTGCGTCTACTTATGAGGTTTTAGGTATCCTTTTGTGTCAGCTGTTTACACATGCAGAGAGCAGCATGGTCTTTATGTTACACTGTTACACAACAGTGCAGACTGTCACAATCGTTAAGATTAGGCAAGAAAGTCACTGATGGTTAGGTTTTGGCAAAAGAGGCACATGGGAAAGTGTAGTAAAAACAATAATAAATACACACACATCCACACGGGAAGTGAACTGCAGACTACTACTGCAGACTGCAGACTAATACGAAAGTCAGTTGTTTATGGGACCCATCCACCTCCTCACCTGCCCACCTGCCCACTCTATAAGTGCACTCATGCTTCTTACATTAAGTGGTTACCAGCAGGGTTGTTACCTGACGCTGTCCTTGAGTGTTTCATGTGCACACGACTGGTGCCTTCCGGTCTGCCACCAGCGTGTGATAACAACAGTGTGAAAGGTGTAAAAAGGGTACTTTGCCATTTTTCAACCAGCTTTATATTATAACAATGTGGGTAGTATGCTTACATACCTGCCTCGATATCCCTCCTTCCTCCTCCTGGATAAACACTGCAATTTAAGTCATTTGGTAGAGTTTCGCTGGCTTTGGGGCTGTTGCCATAACTACAGACTGTACTTTCGCATTTACGTATTGTTCGCCACTGCAGACACAAAGAGTAAAGAGCTGGATCAAGGGACTTACTCGCCCCTCTCTCAAATTCGGTCTGAAATCCAATCAAATGGTAAAACTAGGCAATGCTGATTGTATATAAATCAATATTATGTTGCTGAACTGCCTATTTCTCTCATGACATGTTTTTAGAAACATATTTTATGTTTGGGTGCCATACTGCTTCCTGCACAGTGAAAAAAGAGGCTGCAAAAACTGAGATCAAACTATAAAACTTGGTGGCTCTGATTAAATATAAACCAAGATTATGTGACTTAGTTGCATATTTCACACTTCAAATGTTTTCAGAAACACTTCTCAGCCTGCTGTTCAACTGTAATACAAGATTGTCGGCCACCGCTGTTTCACACGGACTATTGCAGATAACGTACCTACCAGCAAGAGCATTTATTGGTCTGGTAAAAGTACTCCCTTTATATCGATGAAATACTTCTTTAAATCAGACTGACATCTCACAGTGGCAGATTCAAACCCCTTATACATGTGTCCGCTCACAATATCAAAGGCACTCAAGTAAAAAACAAAAATGCTGTTTGTGCATTTGGTCAGGCTGTCCGTCTAATTCAGAATTGAAGAGTTCTTTACTTGCATTAACTTTCAGATCAAGAAATTGCACATTCTTTTAATTTAGATTTTAATATTGATGATAACATTGACCTTCTCTCTCTCTCTAGTCTTAACATCAGGCATGGCATGGTTAACTGACTAAGCCCTCTCAACACAAATGAGTCTAGTCCGTAACAGGATACCATGGCATTAGGACTTTTACAAACCAGTATTAACATCTCTTTCCCAGCAGTGGCACCTATAAGGTTCAATGACCAATTCTAACAATGTCAGTGATGTATAGCAACAACTGACCCATTATATGGTTGAATCGGATTCAAATGATTCAATTTTGATTCTATTTACTTGAACTGATTGAGATTAGCTTCATGAAGTGCCTTGAAAAGACAAGGCACTTCATGAGTGCACGCTACAAGAGCTCCTGATTCTAAATGTCATGGTATCCCTTTAAGAGTTCTCCTCAGTCTAACCTTCTTATTGACCCTTGTTCCTTCTGAATTTGCATTGGCGAATAGGGTGACAAAGGAAGTATGGGAATTCCTGGGAGAATGGTGAGTGACTTGGGCTTGTTGATCACTGTGGTACTATTTTTTTTTATGATATGGCCAATGAAAAAAGCAACATATTAGTTCGAAGAAAAGAGGTGCTTTAAGCAAAAGGTACCTATGGTCTACCCACATCAGTAGTTTCACTTATGTTGGCTGATAAGAGCTCTCATTAGGTGCAAGTGGTGATGTCCACACTGTCTGATTGACATCTCCCTCACCTGTAAGCGTGGGACAAATCAGAGGACAAAAACCTTAATCATTACAGAAATCCTGTGACCTCTGTACACCCAAGAGGAGTTTACCCTGAACAGAGGGCTAAATCAAGCAAAATAACTGAAAATGCCTGTGGGGATGTTCGGGGCCTTTAACTGAATTATTGATTATATTAATATTGTAAGTGCAGTAGTGTAATTGTTGACCATTTGTCATGGTAAAGCTTCAAGAGAGCATGAAATAGCTGATAAGATAAATCTGTAAATTGTAATATGGTAATTATTGTAGCATTATACAAATATGAAATACAACTGTTATCACCACTACAGATAATACAGTGCTATGTTATGTGTAGTGATGGATGGATGGATGATAATAAGGCAGGATGCAAACAGCTATATTTGATAAAAGCCCATATTGGCAGTGCCATATTCTCTGCAGAGAGACAGACTTCAGAATACACTCTGAATGTGTCTTTGGGGCCTAACAGTTGTCAGTTTTAATATATTCTTTAGGTTTTAGACATTTCTGTGTGTTATTTAAGACAACCTGTGCTTGATGTCCCTTTCAGCCCACCCAAGCTGTTGAGTGTAGTTGAACCACTTTTTACAAAATATATTTGACTGTGGTATTACCTGAGCAGTTAACGGTCTGTAATTCACCGGGTTACTACTCAGTTCATTTGGCCAGTTTTGAACCATTCTTTTGGATATGGCCATATTTTAAAAAAAATTCAGCCCTGCCGCATGTGGATATTATGTATTTAAGACATATTTTTCATTCATATGACACCATGATCTCCATAGCTCACAGGCCTTTTACCCTGGCTAAGGTATTTCACAATGTAAAATTCAGAGTGTTCAGTTATCAGACTAGGGTTAGCGTTTTTTAAATGTTCATGGTGACTGTTTGTGGTTGGTCATAGCAGATATCCTATATTCACATTCAAAGCAGCCAGAAAGGCCTGCAAAACATCTTTCAGACTGAGGATACTATGAATTAGAAACATCAGAATTATTTCAGTATTCAAGTCAGTCAAACCCTGTCCCCCAAACAGATGTTTCCCTTGTTCCCTCCTCAAAGGAAGTGGCATATAGTGGCTTGTTAAACCCATACTCAAAATTGTTGTATAGCAGTGTACTTTAGAAAAGTCTATCTTGTTGCTGCACAGGTTAGCGCACTGCAGTCCTGCAGGCATGCTTTGGACGAACTTGACTCACACAATGACGTCAGACTAACAACACAAGTCTTTTCAAGATGTTGAATCATCTGTTATATCTGTTTTAAAGTGTTCATGATATGTGACGACATTCGCTGTATGAATAATGAAAAAAATTAAAAGGATGTCGGAATATCTGTTTGGGAAAGTTACAAAAAGTGTTGGATGAACAATTGATTGTGTCATAAGACAGGATGTGTCCCATACTGTTAGATGGCCTGATGAGCACTTTGTTTGAAGCATACTGAGACCTTTAGCTGCCACTTAGCTCCACTTAACCTACACATACAGTAGCTTGCCTTATTCCTTTCACCACCTCCCAATCATTAGTCCTGAGTATGCTGCATGCCCCAGACCCTCTCTATGTCTCTAACAGTGGTTCCTCTCTCTCTTGTGTCTCTCTCCTCCCTTCACAACTTCTTGCATGTGACTGTGTCTGCTGTGACTGATCCCAGGGCTTAAAAGGACAAGCAGGGGAGAAGGTAAGTTTAGGACCATGTGCCATAGAGTGCCCAGGAATAATGTTTTTCTGTAGGCCAACCCCGAAGCTAACTATGCGCTGGTTTTTCCTTGTCAAAAAGCCTACTGAATTTTTCCATTAGATTTGGGATCATTGCAGAAAATAAGCTCTGTGGTAAACAAACATTCATGATACTTGCATTTTGTTGTTGTTAGTAAGATTATCTTCACAACTGAACACCACTTTTAGTATATTTAAAGCATAAATCCAGATGTAAAAGGCAAAAGTACTGCACTACCACTACTTGTGTCGCCAACACTATAAGGTTGCAAAGCCATGTTAATCACTGTTTGGTGTGATAATGTTCTGTAGTTCTGTACTGCACTACCACTACTTGTGTTGCCAACACTATAAGGTTGCAAAGCCGTGTTAATCGCTGTTCGGTGTGATAATGTTATGTAGTCTTCTTTAGCCATTTATTAGCAACCACATTTTTTAAGACACATTAACATTTCAAAGTTTACAGTGGGGTATTTACTGATGTATTTGATGCCGTAGAATATTTGTGAAAGTCTATTCAGTTTGTGGTAACCACAGACTTTATTTCTAAACAAAAACCCATAAAAAAATATTGACTTTGAGACAAGGGGACTGGAGGTGCAGGATTTCCGGGATTTGGGACTCATTCCTCGGGTTCTCTATTAGCAGAATTGCATTAAAATGTTTATCACCCGTTGACAAAATTGAGCCATATGTTTGTATTTTTGATTTGGTGTCCTTTGTTACTTTGGTCATTTCTGGACTAGTGTGCCTGCATCAGTGTGATGAGTTGTAGTAAAACTCTGAGTTATGAATCAGCTGCTCATGTGATGCATGGCTAAACTGTGACTTGTGGTGGTTAGCAGGGCAGAGCTGTGCACTGCACTGTGTGCACAGGTAGCATGTGATTTATATCAGTGTTTTCAAACAGCATGAGGGTCATATTCTGTAAATGGTTTCCCACCCTGGTTGGATTACTTGAACTCTTCACACCATGAAACACAATAGCAACGATTTGTCATATAAGCGTCTGAAAGTTCAAATTTAAGACTCCCCAAAGAAAGTGGAGAAATGTTTATAGAGGCCGCAGCAGAGTACACGAGGAGATTCTTAAAGTGCGATGTGAATGAATAGAGTCATGTATGGAGATAAATACATGTTGTTACTTCTGCATTGCACAACCAGTAAATCTAAGCCCTCTGTCTTGTAGATGTTACCATAAATATAAGCTGCCAGATGGGAAAGAAAAGATTGATATTGGCCTCAAGATGGAGATTACATGTAATTCAAATTTTACTGTAGGCTCCGATTTCTCCCGCTTGGCTTAATGAATTGAAAGAGTGTGTCAACAGAGACGGTAAACATGCAGTAAATCAGTCACTGTTAGCAGCACAGGCACATAAAAATCAAAAAGATCAGTTTTATTTACATCTGTGGAATGAACTCTAACTGCAGAGTATGTGATGTCTGCTGCACTTTGGTGAAGGTATTGAAGTTCATTGATGAAAATGAACTCAGATGTGAAAGTAACGTCAAGGTAAATGCATAGCTGCTTACAAGTAACTTTCAAAGGTGCCCTGTGGAGTTCCTGATCACTTGTGCCACTTATTTTAAATTTGATTTTGTCCTTAATGACTTGCCTGGTGAAATGAAAATTAAAAAAAAAAAAAAATTAAACTTTTCGCACTACAGAACACTGTTGTAAAGAGTGAGCCCCTGTTTGTTTGTGCTTTTGCACACACAGATGAATGTACAGGATGCACAGCTATGATTTCACACCTTGCCACTGAACAACTGAATGACAGGTGGCAGCAACATGTCAAGAAATGCAGCAATAAGCTAAAGAAGACTGGAAAGAATAGCAAATGAACATGGATATAGTTAGAAGGAGGTGCATTCTATCGATTACGGAGAGTTTGTTGAGAAACATTGAATGTAAACAGAAACTTTGTTTACAAGAAAACTCCATAGGGCATCTTTAAAGTACTCTGAACATTTTTGGAAATACACTGGATCAATTATTTAATTCTTTTTGCTCATTGTTTCCCAATATGTTGAGCAATGTCTTTTCAGTTACATAGATGAATATTTCTCATAATATCTTCTTCATCTTAATATTGAGTACAATATTCATAATAAGCTGTTTTCATAACTAATGAAAATGAATATTCTACACACACAACAGTACTATGCATTCTCTAATAAACATGTGGTTTATCATGTCAAAATATAAAGAGACATAAGAGCTGGAGCTGCTTGTCAATTTGCTTGTTTGCAAAAAAAAAAAAGGATTGTTGGAATCTCTCCGTCCTTCACCTTCTTGAAAAGGTCAGCGCTGTGATATTTGGTGTGTGTCCAAAAACCTGTAGAGATCCAAGTCATAAAGTTCTAAAGCAGAAGAAGTGTTTCTCCTTCCAACCAAAAAATGTTGGATTTTCTTTTGCATGAATCTCCACCACAGCTTTGCGAGTCAGTTTGTGAACAACGTATCCATGACAAGCACAATGTCGACTGTAAACGGATGAGAGGCTGTGTCACAAACTGCAGAGAAAAACCGAAATGAAGACCATATTCCAAATTGGCCGTATACATGCTATGCTATATGCCTATATGACCTGCATCAAATTTAGAACATTGTCGTGTTTGGAATAACAGAGGAATATTGGTGTGCATGTGACCATAGTTATGGTTTAACAGCCAGGAACCTTCTTTCTTATCAGCTTTGTTTTCAGCAATAGCAGCTGTCTCTCCAGCACCAGACAGCAGACACACAAAGTTTACAACTAGCTGGTCAAGAAAGCAAACATTAAGCAGCTACCAAGCCAGATCATTTTCTTAGAGTAAAAGAAAACCAAACAGAGCTAAAACTTACATTCATATGCTGGCCAGACCACAATGGGATGGTAATGTGTCTCTTCACAGGATGTATAAAGAGGCATGTGTTTGCTAATATGTTTACCTATGCATGGTGCTGGTTCCACAGCCCTCAGGTGGACAAAAACAGAATAGAAAGAAAACTGGACTAAGGAAGGGAGCTTTAAAAAGGCCTGTGCCTGTTGGATGTGAAACCTCCTCAGAACTGGCTCTTCACATTTGCTAAAGCAATCACAGCAATCTATAAGCTGTATCAAAGCCAGACACAGCAGATTTACAGATTTGCTCTCATGAAATACAACATGATTTGTGATGTGTAGGACTGAATTGAAACCAAAAAAAGGAAAATATTCAGCACATTCCTGACTGTCATATCACAATGACAAGTTTGTTTATTAGCCAAGCATACTTAATGTTGTCATTCAGCCAAAACAAAGTAGCTTTACCCCGGCCTGACTTGTGAGAGAACAGAAATAATAACCTGACATGCAGACAAAACCACATCCAGAATAATCGATTGGTTTCCGTTTTATTCAGAGGCAGGGGCCTAATTATACTAGTGCGATCTGGATTGGTCCCATGTGTGGTTAGTCTCTTGGAGGAGCTGCCAGGACACAGCTGAAGGTCCTGGAGGATGAAGAAATACAGCAGACTTGGCTGTAGATCATCTCTTAAAGGGAAGCATCTTCCAACAGACAGGAAGAGTGAGGCAGGCACAAAGACAAGAAGTGAAGACAAGCTTTTCCAAAACACTGCACTCTTCAAACAAATGGCTTCTCTGGGTTTTGGGGCAAGAGACTGGTGAAGTGAAGCAGGCCGAGAGCCACAGCAGATGGACACTCTTTATGGGCTTGAGATTTAATTTAGAAGGAAATGAGATCTAGTTTTGTGTGTTTGTTATTCCACAGCGTATGCGTGGTTTTCTGTGGGTGTATTGGCTTTGAGTGGGTCCTAGTTTTAGTTTGGATTCTAACTTCGCTTTGTTACCTTGACCTCTTGCAACCAAAGTAATCCAATCTCTGCCTCAGTGATCTTCACTTGTCTATTCTACATAAGCTACAGAAAAAACAATGAAGTAAATGAAAACTGTCTGGGGTGACATGAACCCACTTTTTTCATCATTACTTTTGCCTTGTGGCCCTTCTGAGTGATACTTCTGTCATTTAATCAAGAGTGAGAAAACAAATCCTTGGCATCCTGAAGTAGACATTTGTTCAGAAACATTTACCTTTGATGGATGACTGGGACCATCAGATATGTCATTGAGATAGGGTTTCCCTTCAGGAGGACACAAGCTAATAAGGGAAAGTGTTTGAAACCTGAGTTGGCCATTATGGCCTCTGTGGTTTGTAGAATTGTGCAGGAAGGGTCAGGCGGGCTGCATAGACTGCTGCTTTCACAGTGCAAATCATCTATTTTGAGCCAAATCCAGAGCCACTTAGTGTTCCAATTACATTGTGGCTTTCATGGCTACTCTATTTTTGCACAGGTATACATGAAAGTGCCTAAAAACATATTATCAATACACTGAAATTAATTCAGAAAATATTTAGCTTTGGACGACAAAGAAAGAGAAAAATGATTTACAGACAGACCAGAAGTTAAAATATGATCCAGAGTATGACCATGTACATGAGTAGGAACCATAACTAAATGGGTAAGACTACAGGAATCAAATAAATGTAAAACAAATCCAGAACAAGTGGGCTTCATTGGACAGCAAATATGAATATTGAAATAAACCCAGAATTGTCACTACACTTTGATTTAACCCTCTTGAACACTGCTAGAGTGTTGACTGCTAGACACGAGATGACAGTGTTACTGCAGGATTGTACTGCACTTCCATAGTTTGGGGATTTGTGGGACACAGACTAAAACAAAGTGGTCAAAACGGATGTAGCAGATGATGATGATAATAATAATAATAATAATAATTATAATAATAATACATTTTATTTATAGAGCGCTTTTCACGGTACTCAAAGATGATGCAATATCCTGTGTAAGTGTGTATCCTGTGTGTGTATCCTTGTGTAAGTTATGCTCCAAAAAATTCAAGATGCTACATTTTCCAAAATGCAAGTTATTGCGTCTTTTGTTGATAATGTTGACATATTTCAAACATTATAATCTTTAGTTTGTAATGCAGGTCCAAAACACTGGGGGAATGTCTGCTGAAAGTCAGTCTTGCTGGTCCAATATGGCAGTGACACTGACGTATCTTAGCAGTGAGCTGAAGTAATTAGTGTGGCATTTATGGGTGATAATGTGACACACCAGCATTTCAACTCAGTATAAAAAACGTTCACAAACATTGTGTGAAATTGTCCACCCTCCACCTTCTTCTCTCTACTGTTCCTTTCTCTGTCTCTCTAAAACACACACACATACACACACACGCACACACACACACACACACACACACACACACACACACACACACACACACACAGAGCTGATGTACTCGTACCTTGTCTCTATCTGGTACAGTCTTGACAAATATACTACTGTAATGTATAAAGCTTGCAGATGGCAGGCATGGTCAGGTTCTGGTCATTGATTGATGCATATTTTTGCACACATATCCACAGATATTAAAAATAGCTTATACCTATAGTGGTACTATATAGTTTCCAGTCTCTTTGCATTTTCAGCAATAATTGTCTTAAATGTATGAAGTGTTTAAACAATTTTAACAAATTCTGATTTAGTTCACCTGGACTTTAAACAACTAACCCTGAAAAAAGTGTTGCTACCAAGCTCCTGGCACCACCTAGCCTAATTCAAGATAGGCTATCGCAGATAAACCTCACTGCGGAACTTTCTAGTGTAACCATTTCTGTGCATGTCTAGAGGAGGTATTCATGTATCAGAAGTAGATGTTGTAGAAATAAGGACATATGTATGTTCAGTGTCCTGAATTACTGTAGAATTTTGTGAAGAATAATATCTTTCTACTTCTTTCCCCTTTTCTCTCTTTCTATAGGGAGCACCAGGCGAGCCAGGTCTGTCAATCATTGGACCACGAGGACCTCCTGTAAGTGTTTTCACCTCTCCGTACACCTCATAAAACTCTTATCGTGAATCAGTGTTGCCTGCCTGCATGCCAAGTTTTTTTTATTAGATAGCATTTTAGTAGATCTCTGTTTAACACATTAGGTTCTTAAACACCAGCAGACCTTTCAGTTCTAAAGATTAAGTTCTTTTGAGGCGTGTGGGGGACTGGCTCAGGTTTATACTGGCCCAGCCAAGCACGCGCATGAACCGCAAATGATTGAATAATGTTATATAATCATGGACTGTATGGAAACAACAGAATTGTTCTGTGGAACTGTGCAGGGAGAATGTTTGTGCTTAATCTCATCAGAGATGCACTCATATATCTTACCTAACACAATAATGATACAAGGCCCAAGGGATGATTACACTAGGATATTAGAATACTGAAAATATTTACAGTGGAGCAGTGTGATCACACAAAAAGCGCTTTCACAGTCTCATATTGTGATGCGATTCATTTCATTTCCACTGGGTGTCCACATCTTGCAGGCACACAAAAGGGCATGTCTGTGACAGCCAATCACATCTGTTAAAAGCATGTGTCATATTTAGCAACAGGGTCAACTATACCACCTCACTAAGGTCAAAGTTTCTGTCCCTTCCTTGCTCACACTTGGTTTGGGACCTTTTCTATATTACCTCTAAGCTAGAAATCCTTACTAGAATTTTTCAGGCTAAAATAGGAGATCTTTGAGGCTGGATTTACACTAGATGGTTTAAGTGACCCAATTCTGAGTTTTTCCTCAGTGGCACAGATCAGATATGTATCATGACCGTGTAAGCAAGTAAAAAGCACATTTAATTGGATATTCTCAGTTCAGTTTCAGGCATCACTCATATGTGAAAATAAATCATTTATGATTGGGATATCTGCAAATGAGTCTGTAGTCTAAGCAGACAGGTCGGATATCCTCTAGTATTGTGAGTCGTCAGTATTGAAAATTTGAAGATGGTCGCTTAAAAATGAAAATTAAGTAATTATTTACTACACTTCATGCTGATGTAAAGTCAGGTGAAGTTTTACAGTCCACAAAACACTTATTGAGTTTCACAGGGAAAAGGCGTTGAACTCATCTCCCAAACAATTGAAGCAAATTGAAAGGACTCAAATGTAAAAAAAAAAAACATTCATAATAAAACCACAAACTGTCTCCATACTGCCTGTCCGAAGTAGTCAAAGTGTCCTTTAGCCCTGTTTAGCCAAATTGTTTCCATGTATTTAGCCTTCTTGGAGCTTGTAGCTTCTGCAAAGTTTAAGTAGGTGGAAATGCAGATATCGGATATGAATCACTTTTAAGAGTAGATGTGAACCAAAAAAATGGATATAGGCAAAAATCAGAATTGGGCATCAATAGGTGTAGTGTAAATCGAGCCTTTAAGTATCCTCATAATGTTTGTGAGTACAGCCCCAGGTCTTAAGGGATCCTATTGTTATGACTTGTGGCGTCATGGTAGTTAATGAGGTGGGTGACCTACTTGGTATGAGCAGGAAGTTATAACTATCCTGTATATTCCAATGGCTTTTAGGCTGATAGGACAGTAAACTGTCGACAGCCAAAAACAACATGGGTATACCCTTCATTTCACCACAGACTATGACCCAAATTCTCTTCTTCTGAGGCCAGATGAGTTTAGAATTGTATTTTGACGAAACTTATCTCAATATGCACATAGCCTACTTGATTTTCTGGAGCTTTCAGTTGCATTACATAGTTTTCAGCAGCAGAGGGAGCACTTTGAAGCTTCTTGATTTTGGTAATTGGTCAACTTGTCAACTTTTTGTGAGCTTTCACATGGAGCACATGGATCTGTTCCTTGTTTCCTGAGCATTTGAGCTGCCATGTTAATGTTGGCTAAAATTTGAGTGTGAAAGGTTTGATCTTGGAAATCTTATCAAAAAAAAAAATTAGAATAACTCACAAGAGCAACATACAGCCCATCTGCCTGGTGGCCTGCTGACCCCATTTTCTAATTCATATTGACAAATAAATTGATTCCCACAGTGAATTATTTTGCAGTTTGAATAGAAATAAGGTACCAGAGTACATAAAAAGTATCAAAATCAAGCTTCAGTAAAAAAGTAAAAAAGTACCAGGGGAGCATCCCCCCAAAACCCTGGCAAAGCAAGTTCAGTATCCCTGCACTAGAGTGACAAAAATATCCAAAGTCAGTGTCAGAGTTTTCCGCCATCAATTTTAAATGAACCTTGGACTCCAAGTTAAGAAATTTGAAAGATTTCCATTTCAATAAATGTTTGTGAAATCAGTGCCTGTTGCTGCATGAGGTAACATAGTGGTGATTGAGCCTATGGCCCACTGAAGAAAGTATTGAAATATTTATATATTATTTGCAATATTATGAGCTACATGTCAAGAGTGACAACACAGTAGAGTTACAGTTACAGTTAATGCAAAGCGAACATTTCCTGCTGCTGCTCTTCACATTGAAAGCATTTCACTAGTGGAACGCAAGTTGACTTTTATTATCAAGTAAATGAAATATGTTTTTCAGTGAGCTTAGCACTTAGCATGATCATTCATTAAATTATTTCTTTAAAAAAAGAGGTGTGTTTATGGCAGTTTTTGACACTATATCAATTTACAGGAAATAATAAATGCAGAGCTGCAGGCCCCAGGCTGTACACCTCCAGCCATCTCATTCACTGTGCCCTGCTGTCTGCAGACTCAGGCCATGTGCAGGAAATCAGATCAGGATTGTTTGCAGAATGAGATAAATAGGCCAGTTATTATCCAACATCTGTATTAAAATGACAATAGTTTGTTTTGCTGCCCCAGAACTCTATGTGCTGCAGTATTTAACAGCATCTACTGTCAGCACCAGTAACTACAGCTGACATTACACCAACCAGGGCTGAAATCTTCCAGATTTATACTTCAATATAATTTTTTTTTATATTTGTTGTCAAGTCAAGTCAATTCATTATCACAGAAAACAGTTCGCCTCAGGGGGCTTTACAGCATACGACATCCCTTTGCCCTTAGACTCTCACATCACCTGAGGAAAAACTCCCGAAAAAGAACCCCTGTAACTGGGCAAAAAAATGAAGAAACCTCAGGAAGGGCAGCAAGAGATGATGAGGGATCCCTCTTCCAGGACGGACAGATGTGCAATAGATGTCATAAATAACAATTGAATTACAATTTTAACAAAAAGGAATGAGACAGAGAGAGGGGAAGATAGGGGTAGAGATGCACAGCAGTAATGGAAACAGACACATGTTATATTACAACAACAATAGGTGTAAAATTACTAAATGCACTCTGTGATAATAGTGTGTGTGTTGATAAGAGTCCCCCCCGTATATTGATAGTGGAGGCGGGGCTCATAATAATGGCAGTAGAAGGTTGCTTCAAGCACGAACACAGGTGTAGCTTCAGACAGGACCACAGCCATAGCAAAACCAAGACCACAATCAGGGCAAGCAAGACCAAAGGCAGGGTCACAGCACCAGCACAGCTATTACCACGAATCAGGCGCAGCCAGGATCCAGGAAAACTAGGAAACAAGGGAGCAGGAATGCTCCGGAGAGGCAATGGAGTTAGCGTAAAGCAATAAATACACATGAGCATTTTCAGATTGAGGGAGCAAGAGAAGGAAAAAGGAGCTCAGTTTATCATAGAAAGCTCCCCAGCAGATCAACTTATGTCAGGCTAACTAGGGCCTGGTCCAGGCAACCTGAGCCAGCTCTTATTATAAGCTTTATTAAAGAGGAAGGTCTAAAGTCTACCCTTCAAAGTGGAAGCGGTTTTTGCCTCCTTGACCGAAACTGGAAGATGGTTCCATAAAAGAGGAGCGTGGTAGCAGAAGGCTCTGGCTCCCATCCTACTTATGGAAACTTTGGGAACCACAAGTATCCCTGTGTTTTCAGAGCACACTCATCTTTAGGGTTGGTAGGGAATTATGAGCTGTGACCGATAGGATGGAGCCTGACCATTTATAGCTTTGTAAGTAAGGGGGAGGATTTTAAATTCAATCCTGGATTTTACAGGGAACCAGTGCAAAGAAGCTTAAACAGGAGAAATATGGTCCCTTTTCTTGGTTCCCAGAACACGTGTAGCAGCATTCTACACCAGTTGGAGAGACCTAAGAGATTTGTTGGGGCAACCAAATAATAGTTACAATAATCCAGCCTAGAAGTAACAAATGCGTGTACTAATTTTTCAGCATCTGTTTGAGACAGGATATGTCTAATTTTTGCAATATTACACAAGTGAAAGAAATCAGTCCTAGAAGTTAGTTTTATATGGGAGGCAAGAGATGGATCTTGATTGGATAAAACTCTGAGGTTCCTTACAGTTGTGCTAAAAGCCCAGGTAATGCCATCTAGAGAAATTATATCCTTAGAAAAGGAGTTTCTGAGGTGTTTGGGGCCAAGAACAATAACTTCAGTTTTGTCTGAATTCAACATCAATAAATTATGGCTCATGCAGGCTTTTATGCCCTTCAGACATGTTTGAAGTCTAGATAACTGACCAGTTTCATCTGGTTTCACAGACAGATACAGTTGCGTATCATCAGCATAACAATGGAAATTTACAAAGTGATTTCTAAATATGTTGCCTCGGGGAAGCATATATAAAGTAAAAGTATTGGTCCAAGCACAGAACCTTGTGGCACTCCAAAGCAGACCTTAGTATGCACGGAGAATTGATCATTAATGTGAACAAACTGGGAACAATCTGATAAGTATGATTTGAACCAGCTTAGTGACGTTCCTTTAAGGCTAATTAAATGTTCCAGTCTGTGCAGTAAGATTCGATGGTCAATGGTGTCAAATGCGGTGCTGAGATCTAATAGGATTAATACAGAAACCAGAGCTTTATTAGGGGCAATCAATAAGTCGTCATTTTTACTAGTGCCGTCTCTGTGCTATGATGAACTCTGAAACCTGACTGAAAGTCTCAAATAAACAATCATCTTGGAGAAAGTCACAAAGCTGATGAGCAACCACCTTCTCAAGGATTTTAGAAATAAAGGAGAGATTGGATATTGGTCTATAGTTAGCTAAAACCTCTGGATCGAGAGTGGGCTTCTTTAGAAGAGGTTTAATGACAGCTACTTTAAGGACTGTGGAACATAGCCTGTTAATAAAGATGCATTGATTATATCTAATAAAGAATTGTCTATTAAGGGTAAACATTCCTTAAGTAGCCTAGTTGGGATGGGGTCTAACATACATGTTGATGGCTTGGATGCGGAAATCAAATTAGAGAGTCAGTGAAGGTCAATGGGGGAAAAACGGTCCAAATAAATTCCAGGCCATGTTGCCTTATCCAAGCTACCTGCCAGGGTCAGGTCAGTTAAGGGCAAGAGGTGATGGATTTTTATCTTGAATAGTTATAATTTTATTATTAAAGAAACTCATAACGTCATCACTGCTGAGGGGCAAAGGAATACAAGGCTCTATAGAGCTGTGACTCTGAGTTAGCCTAGCTATGGTGTTGAGAAGAAACCTGGGTGTTTTTATTTTCCTCAATTAATGATGAGTAATAGTTTGCTCTGGCATGGCGGAGGGCCTTTCTATACAGACTATCCTGCCAGACTAAACAGGAATCTTCCAGGTTGGTTGAACCCCACTTTCTTTCAGATTTTTACAATGTTTGTTTCAATTTGCAGATCTGGGGGTTAAACCATGGAGCTAGTTTTCTTTGTTTCATTATTTTTTTCTTGAAGGGTGCAACGGAGTCGAGAGATGAGGGAGACAGTAGCACTATCAACAAGACAATCAATTTGAAAATTACTTAAATTAGTAAAAGCATTCTCAGTCACTGTGAGACGTGGTAATGAGGTCAATGCAGAAGAAATCAATTTCTTAAATTTAGCTACCGCACCATCAGACAGACAACTAGTATAGTAACTCTTGCTGAGAGGCGTGTAATCGAGTAATAAAAAAATGAAAGTTATTAAATAATGGTCTGACAGAGCAGGAATCTCTGGAAAGACTAATAAATCTTCAATATTGATGTTGTATGCAAGGACAAGATCTAGGGTGTGATTGTAGTGGTGGGTGGGTTTATCTGTACACACTGACTGAAGTCAATTGAATCCAAAAGCGTGGAGAAAGCAGCACTAAGGCTTTCATTATTAATATCCATGTGAATGTTAAAATCACCTACAATAATTACTTTGTCAGATTTAAGCACTAAACTTGATATAAGCCCAGAGAATTTAGATAGAAATTCAGAGTATGGGCCGGGGGTGCTGTAAACTATAACAAATAGAATGGCCTGTAGAGTTTTCAAGGATGGGTGAAAAAGACTAAGAAAAAGGCTTTTAAATAAACTATAATTTGGCTTAGCCTTAGGATTAATTGCTAAGCTTGAATCAAAAATAGCAGCGACTCCCCCTCCTCGGCCAGTGTCTCGAGTAACGTGACTATTTATATGACCAGGAGGAGTGGATTCATTCAGGCTAACATATTCATCAGGACAAAGCCAGGTCTCAGTGAGGCTTAATAAATCAATATGGTTATCCAATATTAAATCAGTGACTAAAAGAGCTTTCGTTGATAGGGATAAAAATCCACAATTAATTCTCCTGTTATGATGCTCTTTGACAGATGTATAAAATTAAGACAAATTATATAAAAAACAAAACAAAATATGAACCCATGTTTGGTGGTGATGAAATACATCACTTAATATCCCTGTGGACAGAAACCATTCAAAGCTTCCTGGAACTGCCTGTTCTTTCACACAGTCTGTGTCCTTAGTCATGTTGACGTTCCTCTTTTCTTACATGTTCATTTTCCCATTAATTGTCACACAACTTTATTAGATTAGAGCTCTTTGTTTTTTATCTTCAGTGTTTCATTTCAGTGCCCAATTTCCTGCCGTGCAGAGAGAACACACTCACTCACACACACGCACACACACACACACACACACACACACACACACACACACACACACACACAAGGTTTTCTAAAGTCTTCAGTATCACTTCATGTGTCAAAATCAATTTTGGTACTCATTGTAAACCTCAGTGCAGTGGAGGGAAAGGCTGATAGCTGTACTGTCTTTCACCCAACAGCCTCCAGCAGAGATTGATGTCAGACTCTCGGTTCTTACAAATGTCACTGATTGTTTTTCTATATCTCCGCAGGGACAACCTGGAACGAGAGGATTTCCAGGCTTCCCAGTAAGTCATGAACACGTGACGATGCTCTGATGATTGATGCAAAAGCTTAACATGTTCTTCATTTGACTTCAATAAGCAAAGGACTGCAAAGTGTAATTACAGTCCACAAAATAATTATTATATACAATGAGTAAGAACAAATCATAACAGAACTGCTAGCTGATGAACATGTGGATTGTTGGTATCTCTTGACTGTATAGTGACAGGAGGATTCAGGTGATTTTAAAACTGAGTGCCAATAATATGCTAATGAATGGTGAGTCCCTACAGGTCTGTAAAGGTCTGTAAACCTGCATGCTGATTCATCTGTTTGACAGACTGTTCCTGGTTAATGCTGAATATGCAAAGAACACAACCAACCATTCATTATTAATTCTTTATTATATACGTAGGTCGAAGTCATAACCAAGACAAATAGTAAATAGTAATGAATTACTACTGGGTAATAGAAAATATATCTACTTATATCCAAAACAACCGATAAAAGATAGAAATAAAAAAAGATATTTTCAAAAGAAGATAAGCCTTGTGAAGCCAGGCTTTGATACCCCTTTTTACACCAACAGCAGACAACCAGTCTGATGTTGTGGTTCAAGTGTGAATCATTCAGAGCAATTTGACCAAAAATAAGCAGGTTCAGAACCAGAAAAGTTGCTTCTTAGTAGGGACCAAAAAATAGCAGGTTTTGCTTGAGCTAAAGTGCAAACCAGGATGACATCGGTGGGTGTATCATATTCTACAGGTTGGAAAGAGAGGATGGAGCGGGCAACAATGGAAAAGTCAAGTGAGAATTTGTCAGAAAAAAAAAAAACATGCAGTGTCTCATTAACAGATAGTTTATGATTGTTTTGGGTAAAAACAACTATCTTAAAAACAGAACAGCAAGGCTCTCCGTTGATGACACATCCTTGATTACAATGGTTCTACTCAGAAGTGGTGGAAATGTGGGCTGGTTTGCTAGATAACTCTAAGGTTACAAGAATCCTGAACGGAAGCGGAATGAGAACTAATTTGGTGGAAGGGTATGAGAGGTTCTTAAAGCCTAAAAGCCGTATCTGTATACTTTTACAACTTTTGTTTTCTCTAAAATATATTCAGATTGGTTAGATTTTTCTGAAGTTTCTAAGCCTGCTAAATGTTGTATCTCTATTATGATGTACACACTTGCTAACAAAGGCAAAATGATCAGTTTGATCACTTTAATGGAGCTGTATTTCTTCTTGAGCTGTGATGTGTTTACTGTGGGGCAGAGCGACAAGGCTAAAGACGAGACATCGTTATGTATTCCTACAAAAGGACTGCCACACAAAGTGCTGGAGAGTTATTTCACAGCTCTCAAACATTTCAGTCATTCAGATGGCCAGAGAAGCCATTACAGGGCTGTATCGACTTTTAAGGTTAAGTACACTTTGTAAAGGTTTGTTCTGACAGACAAAGACTTGTTCTCTATTCAAGTCAATACAAGCCATGACAACATCTGAAATTCTGCATTCACTGACTGGAGTGTTGCCCAGCCACAGTGCACTCATAGTGAGTGGCCAGAGGATATAAAAATTGACACTAATATTTCAACAACTAGTGTTGCTGCAATATGGTTTCTGGCCACCAGAGGCAGTGCTTTTTTCTTTATTTGGATCCTCAGTAGCTGCCACAAAGGCATTTACTCCTCATGAGGTACACACACACACACACACACTCACAATCATAAAACAATAAAGGTCCCGTGTTCAAAAGAGTCAAAGTCAAGTGAAAAACAAAAAATTACCACACATTACACTGCATTAGACATATAACACCTAAAATGTCACATGCAAAAAGTCCAAAATAACGGGAAAAACAAAACATCATAACATTTCAAACTGCATCTTAGTTGCTGAGTTGGCTTTATTTTGGGATTATTTTATGTGTTTCTGTGATCTCTGGTTCATATTGTGATGGCTTTATACACTGTGAAGTGTGACACTAAGGAACTTTGAGCATCAGGACTGATTGTAACCTAAATATCACTTAAGTGCTAAAATTATATAAGGAATGGCTACTGACACCAGCTTTAAATTTGACTGTCATTGCTTTGTATATAATATATATCTAAAATTTTCAAATTGCCAGTATTCCAAGTGATGCAGCGATGAGACCAGCTGTTGCTGTTGTTGTTGCAATAAGTCTATGATGAAATTACTGATCTAAAACATTTCTTGTCTTCTTTTAGGGTCCAATTGGGTTGGATGGCAAGCCTGTGAGTTTCCCCGAGTTCTGATCAAATAGTGACATAACTGAGTAACCGTGTGTTTCACACATAGTGTGGGGTTAAATATGCTATGTGTATTTCTTATCTAATGATGATACCACCTGCACTCACTGTTTCATGTTCACACAGGGACAGAATGGACCCAAGGGAGACCTGGTGAGCATTCCTTCAGTTTATCATAAACAGAGTCACACCATAAAACCATTACTAGGGGGGAAACCCTCATTTTTGCCCATTAAACCTTGTGAGACACTTTGGGCATGTCACATGAAATAATTGCATTAACCCTTGTTTTGGTTTTACATTCCCTTTGGCTGCCTTTCTACTTTGTACCCACAAAGTCAGAAGAAAAACAGAGTGGTGTATTGATTTATGCAGCACAGTCCTTAGCTCACAGTGAGCTGCATGCTGGGAAAAGCCACCACAGATGGGAGCTGTTAGCCACTCTGGCTTTCAATCAGGGTGAGGAGGTAAAACTGAGTAAAAGTGAAATGGGCACTGAGGGAGTTTAGACTGTGCTTACGGAGGCTTGAGAGCATTTAATTCCTGGAGCATTTTCTTCACCATTCACATTCTATATCCCAGCTCAATCCATTTCTTATTTGCCATACAACGAGCATCATCCAGCAGGTAGAGCAGGACTGGGAATTTTTTAAACAATTCAGTGTCATCTGTCGACAGCACTCAAACAATCCGACGAAGAGTTACTCTGACTGACTGTCAGCTGTTCCAGAGCTTCCATAGGCTGTTAAACTTTATGTTCATGTCCTTTATGTGCTTTAGGTGGAAAATGAAGGTGTGGAGTTTTTCTTCTGTCATAGAGCTCTGACATTCTTCTTTATTTTTAAAGGCTTAACCACAATTTTTCTCTGAACTTAAATAAATACTCTACTTGTCCAACCTTAACTCTAACGTACTTTATGTATTTAATGTTTATTTAAAAGGGACGCTGCATATTGATGAACATCAGTATAAAATACTAATGTAAATAATTTAATATACTGGAGATAGGAGGACTGCCAATTTACATCCGTAGTGTCTTGGCAGGTAACAGACAAGAGAAATATCAAAAAATAAAGAAAGAAAAAGGAAAAAGAAAAAGAACAACAGCAATCCATACAGAGGTAGTGCAGCAACAGAAACAATGTCAGCTGTATGGCATAAAGAGCATGAAGCAACTTACCAAAGTTTATGAGCCATTTACATGATCTTTCTGTGTCCTCAACCATACTGTTGGTGAAGATTCTCACTTCTCCAGGTTATGGTAATTCTTGGTGCTGTTTTGTAAGCAACTGGACTGGCTTGAGTTACTTGAAGATGTTTTACCTCTGAACCAAAATGGAGCCGACGTTACACTACACAGTTGTTTTTTTATTTTCTGTTTTTTTTTTTACAACATTTTTTACATTTGAACTTTGCCTCCCATTCCTTTTATTCATCTGTCTGTTGTCTCCTCACTTCCTTCCCTATTTTGTACTAAGTAACTAAAATACTTAGGGTGACTGGAGTGGAGAAAAAGTATACATTTTAATTTGGAAATTAAGTAAAAGTGAAATTTGGTAGGGATTTTATAGTAAATTAAAGTAGATTCTTCCAAAAAGTACTAAAATACTGTAATGAAGTGTTATTACTTTGTCACATTACACCACTGCCTATGATATACAGTAGCTTCTAAAACCCTAACCATAAGATAGATGTCAAACACGGCTATTGTAAAACAAAAGAAAAACAAAGCAAGAACTTATTTTAAAAAAATTAAACACTGGCATTAAATATAAAGCAAACTCCATTACTGGATAAATTCTTGAGTTTTGTAGAATCATCCAATATTAATGCTCTTATCTGGAACAGTTGGGATTAAGCCATTTTCCAAACCAATAAGGTTCATCGTTTGAGATATTTTCCAGCCTCAAAACAGACTTGTAGCCTGAAATAGCTCTGTTGTTCATGAATGGTGTTGTGGTGTTGGTCATTAAACTGTTGTCCAGCTGAGGTTGATGCTCGGGCTTTTATGACAACCATTGCTGATTTCAGTAGCTTCCCACATGTCTCTGTTTGAGGACCATTTCTCTAAGTTAGACAGGGAGCAGGGGGCAGGGGGCGACTCCATGCTTGTACATTTGACAAAATGTCCTGGAGGCCAAGTGAGGTCAGATAATGTTGAAATAATGTTAAATGTTGATTATTGGCCCAGTAATGAGCTCCTGTTTATTAGTTTCCTTCCTGAAGAGTGTAAGGAGGATTAGAGAAGGCTCTGCTGATGCCTTTACAAAGTGTCCGTGGATCTGCTCAGTCTGTGGAGCCAACAGCTTAGGGTCTGGGCCTGCTCCCTGAGGTCATTAATCAACCAGCTGCTGAGCCCTGGCAGCTGCTAACACTGGGCACACCCCAGGGCTTGCTGGGAAGTCAGACTGAGTATTTGGAAGGGACTGGTTCAGCCTGACTGATACCTTGACATGTTCACTTCTTTAACTGTTACTGGAGACCTTTGTATGAAGTCCTGTTGAATTCTCTGTGAGGCTGACTGTGTCGCTGTTGTCTTTCAGGGTCAGCGTGGTGCTAAAGGACCCCCAGTAAGTTTCCTCAGTCTGACTTCAGTCCTTAGATAATATCAGATAATAAGCTGTTCATCTTTTAGGGCAAGCTGGGTAACCATTTACGTACTTAATTCATCTGTTTTGTTTTTCTGTCTAGGGGGAACCTGGACCCAAAGGGGAGAAGGTGAGACATTCTCTGCAATAATTAGACATTTTGAAGTGCACCTCCATAAAGAAGGGGGACTAACGAGAGAGATATATTAAAGAGAGTATATTAAAATATTTCTAGTCCATTGTTCTTGTTGTTCAGCTCTTGTACATGTCATATGTAACAGCTTGTCTTTGCAGTAGGTTGTGTGTCACTTCTCCACTGTGATTGGATGGCTGAGTGACAGTGATGAGCGCAGTATTTTTACCCAAAGTTGAACAATTTTAACTCTGGGTGATCAGAAAAAAGGCAGCCAGCCAGCAAAAATCCATGACCAGCAGATCCTTGCATTGTTGGTATTTCCAGCCCATCGTTTGTAGGCGTCGTTTGTAGCGCGGCATTTGAAGGGTGGCTTATGTAGCCTCTATGCTTTGATGGACAAAGCCCCAAAAGTGTTTTCACTGGCTGAAGTGCATTCCCATGAGGACTGATGTTCACGTATAAACATTTGGTTGTGTGAAACTTTGAAAACGTGTTATATGTGCCCTTCTTTTCTCTTCAGGGCGTATGTGGAGACTACACACACCGGGTAGGAAAACATTTTTGTGACATTAATTCTTTCACATTTCTGTTTCACAAAAAGTCCTCCATCAACACTGTTTGTACTAAAAGAAATTATTACAATCCGACTCTTGTGTTGCAATATATGTGCATGTTGATATTATACTACTGATATTATGTGTACTGTTGGATAACTGACCTCTTTCACAGGTCCAGATGTAAACAGGGTCATAATGTCAGAATAGAATAGAGAAGTGAAGTGGAAGAAGAAACTGCTGCAGAAGCTGGCCAGACACATGGCCGGTAGCACATGCAAATCTCTGCAGTCCTCCGGCCCAATGTCTCTGGGGTTCAACTAGTTGAGAAAAAACAAGGCAATTACTGGCGGTGTGCTGGAGCACTGTGTGATGAGAGCCTGTGTGTGGGGGCCAAGAATAAGGGTCTCCTGTGTAAAGGGGGATTTCTCAGATAGCTCAGTCCATTTCCAGCATTATTCAATCTTTGACTTATAAACTCCTTCTTCTAAAATTATCAAAGGTGGTGTTTTTTAGTCCGGAGCATTGGCTACCTTCTTTCAAAGTATCAGTAGAATGCATGCTTGGAGGACTTATTGAGTTGTTATGGATAATGCATCACATTGTAATAAAACATATTTGCACAATAAATGCTTGAGGCTAGATAAAATGATCAGATGATATGGAAGTTCAGAGCAAGAAGTGCAAGAAGCACCCAGAAAAGAGGAGAAAGGATCTGTCCCTGAATTTGTTTTTCATGCACTTTTCAGAGCCCCCTGCAGCAGTGTGTCTGGGAGATCTGTTCCTGGAGTCTGCTCACTCTCCAGGACTCAGTCCTGTAGTGAGACTCATGGGGGTTGGGGGGTTACTGTAGGTGGAGGGAAACATTTCAGTATTTACAGAGTTTGCCTTTCAGGACAAAGCCAGCAAGATCAGCAAGTATTTCTGGTTTTTATGTCCTGTTTTTCAGCAGCAGCTCCACTGTTAAAAGATCATTTCAACATTTTGGGAAATATGTGTATTTGCTTTCTTATATGAGGACAAAACTGGAGTCAGGATGTGGTTAGCTTAGCTTAGCATCAAGACTGCGGGGGGAAAAGCTGGCCTGGCTCTGTCCAAAGATAAACCTACCATCGGTTGTAAAGCTGATGGTTTAACATCCTGTCTCTCTTAAGGTTAATTCATACAGAAGGACAAAAATCTAAATTACAATTTAGCTGCATTTCCACCAAAATGTTTATTATAGTGCTTTTGGTAAATGGTTAATGGACTGTACTTGTATAGCGCTTTTCTAGTCTTTTCAACTGCTCAAAGCGCTTTCACAGGACATGTCACATTCACCCATTCACACAGAAGTGGCAGAGGCTACTGTACAAGGTGCCACCTAGGTAGCAATCATCCATACGCCTTCACACTCCGATGATGTAGCATCGGGAGCAAATTGGGGTTCAGTATTTTGCCCAAGGATACTTCGACATGAGGACATGAGGAGCTGGGGATCAAACCACTGACAACTACTACAGCCGCCCCCACCAAAAAAACATTTGGAACCAAAAGTAGCCGAACACCTACAATCATGTACCTCCTAAACCCTTGATCTGTGTGGTGTTTCCACTGCAGACAGTGCTCTTACATGTTAGTGGAGTTGGGCCGGGGTCACTCACTGCTCTGTCCAGCAGCTTTTGCTGTATTTCAATGAGATATTTATCAGTAGCAGGTTTGTGAATTGACTCCAACAACCACTGTTGTTGCCAGAGAAGGATTTTTGAGAGGATTAGAGTATATGCAGTTAATGAAATTTGGTCACAATTAATACACATTTTTTAAACGCTTGACAATCCACTCATTACTAAAAGTGTCTGTCATCCAATAGACTGAAAAACAGATGGAGTGGTCAGAGTTGTCATATTGAAATTTAAGGTTTAAATTTAAGTAGATTTTTTGCCTTAAAAGTTGCCAGCAGTGGGCCCAGTGAATGAAATTGTTTCTCAGTCTACAGCTGCTACTAGAGGCTGCAAAACATCCTTTCATTTCATACTTAAAGGAGCTGTGGCTCAGGTGTTAGAACAGGTTGTTCTCTGATCAGAGGGTTGGTAGTTTGATCCCTGGCTCCTTCAGTCAACATGTTGACGTAGCCTTGGGCAAGATACTGGACCCCAAATTGCTCCTTATGGCTGTTCCAACAGTGTGTGAGTGTGTATGAATGTTTAAAAACTGAGTAGCAGGTGGTATTTTATCCAGTAGCCGTGGCCACCAGTGTGTAAATGTGTGTGGGAATGGATGAATGTGAATCAGCAGTGTGAAAGTGCTTTGAGTGGCCAAAACGACAAGAAAAGGGCGATACAACTGCAGGTCCATTTTAGTTTACTAATGTAAAAAAAGTTTCCCTGTATGAACAGTGGTAACATGAGCTTCAAAAGCAGCCGCAGCTCAGCCTTGAGCACAGACTGTGGATGCTCTACTGACCATTCAACACACTGTGTGCTAGGTACCCAAACAGAGGGGTGACTGCTATCGCAGGACTAACAGATAGAGGCAGACAACCATTTACACTCACATTCATACCTATGGCCACTTAAAAGTCACCAAATGACCTAACCTGCATGTCTTTGGACTATGGGAGGAAGCTGAAGAACCTGGTCTAAATCATAAACTACTATTTTACATGTCTGGCTACTATATGAGGTGCCACCTGCTACTCAGTCAAACAACCATATACACTCACACACTGATGAAGCAATCTGGGGTTCAGGATCTCTCCCAAGGATATGTTGATATGTAGACTGGAGGAGCGGGGGACTGCGCTGCAGATTAAGTGGGTGTTAGAAATGCTGGTAGGCATTTTTTCCCCACAATGCACGAAATCGGGCTACCTGCTTGCAGTATTCATAGGCCACTAAGCAAGGCTAACCAGAACTTGACTCCAGCTCTGTAATTAAAACAAAGATGTAAGATTGACATCTATGTAAACTCATCACTCTCTGAAAGCAAATAAATAAGAAGTTTGAATTATTCCTTTAAACTTAAATTCAGGCTTCTCGAGCCATGACTTGACTCAATGACAGCATTGACTGAAGTTACCGCTTCCCGCTGTGTAGGGCCTCTTTGTGCAGGATCTACCTCTGAAAACTCTGGCTGCCTTGCGCTCCAGCCAGGCTCTGACGATGAAGGTTTGTGGGTGCCAGCAAACACCCAGATAGATAACCCTTGGGGGGGTGTCACCATGTCATGCCGCAAAGAGAGCCACTGCCATAGAGCCCAGGCTCTCGTCAACCCTCTGCTCTCCACCCCCCAAAAAAAACAAAGACTAACATGCTGACGAGCTTGCTACTGGCTGGGTACAACAATTTTTCAAATTTTCAGAAAAGACATATCTTTAAACATAAAATGAAAAGAATGTTACATAATATCCAGTTATCACTTTGAATGCTTACTGACATTAAGGTAATTGTGCTACTACCAAAGCACGGGGATGCCAATAGTTTAGTTAAATCAGTGATTAAATGCACTTTCCCATGTGTTTACATCATGTGCAGAAGGACAGCATTTTAATTACATTAGAAATTCCAGGCAAATGACAGTTTGTCAAGTTTTAGTTGCACATGGTCTACCTTTTGAAAAATTAAAACAAAATGATGAAGTTATAGTTATAGCACTGCTATGTGATTTGAAATTTAACATATTCAATTGGTTGTAATTCATCAAAAAGAATTTCTTTAAAAAAAAGAAACACAGCAAATAAGACAAATACCACTGAAAAATGTTCAAGTAGAAAACAGTAAAACATAAAAAGATGTTGTACACCTGAGAAGGTAACGCACCAGCTTATTGCATTGACCCTGTTTTGAATAAACAACCCAAAGGTCAAAAGGGACCAAAAAAAGGAGGGGAAATGCACTTATATACACAGCTATAACACAATTGGGCAATTGGAATTGTACTACATTTTTGGATTTTATAAATTTTATTAAATGAATTTAGTTTAATTATGGCGGCTCTTGGCTTCTCTATATTCAAAGCAGTTGTGGTGGATAGCTGGAAATGATGAGGGACAAAGCAGCACACTTGCCTACTTCCTCCATTTTTACCCCTACTTATATTTACTTATAACATTGTGTATATATTTCCATGAAAACAGTATTCTTGGTATTTTTGGGCTGACCACACACTGAAAAGAAGTGTGTTCCAAACTGACTTGACCAGAGACGTATATATGTTAAAGTAGTAAAAAGTAGTGAACACTTCTTTGGGGGTTTTGGGGTGAAGGCAGTCTTTACTTTAAAGGTTGCTACATAATAAAAATTGTGGAAATATGTACACTATGCAAAAAGTAGGCAAGTTGCATGCAACTGGTTCTACTTGGTGTCAGCGGGGAAATGTAGCTGATGGGATCACACCTACATGCTGTGCTAAACCTGTACCTGATTATGCTGGTCATTTCAACAGAAGCGGCGTATTGTACAGCCCTGTGTTGGACAGTTGGCCACAGTAAGTCTGGATGTGCTCTGTAACTGTACTGCTGTACTCTCTTTGTGGCAAGACTGGCACCCACCTCCACTCTGCTGCAACCTAGGGGCCTGGCTGTCTGTTAATAGGGGCACTGATGCACAGAAATCCTGAACAGGGGATGCCTGACAATTTGCAACCAACATACTCTGACAGCATATGAGACATTGGAAAACGTTTATATGCTTTTGAAATGAAGAAGCATCACAGTGATCAAGTGACCCCTTTGCCACGCCCATAGTTTGTTGTGCCGGTGCCTTTTTGTCTTTCCTTTCTTCAACCTTGTTTCTTTTTTTTCTCTCCTTTGCCCTCCCTCTTCCTTAATTTCACTTTGATGTTCTACCTCCCTTCCCCTTTTCCCTGGTTCTCCTGGTTCTCCCGTTTCCTTTCTCTGGCCTCATGGTGACCTTTGCCCTGTGACCTTTTTGCACCGCTGGCCACCTGTGCTTTGTGACTTCCCCCGGCAGATGTTGCCCATCACCGTGCGCAACATGCCCTCAATAAGCCCTCTAATCCTAAAACGCCTCAAGGTACAATTCTCTTTGCCCCCCACTTGCCCTTCCTCCCTGCCCAGCCTGTGGATGCCTACCGCCATTATCCATCACTGAAACACTCCCAACCCTCCTCTGCCGTCCTGCTGTCATTAACCAACCCTTGGCTGCTACTGCTACTAAATGTTTGCCATATTCAAGGCTTAAGGCTTGTACTGTCAATGATGTGTGACAGGAAATCAAACTTTTTTTCAGGTTTGGACCACATCACAAAGCGTAATGTTTACTTCAAGCTTTCTTCGAACTTAAATGAAACATAATAATTTAGTTACAACTATTAATATACTCAAGTTATAACTATTTATTGTGGTGTTAGGTAGAGAAAGGTGGAAAAGACAACAAACAGAAATACATGCAAAGTAGATTAAACAAATCATGTTTATTCACTTGAATAATCTGCTGATAAATCGCTAAAATTAATCAAAGGTCACTTCTAACTGGACGTCCTTCCAATGAACAAGCCCAGCATCATCATACAGACCTAAAGACATCTCTCCTTGAAATTCAGATACAGGTAATATGCATCAGAGAGTTTCCTTCAGTGGCAACAATCAGAGTATATTCAGGCAGCAGTGTTCCATTAACTGCAAAGCACAAAGTGATCAAATACTGTTTGCCTTTTTACAGCAGCATCACCTTTGGTAGTATTTATGTTTAGCCCTGACAACCATCTTCACTTAAACTTAAAATGCATTACATTAGGTTAAAGGAATGAGAAGAGACTGAAAAAGAACTAAAACACCTTGGTAGCATTTTCATACTACAGGGCTGCAGTTTGTGACACAGTCCTCCTTTCTGTGATGAATAAGCTGACCTTGAATCAGTGCCTCCTTAACCAGCTGCTTTTACCAAAATCGAACAATGATTCAGTGGCCATGTGCACACATAAAAATACTAAACAAAGAAATACCACACAAAAAAATGTTGAGTGAATATTTTGCAGTATTTCATTGTGATCAGTCACTACGTTTAGTGGAGCAACAGTTACAGCTCAATTTGGCCATTTAATGTGCTACCGCCTTTGACCCAGTATAGAAGCATTGGTGAAGAATCCATCAGACTCCTCCACAGTAGGAGGAGAAATGTCGCCTTTCAGCTGGTTGCTATTGGACCTTCTTCCACTCCACCTATTACATCACATCCCAAACAAGTTAGCAAGTGGCAAATGGGTTGCATGTCCAGCAGTGAGAACATGAATAAGTTTTCTATACATTTCACACGTACTCAACACTTTACTTTTTGTATAAACAAAATGCAGCCTTGTTTTGTTTTCTTTATACTGCCCTTTCTACTCAGTTTGTTTTCTAAGAGACTTACAATTAAGCTTACCCTTCTTCTTCGTCTTTTGTTTTTCCCACTTTCTTCTATGAATTTATGCTGTTCGATAGGCGTGGGGCCTATCGAACATGTGCAGAACACCTAGGCCAGTTCAGGTCTGACTGAGGAGTACACGTGAAAGACTAAATCGGCCCCCAACTGCATAATCTCTGTGTGTTAGTCTCACTTCAAGAAATTCGATTTTGTCAGACTACCATGTTTACATATATTTTAAAAGTCCAGTTTTAGTCAATAATAACACAATAATTGGACTTTTTCTAATATCATGTGCATGTACTGAGTGTAACAAATACAAAATCATAAACTCAGTTTATTTAGTATGTTTTTTTTCCAAACCAGTTTTGATAATGCAAAATCCACATGACTGTCGGTCAATAATATCGATACTAATGATTCTTAAATATCTCAGTTTCTATATTTCGACAGTATCTATTCATAGAAACTATGGGCTGTTTGACCTTAGGGAAAGGTTGTGGTTTTGGCAAATAAACTATGGTTAGGTTCAGACTGCTGAACTGGGTTAACATCTGAGGGAAAGAATTAGATAAAGGTTCTAGTTACTGTGTCAAACAACTAAACAAACAAACAAACAAACAAACAAACAAAAAACATAAACATTAGTGTCATTATTAGTCTGTGATGATACACAGTCTCCACTATATCACTTGAGAGTCAGACACACAGTCTATCGTACTCTCCAACTTTTCATCTTGCTCCATTAAAGGCACACTTCTTCCTCTATGGCAATGAATGTTGGCACTGAATATAAATTGTCATCACTAATTTCAACGTTAAAACATATGTGGAATATCTCTTAAAGTGTGCAAACTTTTAATGCTGTTAATTTTGAATACAATTTTACATAAACTATTTTCTTTTGAATATTATAAATTCTATGATTGAAATCCATTTTAAAGGTTAATCTGCAAGCGATCAAAATTAGATAAAGAAATTATGTATGTTATACTGTATCTCAACCCATTCAAATATACACTTTATTACATATCCTGCAGCCATCTCTGTCCGTCACTTCCTAAAACATCACCAACACCTGTTGCTCACACACTTTTTATAGACATCAAGACTAAAAGCACACAAGCTGCACTAACATACTGTACAATATCCATATGAACCTCCTATGATGAATGAGATATCAGCCAATCAGTGTTGACCATGTGATATAAAGGCTTTTCCATCATGATAAGGACAGAATCATGGCAGTTTTTCTTTTCTTTCATGTGGTCAAATTGTCCAGCACAGCACATTTCATGAACAGCTATTGCAGCTGCACTTGTCCTATGACAGTCTATGTAAAATCCCTGAGAAAACATAGCCAGAAATAAATCATATGTGGACAGTTGTGTCCTGCAGAGGAGGGATGATAAAATGTGGATTGAGTATGGCCGGATATGTTCTCCATGATCTCAGAATAGAATCTTGGCATCGCTCTTTGCTCCTGAGCTACTGTACATGTGTCTTCTCCCAGAAATACACACTGATTGCTGAGTGACTGAAGTGAGGCCAGTGCTTTGTGTTAGGAACTTCTATAAGTCGGACCATGTGCAAATAAATCATGCACTGTAGCACAAAAAAGCATTTCCTGCCATGCAAACTTCTTTCCCTTTATGATATTGCACCTCAGTATTTCCCTACTGAGGTGTCACTTTTATAAAATATTGACTTGTGGCAATCAAAAAATTGATTTTGAGCTCCAAAAGATGAGTAGCGAAAATGACTTTAGCGTACTAAGGGGAGGTAGATTGAGGTAGATTCAGGATGTGTAGCAGCCAGCCAGTAACATTCAATGTCTCCTTCGAAAGAGACAGTAAGTTTACATAATGTTTAAAAAAAGTCAAATTATAGTGTCAGTCCAACTAAACCTAGACTTAAAATATGTGTAAACAAGTTTGACTGAAATCTGAGTTGAATTTCTTGAAGTCAGACTAGCAGACCTAGATAATGCAGTTGGAGGTCGATTTACTCTTTCATGTGAACACCTGAACCACACCTGAACTGGCGTTCTGCTCATGCTTTACCGACCCAGAAGTCAAACAGCATACATTTGTGGAAGAAAGCTGCAAAAACCCCAAAAACAAAAGTAGAGGAGGAAGGAAAGAAAACAAAACAAGATGAATGTATCAAGTAAACCACTGAGTACGTATGAAAAACAAAGCTGAAAAGTTGTCCATGATGTCACTGTTGGACATGCAACCCATCTGCCGCTTGCTAACTTGTTTGGTATGTGACCTAATAGGTTAACAGGAAGAAGGTCCATTAACAGCTAGCTGAAAGGCAGCATAGTTCCAGCTACTTTGGAGGAGTCGAAAATACTTCAGTCAATAAATGGATTCTCCCCCATGCTTGTATACTGAGACAAGGACAGTAGTCCAATTAAACAGCCTAATCGAGCTATAACTATAGCATTGAGCAATAACTGTAGCACAGTTAAGTGCATGTAATGTCTGCTTATGATTTTGCCTCAATAACCAAATTTCTGAACCTAGATCAAATTTTGGTCTCTTGTTCACTGATTTTGTCTGCAATTGGTGTTTTTCCACTTACCCAGGGCCCCGTCATGGCCCCTTGCAGCTAGCTGGAACATGCACCATGAAGGGGACAAAGTTGTTGAGCAGCAGTCAGAGAAGCAAAGTTCTGTCGTGAGCTCAAGTGAATGCTAGCTGATGCTGTGACCGGTTTTGGTCTCATTTTCATGATACCTGATGTGTGCCTCTGGTGCTATCCTTACCCAGGGCACTAGCTAAGTACCTCACGTGGCTCTGTATTATGTTTCAACATGTGAGCATGCTCAGTTCTCTGGAGTCCATTGTGTGGTACAAGCCCTGAAAAAAGGCAGAACTTGATTTTGAAATTTTGACCCCAGATATGTGTTCCAGAGGTCAAAAATGAATCTTTGTGCTCAGGCAACATAACCGCTTACCTTGCTCCCTGCTAACCCTCCTGTCTGCACCCCCTGTGTGTGGTGTGGTGTTAGGTTGTTGTGTTGGCATGGCCAGTGTGGCGAGGTGTGCTCCAAAATGTCAGGTTGTAACTCAAGGTCTCCCAGCAGGGCGAGCCTGGAGCACAGGGACCCCCGGGACCTCCAGGACCCCCCGGACCCCCAGGGACCCCTGGCCTGAATGGAGCCAGTGGCCCCCCGGTGAGTCCCTCTTACCAGGTCTTTTCAGTTTTTGCACAAACAGCAGAGGTTGTTGGACAGACTCTTAAAAACTGATGTTAACTTTTAAATCATTGAATTGAATTATTGAATCATTTAAATCATTCAGCAGCATCACCAGCAGCCGTTCAATGTGTGTTTTTCTCTCAGTACTTTATGACTTCCCTTCTGTGTGTGTGGCTGTGGGCCCCAGCCCACAGGTTCCTACTGACATTTTAGAATAGATATTTACATTTCAGTCACTGTTAATAAGGAGACTAAATTGGGACCACAGCAGATGATTAAAGTGATTGGTCTGTTTTCTACATAAAGATGGTCAATAACATAGGTCAGCACCTATTTAGACCTAATTATCCTATCAATTTTTAATAATTAAATTAAAAAAAATAATAATAATTGTACTAAATATAATTTTGATGGCAAAAAAATAATTAAATTAAACAAAACATTGAATAAGAGCATGCAAAAAAATAAAACAAAATGTTAAATGAGAGCTATGAGTTGCACAGTTGGCACAAACCACATTCCAATTATAAAAGACAATCTGTTTGCCACTTCACATGACCTGCAAACCACCAGCTTTATGCATTGCAGTGGCACAATTTTCAGGACTGAGACATGAACAGAGATAAGGACTGTTTCTGTTTTTAATAGATGGAGAGAGCAGGTAGAAGGTGAACTATAGCACACAATGTAATTAACAATTTACAAGTCTTGGATTTTCTAATAAGCTTCCCTGAATCCTCCTACAGATTGCAGGACACGCATCACTCATAACTCACTTATAATACATAGACAGATGGATCTGACCTCCAGGCCCAATGCACGAATTTGGGATTGCTCATGATTCCTCATAAAAATGTTTCCATCTTAGCTACTTTGGGGGTTGCATCTATATTGATAAATATAAAAAAAGAAAGAAAGAAAAAAAGGAAGAAAAAAGACATTCTGGAAGAATTTTTTTCATCCCCCTCACATGCTCCAATTTCATTAATATTCTGGGGAAAATATTTTAAGTTAAATGTAGCAATCAGTCCAAAAGAATTGCCTGGATACCGATCCTTGAGATTGGCTTGGGACATCCCTTATAATTACAGTTTTCGTCATGTATATGGTCTTCATACCAGCATCCAATATGACTGCAAAACATCTGTCTTGCTGTTCCACAAACTGTTCTCATTGCTGCAGGTGCAGCTAGTTTTAAAGGGGAATGGGTGATGAAACTCTGATTGATTGAACTCATGTTATGTCAAAACCCACCTATAATGAATTCAGAGATTAAATACAATCACTTTACCTCTTGCACTTCATTTTGCACCCAGATTATGAGCTGTTTTACTAACAAAAGTGATTAGAACTTGTACAACAATCTGCGGCTTTATTGGCATGAAAAATGATATTCTAAACTTATAAAAAATACATTTTGATGCATGCCACTTCTGGCTGTTGTGCATATGTGCACTTCTATTATGGATAATTGGCACTGTTTTATAACTGCGAGCCCTGGTCATCAAATCCCCATTGCAGCCTAAAAACTTCAACCTGCTGACAATTTGTCACTTAAACAACCAATCTATCTGTTAAGTTAAAACGAGGTTTATGGTATCTGTTCAATAATAATATAACCAACACATTAGTGGAAAATTTTAGTAAAAATGTACTTAGTCAGAATTTGCTGTCAAAGGCAAAGCTACAATTCATCATGAGAGTGATACTGTAGATAGTTTTGTAGATTTTATATAAATATTTTTTTATTATTTCCTTACAGGGTAAGCCTGGTGAACCAGGCAAACCAGGAAAAGACCCAAGGGTAAACTCTGGTTCAATTAGTCCTCTGCCTTTAGTTTTCCATCAGATCTTCTTTTGAGTGAACATTTGTTGGTGTGATACTAATCTTTTAATTTCTACATTGTTTTTGCAGCTTTTACCAGGACTGAAGGTAAGCATGGCTCTCTACTGGTTCAGATAGCAACACTAAACTCTCATGATGAATCTAGAGTTATTGCAAACAAATACACTCAGGCTGAACTCAAAAAAGATGGATGAAATGAAACAGGAATCATTTCATGATGCTTCCACTTTGTCTCTTTGCAGCTGTTCTAATACTCACACCAACCACACCAACACAACACTGCACATCTCTGTTTCCACTGAATTGGGAGATAACTTCTCTGCATGATGCATTCATTGTCAAAGATTATTTCAAAGCAGGAATGCAGATTGTGAGGTCAGAGAGGTCCCGTTAATGCCTCTCACTGTGGAAAACATGATACGTTTCATAGCAGGGAGCAGTTTTCACCGTGATAGGCTTTAGCCTGAGCAGATGGGCTGCAGTACCACCAGAGAAACATCTGGATGGAAAAAAATGAAGCTTCTACATATTCAATACAAAGTTCTGTATTTGTTACACTGGCTAGATAAATCCTTTTATGCACACACTTGAATCTGTCATTTTATCCCTCCAGGGTGAGCCAGGTGTGCCAGGACAGAAGGTGAGCTGTCTTCTGTGTTTCCCTAGTGCAAAAGAATATGGTCAGTAGATCCAGGATGTGGTTAGATTAGCAGTGAAATACTTTTTCAGTACACACTGTTCACTGAGTAACTATCAGATTCTTATGCCTCTGAGTCAGCAATAGCAGAAGCATTTTGTTTTCAGGTTGTCCATATGGCTGACCCATTCTCCTGAATGAGATATCTCAAAAACGCCTTAAGGCAATGTCTTTAAATTTGGCACAAAACGAAAGATGTGTGTGACACATCCATGTTTTCACTGGCATGGATGTAAACTGTAAGTGCAACTTCACTGGTGTGAAGTTTTTTTTTTTTTTTCTGTTACTTTGACTGTTTTATATGGTGAAAGACTTTGTATTTTAGAGAGAGTAGACATGTGACAGAGGGGATCATAGAAAGACTTTTAGAGCTCCTCAGGAGAACTTGGCTTCAACAAATCAGTTGTCCCTGTCTTTGAGTTGTGTCCACAGACCATCTGTTTCCTGTAAATTGGCGATAAGTTATAAAATCTGCCTTTTTGTCCCTTCACAGGGGGATCGGGGTGTTATTGGCCCATCAGGTCCTGAAGGTGCAAAGGTATTCACTTTTCTGTTTTATAACTGTTTCATGTTTAACTGCAGCATTTTGTTTTTCATTCAAAGCTTCATAATGACAATGTTTCAAATAAGTTCCAAAGCATATGCTCAGATTTCTTTAAATGTACCTGAATACAAAATGAAGGTGGCAGTTGGATCGGATTGTGGAATGGATTGTAGACTGGTAGCTGGAGAGGTGCCACCGCACCTCCTGGGCACTGAGATACCCTTTGAGCAAGGCCCTGAACCCCCAACTGCCCGAGTTGCCTGTCCATGTGCAGCCCCCTCACTCTTGACATCTCTCCAGTTAGTGCATGTGTATCGGTCCTGTTTTGCATGTCTGTGTATTTCGGACCTGTCTGTATATGAGAACAGAGTGAAGAAACGGAATTTCCCTATGGGGATTAAAGAAGTATATAAAATAAAAATGAATAAATAAACATGCACACACCATATGTACACTGTATGAGTTATGGCTCACTATTACCATTTCTCATACTGGCTGATCTGATCCTTTTCCAGTTACTCTGTAAGAAACAGAAGACAAAATACCAAAACATAATACTAAACTGAGGAGCACATAACACAATGAAAACATACTCAGCTCATTTAAATAACTTTCACACTGTTTTAAAGTATCATCTGTGACTAAACAACAGTATATACTGTATCGATAACCAAACCACAGTATATACAACTAAACCACAGTATATACTGTATCTATAACCAAACCACAGTATATACTGTATCTATAACTAAACCACAGGATATACTGTATCTATAACCAAACCACAGTGTATACTGTACCTATAACTAAACTCTCTGTGAAAGTGATTTTCCTTGAAGCCCTCTGAAGTTTTGAGGCTGGGACTGCTGGATGAACCTTGTTGCTATGAGCTTCTGTGCAGATCATTGCCCTGTAAACTTCAGCCACTCTTCCAACTCACTTTGTTTTCCCTCAGTCTGGAACACTGACTGTGTTTTGCTATGAGCTTGAGTTGAGGATCACTGTGAGGACAGAGGAGAGGCCTTCACAGGCACTTTTATATGACTCTTTTTCCAGAGGTTGCCCAACAGTTTCTTAGATGAAATGCAAATGCTCCTTCAGATTGCTCATCCACTCTGTGAAGCTTTGGACACAGTCCTCACTGCTGATTAGAGACTAATGCTTTTAATGGATCTTGTGCTCCATCCAGTGGACACATGTGATTGTTGTCAGTAGTAACATGTACCCTGTTTTTCTCTGCTTTGCTTCACAGGGAGTTAAGGGAGACCATGGAATTAAGGTAAGATTTTTTCTCTCTCTCTCTCTCTTTCTTTTTTTTTAAGTGTCACAACAGGAACAGCTGTCAGTGAAGTTTGTTGCCTATATCTTATACTCTGTATACTCTCTGAATCATAGACTTTAGAAATGCTGATGTCCTGAGTCCAAGACCTCCATCTAAACTTCCTAACCTGAGCCCAGCATAGAGTGTTAGATAAGACACCAAGAACAATCTGTACTTTTTTTGGAATTAATTTGGACCTCTTTTTTGATAAAAGAATCTACTCTAAAGATGCACTTACTAGGCTTGCCCAGAGCCCTCAAATGTATCTTATGGCCAGTTTTCTTCCTATATGAGGAGCCTTAACCTTAGCCTTTAACTGAAAACATGACTTCTGAGGATCTGGATCTGGATCTGGACGTAGAATAAACTTTAGGTCTCCAGGTTCATCAAAGTGGGTTAACATTGGGAGGTCTGGATGAACAATCAACTCTCCACTGGCTGCTGCCCAGGGACTAACATGATACAAGGCCCCTGATGTCTTCTGTGAAGATTTAGATCTCCTCTTGTCAGGTCCATGTCCAGAAGGAGTCCTCCCTGAGTCTTTGCTTGTCTTTCGATTTCCCTTGGTGTAAAGGGCGTGTCTGCTTTTACTGCCCCACTGCTTCTCTGAGCTTATTTTTCAATCCACTCTGTAGGGAGATGAAGGAAAGAGAGGTTTCCCAGGAGAGAAGGGAGAGAAGGTAGAGTGAAAGTCAAGCATGGATTTCACGTGTGTGTGTGTGTGTGTGTGTGTGTGTGTGTGTGTGTGTGCGCGTGTGTGTGTGTGCGTGCGTGCATGTGTGCGTGTGTGTGGCATGTCAAGGTCTATTTATGCATGGCAAGATCACAGGCATGACCATTGGAGTCTGGATAACTGAAACTGGGTTAAAATGCATTTCTGAGTGGATTTTATTTCAGAAGCTGCTGTCTGTTTTTCAACATAAATAACCTGAAATCTATCATGAATTTGGAGGGATAGTTTGGATTTTTAAGTGAAGTTGTATGGGGTACTCTGTAGTCAGTGTTACATACAGTAGATGTCTGTAAACACGCTCCCAGTTTGGAGAAGCAGACTGAAGTCCCACGCAATGGCTAAGCAATGTTGACATTGATGGGGATCAGAATCAAAATGTATTTTAGCTACTTTTTAAGGTACTAAAAATTCTGACCCCTCCATAGCAATACATTGCTTTGCTGCCGTGGTGGTACTTCTGCTGCTTTTCCAAACTGGGGCCATGTCACTCACTGTGAATAAGTACCCAATTACAACTCCACTTCCCAAAAACTGAGCCATCCCTTTAAATCCATTGGTGAGGACACAGAGTATACCACGTCGGTATGGTCAAGACTTCAGGGTTGTGCCATCTCAAAAGGCTTTACCTGGCAATAACGCATATTGCACACATATACTTAAGATCTTTGTTTGTTGTGGTTATCATGGCTCATCTGGCCTCTTTTTTTGTATTTTGAATTGGTTTGGGCCCTCATCTAATCAGATCTTTTCAGTGTTGATGAGATGTCTGATAGTGCTGTTTTAAACTATGGAGTGCTTAAGGGTCATTTTTTTGCCCTATTTGCGTGTAAATGCTTCCACTGGGACCTCTAATTCATTGATATAATATATTGGTTCCACTTTTATGTGGACTACACAGGGTTCTAGCTGACCTGAAGCAGCTCCTCTTCTCCATGGTAGCATGGCAGTAGCAGTCACAACCATGTGGACATGAGTGTTTTCTCCATTAAGCCCCACAGATGAACAGATGGGAGACAGAGGAAGAAAAAGTGAAAAGCAGAAAACTTCAAGGAAAGTTCATATTTGTTGGTATCCACAGGAAACAGAGATCTGGAAAAGCTTTTAGCGTTTAATAATAAAGTGATTTCGCAGGCTTATACTTAAATGTTAGGGTATCAACGAAGGTATTGTGGCTCCCATCATCATGGGGGAAATCTGTTCTATATAATCTCAGAGAGCTGGCTACTGGTGCCTTGTGCCAGAGTGAAATAAAATGGGCCAGGTAGAGATTTTGTGGTTTTACACAATAACAATTAATATCTGTATGGTGCTGACCACAAACAACTTCCCTAGACTAGACCTCTACAGTTTCAAAGCTCCCAGCAGGCAGCAGGCACCTGTCTAGCCATGAAGGAAGCGGACACAACTACCACCGCATGACCTTGTCTCATCTGTCACTCTGCTGAAATACTGCTTTAGAGCAATCTAATAAGCTCTGTCTTCGAAAGCAGCTTTGATTTTACTTTCACTATGGGAACAGCAATAGACAACGACAAAGAGATAATATTCTATGATGGAGTGTGTGCAAACAGTTGCACACACTCCATCATAGAACACACACTTTGACTAAATGAAAAGTTATCTCTGCCTATTTCCCTTTACACAAATAAGAAGCAATGAGCTACCCAGCTGGGGGACACAGTATGAGCAAAGATGAAGGCAGCAATTAATATCTCTTATCAGCCACCTTGTTCTATTATTCTTAACAGTGACCATATGTCGCAGTATGTATGCAGCAGTTCTTGTTATGGCTCTTTATCAGTAATTTAAAATGTGAAAAATATTTTAAAAATTATCCCTGTCCTTGAATGGATCCATTTTTAACTGTTGTGTAAGGAGACAATACATTCTGGCCACATTCTCAATTGATGCTGTCGAGGGGCATATTATGCGCAAGCAAAAGATGCCTTTGGGCATTGGGATCGTACGCAGAAAGCACTGTCAAAGCAATGATATTTGACGAGTTTGGAATGAGAATGGGCTAAAAGAGATTATATAAAAAGTAGCCTTCCTGTGGTAATTGGGTTGAGTTAGATTCGTCCTTACACTTTGGTCTCCAGAGGATGATTCCTTCAGCCATTCCTTTTTGACTTCTATGAATCTGTTGGTACTGACTACTAAGTAGCATTACTTAGTTGAAAGACAATGAAACAGTTTATTGACACATATGTTCTCATTTACTTGTAGGAAATCTGATCAATTGACCACCAATATTTTCAGTGAAATATCTAATTTTCACAATATTTGGCATTAATGATACTGGATGTAGATGTTTATCAGCACATTGGTATATTGGTCTAAGCCTAATTCTGTCCATCTGTTACCAAGCATACTATTCCACTGTTCTACATGGTACTTAGACTAGTAGTGTAATACAAAAACCCCCGCACTGAGTAGCTGTGTCTCCATGTCCTTCCTCTGACACTGAGTGCATCAGCACAACTTAGTACAAACAATGAAAACAAGTGATCCTGCAGCATCACTGGGGGTTGATTGCAGTCCTATTAGTTTTAGGGTGAATGATTGGTTCAGACTCATCCTTCTGTACTTTTCCTCTGAAGAGGAAAGCCTGTGGCTGTATGGCTTCAATAAAGAGATTAGCATATCAATAAATCATGACATGGCATGCAAGTGTGACAGATCCCAGTGGGCCTACTCCCAGTGTATGTCACGGAAAGAGAGATGTTAAAATAGAACAAAGGATAAACTTTTGAGGCGACCAGACTAATGCTACAAGCCAATTGGAGCAATCGTAGATCAACGGGAGATGCTGCATCCTGTGGGACAGTTGGTTGTTAAGGAACACCTCTAATTAACTCCTATGTGCATTTAGAGCCATCACCACTCAGGTCCTTCTGAGGGTAGCGGGGATAATGGAGATCCAGCAACGCTTTCATCTGACCACAGACTCATGTACACTAACAGACACTCTGTCCTGATGTGGTCCCTTGTATCAATGCCTTCCAAGTGACACATGAGTGAGAAAATGGTAAATGGACCTGTGCTTGTCTAGTCTTCAAACCACTGAAAGCCCTTTTACACTATATGCCACATTCACTCTTTCATGCACAAATTCACACACTGGTGGCCAAGGTTACTGTAAATGGTGCCACCTGCTACTCAGAAACCATTCACACACACTCACACAATGAGCAGCATAGGGAGCAATTTTGGGTTCAGTATCTTGCCCAAGGATACTTTGACATGTTGATTGGAGGATTAGGGATCGAGCCACCATCTTTCATCTTTCTTTCTCTGAGCCACAGCTGCTACTAGTAGTCACCGTGAGGCTGCAAGACTCTGATGATAGGTGATCTTAGACCTTCAGACCTAAGTTTGTTAAGTGCAAACAGTAGTAGTGTCTGAATTTGTTATCGTTGCAGTACTCATAGCTGCAGGGATGGCAATAATATCAATTACTGCAGCAGTATGAGTATGCAGTTATTATACTTCTACCAAATACATGTACTGTAAATGTGTGTCTCTGGATTTTGGTTATTAGTTATTAAAGGAAACTATGCTTGTTGATATATGTTGGTTTTTTTGCACCCTTAATATCAGCATCCATGGATACACTCTGAAAATGCCATTTTCTGCACATTACTCAAGTTGCAAGCAGATGGAAATATAAAATAATGTAGATAATCCATATCAGTCAATTATTTCTGATGAATTCTCCTTCCAGGAAATAACCACAGCTTTGACTTAGACAAATGCTCTCATCATCTTCTACATCTTTGATCACTAAACCTCCAGTGATTGCAATTTAAGCATTAGAGCCTAGCAAGGTGTTGCCCTGATCTGTAGTTGCTTAAAGGCAACATTTTCGTTTGAACTCAGGAACCCTAAAAACGTGAATGTTTGATACACATGGGGTATGGCAGTACCAAGTTATTTAAACTTCCTGAAAACTAGGAATGCCAGTGAGACAGAGCATTTCAGTCTTTTAAGACAACATTTGTAATCTTAACATATTATCTGTCTACGAATATTATAAATAATATAATCCATTATCATCAGACACACATTTGACAGCATACCAATTCCAGTGGGGCAACTAGATTGCAGGAACTCCCACTACCAACCAGCTGTGTCTGTGCTTGTGCCGTCACAGCTGTGACTGTTCATCATCTTTAAACTTACTCATTGATCTGAACAAAGGAACTAGAACACATATGAACTAAAAGGCTCCAGTGTGTTTGTTTCCCAGTTCCAGAGAGTTCATCATGCTGTGGCTGGCACTTGACAGACACTAATCAGTTTGGATTTTTTTCCCATTTTATTGTATGCTTTTGCATGGACAGATAATGAGGGTATCCCATCCCTATTCAATGTGTGTGTATTGACCACTCAAAACGTTTTCACATTACATGTTACATTCACCCATTCACACACACATTCACACACTGGTGGCCAAGGCTACCGTACATGGTACCACCTGCTACACACTCCGATGACGTGGTATCAGGAGCAATTTGGGGTTCAGTATTTTCCCCAAGGATACTTTGACACGTTGACCAGAGGACCAGGGGATCAAACCACTAACCAACTGTTCACTGCTGTGTGTGTCCGTGTGTGCTTTGTGCTGAATTAAATTCAACTTTTTCTCTCTAGAAGAGTACTGTGCAAGTGCAGGTCCATCCATCCATTTAGGATATGTCATTTGTAGTTTGTATTTAGTCTCTTTGTCAAGTTTTTGCATCCCATCATGATTGTTTTGCATGTATTTGGAATCATTTGATTAACTTGCCTACAAGAAATATTTTTTTACTTCATACTGAAGCTCACACCCTGGGCCCCCGTGAATTCTTGGCCCTGTGCCCAATTTATCCATTTAGTAATCTGTCAGTATAATTGCCTAAATAATTGCTGTGTAGATGTGTGTGCATGGATCTTTTTTCATATATCTTGAAAAAAATGCAAATCAACTGTTTTTTCTTTCCCTCCTATTCCACCATCTTTTACGTTTATTTCATCTTGGCCATTAGAGGGAGGTCTCCCTCGCACTCCTGGGTTAAGGGTTAAGTCATTTGTGAGCAGTGTGTGTGGCAGTTATCATAAACCAAATCAGATTAGCAGGTTGTTATTGTCTTTCTGTCACTGCAAAGGGCCAGGCTGGCATCACTGGTACCCCTGGCATTCCTGGAAAGAGGGGCTACAGGGTAGGTCTGGCATGGAATGAACACCCTAAGTGTCTGGTTTTCTGTCTGTCAGTCATCCTCTTTTCCCTCTAACGTCTGTTAAGTCAGATATTCGTCATATCAGTGTTTTGTGTTTGTAACTGAAAAAAGCTCTAATTTATACCCTGGGTGCATTGTTTTACCTTCCTGTGCTGGTTTCTGTGCTTACTTGCCATTTGTTGGAGTGCTTCGGCCTTTTGTATAATTAACCAGCATAAATGACTGTGCAGACAGCTCAGTTGCCAGAAGAAAGTGTAAGCATTGCACATGCCTGCAAACCACAAATATGCTACATTTGCACATTTTATACAAATCAACAACAAAGTGACCTGGGTGGTGGATGGCATGTTGTCTGTGTGAGACACCTGATGACAAGCTGCAGACCACTCTTTGAGATCAAGAAACAACAAAACTAGTTGTTTTGGTGAGTTATTACTATGTTTTCGCTGAATTTTTAGCCACCAAATGTGGGATTTCTTAGCGACCCGTTGCTGTTTTTCCAGCAGGGATCGTGCCACAGGATGCAGGTGGCTTTTTTACAGGACATCACTGCATTTCTGTGTGGGATTGCCCCTAACTGCACATTAACCACAGCTTTGATAAAAAAGTAGTGTTTCAATGTATCCACTACATTAAAAGGTATAATGTACCCATAGTTTGAAAAACATATAATGGCAACATTTTTTCTGTTGATTGGGTTGCTTCAGAATTGGACTAACTTTTTATTGTTGCATTGTACAAACCTCATCATACCGTGTGGTAGTCACATTGTTGTGGAGCAGTGAGAAAAATCCTAATAAATGTTTTTGTCATGTGTGACAAAAACATTTGGCTTCTGTATGGATCTGTTGGAATAAACAGGATTACAAGAATAATTTTAACTCAAAAACATTTACCAGTTTTGTATCTTGCTTTTTCATAAAGCTCTTAACTGCATCTTACATTGTCATCATGTATGTTTTATCTGGGGATCCCACTTGTAGTGTCCCATAACCGTTGTTGTCACAGAAATTGGAAATTTCAGATGAGAATAATACTGACAGAAAAACAACAGTATCTAGTTAACCACTGACCACTGTTGATCCATTACCAGCGTCATACTGGACTTCAAGATTCATATTTATCAATCAGACAATAATTTCCAGTGAACTCAAACTTTGTTGTGTTTGTACGGCAGGGTGAGAAGGGAGAGCCAAGCATTGCAGTTCAGGGAATTAAAGGAGAACCAGGTTCATCAGGACTGCCAGGCCTCATGGGACCCAAGGTAAAGGGAGATAGTTTCACAAATGGATAAATAGCTGTCATTCTTCTTACATAGATTATAGAATCTTGATGTTCCTCTTGCAGGGTGACACAGGCGCCCAGGGAGACAAGGTAAAATAAGATTGCTTTTCCAAATACTAACCTGGGTTGTAAGTGATGATGAAGAATCTAAATATTATACTTTTATTTAACCCTCAGGGAGAAGCAGGTTCTGAAGGCCCAGCTGGACCCAGAGTAAGTCATAACCAGCAGACTCATGACAACATGTTGCAAATATTGACATACGATACAAAAATATCAAATGTAACTCACTATGTTCATAATAATGCTAACAAATGGTCATTTTCCCTGTACAGGGTCCTCCAGGGCCACCTGGGGAGCCAGGAAAGGCTGAAATTCACAGCAATGAAAATGTATGTGACTCATTTAAAGTTGCGCTTTTCTTAATGCATAAAAAGAATAAAAACATGACTATTGTAACATTTAATGTTCCTTCACAGGATATTCGCAACATACCACTGATGGTAAGTTCTTTTTAGGATTTATAACAAAATGTGCAAACATAGTACAGAAGTAAACATTTTATTGAGTGACTTGGTCTCTTTTCCTGCTAGGGCCCCCCTGGATTACCTGGACCTGCAGGAGCCCCTGGACTCCCAGGTGCCAAGGTAGGAGATATTTTAAATGCCAATTGATTCAGGACGTTATGTGTGTACCATACCCAGATGAACCTGTTAGGGGGCCCACTGGTAAAAATTGAAAGTTAGGCCCCAATTTCCAATGCCGGATTTACTGACCCCAGTTTATTCATGTCTGTTTGTTGAGGTTGTTTGTTAAATGAAAATACATTTTGGACTATGCACTATAAAAACTAAAATAATACAGGTGATTAAACTAGGTCTTAGATGACAAGTGCAGTGCAAATTCTCTAACACAATGTCGACATAGGGTGGGTAGCATGGGCAGTGTATTAGCAGAGCAGCAGCAGCAACTTTGTGCTTGGTGTGTGTCACAGGATGCATTCAGGCACAGTACTGAGTTGTAGGTCAACTGCTCAGAACACCACACAGTCACTGAAGTCACACAAGGAAAACAGAAGAAACTAATGAAAATACGCTCTAGGATGTGTTTGCACATATGTAGCACCAGTAAGACATGTGCCAGGTAGATTGACTAAAAGAGAGGCACATCTGAATTCATTTGGATGAGGTCAGTCAGGTGGTGCAGCCAGCATGCCTTTTTAGGGTGCTCCAGAAAAAAACAACAACAAGCTAGAACTGGCTCACCTCTGACCGCAAAATAATATAACATCATCCAGCAAGCTGTTTTGTTGGCCTATCAAATACATGAAATGCACAGTCCTGGTGGATAAATTAGTAATGTCAGTGCTGTATTTCTCAACCTAACTCTCAGAAAACAAATGTTGGTATTGTACGTGTCTGCAAAAAATGATGATACATGATGATACATTTCCATGTTATAATGTGACATATTAGGGGCTTTCACACCTCTGCGTGGTAAACACCCTGACAACCATCTGCCTGCAAGAACATTTCCCCAAAAGGTAAAGCATTTTTAAAAGCCGCTGCCGCCATGGTTCGCAGCGGTGATGCAAGGTAGCTGCTTCAGTGAGCACTGGCAGAAGAAAACATTTTTCTGTTGACCCCCAGCCACAGCAACACATTGCCTAGCTTCAGTGTTGGACTCCAGCCTGCTGCTCCAAAAATGTATGTTGTACAATGACTATGGACAAGTACTCCATATAACCCCACCTCAAGAAAACATTATGTTTCAACAGTGCTGTGGTTAACAGGTGGTTATGGTAATGAAAAGATCATGTTTTGGCTTTTTTCGTCATAACTCAAGAATTTATATGGTGAAATTCCACACAAATATCTACTAGGATATAATGACAAAGACATTTTATATCCAAGAGGTCAAAGGTCATCTATGACATCATAATGTTAAAAAAAAAAAACATTTTTCTGGTCACTACTCAGTGTCATGAGTTAAGTACAAAAGGGAGGATATTTGGTCAGATACTGACTTGGTGACACTAATCTTGGGTGTCCACCATAAAACTGTGGAGATCTTCGGTGCTGCCAGGGGGAGATGTGTGTGAAGCATCCCTGTTTATACTGGTGTGCAGCGGCACACAATCGTTGGGTGGTAATTGTAGTTTAAATGTGGGCTTGATTTTGTTCTAAAGGCCGGCTAATAAATTTGCAGCCAATCTATTACAAGAAAGCAATTCACATACAGTGAATATGAGGCCCCTGGGGTTATTGGTCCTTGGACAGTTGCCTGCTTTGTCTCATTGGTAACACAACCTTGGTGTGTCCTCAGGGTGAAGTTGGTTTACCAGGTCCTCCAGGATTAGATGGAGAAAAGGTAATATCTACATACCAATTAGTACTCCAGATTATTAGCAAGGCATTTGAATTGTTTGTTACATGAATGTATATTGTGACTAATTTTATTATTTGCAATGAGAAATATGTAGAAATTAAGATTAAAGTTCCCAATTTACATTTCATGTACAATATGTCCGTTTTAGCATAGCTTCCTTCAGGTACAATTAGTTGAGGTGACACTGACCTCTTGTGTTTTAAGGGACCCCGGGGGAAGCCTGGAGACCCTGGTCCTCCAGGCCCAGCTGGGCCTGAAGGTCCCAGAGGGGAGGGTGGTGTCATGGGCTTCCCAGGACCCAAAGGAGACAAAGGAGACATGGGTCCATCTGGATCACCAGTGAGTGATCACATCATATTAGACCACACCAAATCACGTCACGTCACGTCACGTCACGTCACGTCACGTCACGTCACGTCACGTCGTCACGTCACGTCACGTCACGTCACGTCACGTCACGTCACGTCACGTCGTCACGTCACGTCACGTCACTGCCAGGGTTTCCCTGACCAAAGCCCTCATCCCACATCTGTCATTATCTCTAGGGAAAGCCATGTTTTCCAATCTGCCCTCTAATTATCTAATTAGAGACTCACAAGCTTGGATGAGACACCAGGAATGACACTGTTTAACTTTTAATTCACTGTGGCACAGATCCCAAATGTGCCCCCAAATAAAAGGCTTTGCTGTTTGTAGCCCTGCCTGTGACACTACAGTAAATATTGATCTTCTCTATGTTTAACAATTAGCTATGACCTGTTAAGGGAGACATTTGTTTGTTTGTTTTGTTTCTTTGTTGTTTGGTTTTTGCTGTCAGTAGCATTGACATACAGCTGAGAAAATGGGTATTTAGATTTTAAGAAGGATTCCCATTAAGTCACATCAGCGGATGCTTGGATGATATTTAGATGTAGGCACTTGTTCTTTTTAGGTCCTAGCACCAAGTGGTGCGAAGGCCTTTTTGTGTTAAGGAGTTTTCATTTTCTGACAGTTCAATCACATTTTTTAAAGATGCTAGAAAACTAGGGCTGTCAATAGATTTTGTTAATTGCTAAATTGCAATAGTTAATCATGATTAGTTGTATTTTTATTTCATGTTTACAATTCTATTATTTTGTTATTTTCATAAGTTCATATTAACATTGTAAAGCAATTATTAACCAGACTGTCTTACTCAACTGACAGCATTTGTTGACTGATGTTGGTTATGTTGAATTCTGTTATTTAGTTTCATTCACAGATGCAGTCCCGCTGACATCAGTCAGATTAACTGTATTTGTGTGCTCTGCTTGTGGATGGTAGCAATTTCAAGACTGTTTAAGGACCCCAGTATACAGAAATATTCAAATACAAGGGGCAAAAATAACACATTTCTAACGTTTGCACAATGTGTGTACATGAACCCTTCTTGCATGCTGTAAGGGGGATCAGTCTGTGGAAGGATGGTCAGCGATGGACCAGCAAAGAATATAGTACCAATGCAACAAAATAAGTATGCTCCATTGTAGGAAAAATGCCTACATTCAAAAACATAAAATAAAAATATAGCCTCAAGCTGCAATCCTGGGTCCAATCCTCTGTCAACTGAGGGAAGCAGCTGTATTACCAAAATCAAAGCCACAAGCAGCAGGTTTCACAAGACCGAGCAACGTCTTTTCAGCTGGTTTCATTTGTCTGGAGGAGTGAGACCAACTACACATGTTTGAACACTGTAATGTACGCAGCCTCTCAATCATTGCTTTTTTTTTTTTTTTTTACCAGACTAGCTCAGTTATAGTGGGATTGTGTATTTCAGTCTTAGAAGGCTGCAAACCAAGTTTAGTGTTGATAGAGTCAAAAGCCAAAAAAGTCTATTCATATTAATGTTTTTCAAAATTTTGCAAATAAGCAACGAAAACATCAGGGTGAACTTCAGGTTCAAGATGCTTTTTTTGTTGAGGACACTGAGATGTAGACTGAGTACCTTGAACTGTCAAAGTTTTCACTTTTTCATCTCACAATTACAGCGCCACCATCAGGTGGATTGGTATCAAATTTGATGTGAAGCATCAGAACATAATTTCCAGCTTTGATGTCAAGTTTTCTGTGTCCAGCTTGCAGTAAATTAAGCAAAGGCATATCATAGCATTTCCTGCTACTTGCCCCCAGAACATATATACTAAATCTGGTGAAATTCTGTCCATTGCTTTGGAGGTTCATATTTGTACTATTTGTGGTGCCCCCTACAGGCTGAGCTAAATATGCTTCGGCAGGCCTATTTCTTAACACGCATGAGGTATCTATCAAGATCCATGTTGATTGGACAAATGTTTAATGACTTGTGGCCAATGAACTGGTGAAGGTACTTGACTGATGGTGGCCATGTTTTTTGACCAATCTTGCTCATTTATATTTGAAATATGTATCTTAGGACCACTACACTGTGTGGAAAGTTTGGTGTTCATAGAGTAAAGATTATTAGAGTATTGAGTATAAAAAAAAATCATCAAATCATAAAAAAAATCAGTTTTCCTGTTTTTCACATTATGCTAATTAGCAAAAACTCGTGGAGTTTCTAATGGAGGACTATGATGGTCCAGAGGCTTTTTTGTAAAGCACACTGAGCTGCATATGTGTACAAATTTTCAAATCAAGCAGACTTACAGTGTGAGGGGCACAGCCTTTCCAAAATTGCATTCTGGGGCATTAATTACAGTGCAACCACGAAGCAGATCTGAGTCATTTCTCTTGGAATGTATTTTCACTATATTTTCTAGTCATTGGGCCAAAATTCATGTGGAACAACAAATAACACACTGACACAAACTCAAACTCTGCCCCTTCACAGCTTGAAGCCTATTAAACCTGAAAAATTATTAGCAAAATGTATTTCAAGTGTCAAAAGAATAATTACTCATTAATATGAGCCCCTATCAGGTTGTTATTTCGCTAAATAACATATATTATTCTATATTTTAATACTGGTTTTTACCCTCATTATTCTTTGACGGGTAATTTATAATAATCCATCAAGTTTGATTTCAGCATATGGTATTACTATTGAATACAACTAAACTATTTGATAACTTTTTTGATTTTGAAAGGACAATATTTCCCCCTTTAAAATTACAGTAGCAGAAATGGAGATGGAAATACCCAAGTAAAGTACAAGTAGCCTAGCTTGAATTTTTACATAAGAAGCTAACAGAACTTGAGTAAATGTATGCTGAGCTACCAGATTTTCCATATTTAGGATATCATATACTATGTAATGTCTTAAAAGTCATCTGGGTTGTTAGTGCTCGTGTAGGAATGGGGCTCTGTTTATCTGTACCACAACACCCCAGCCCCAAGAAACATTTCATTTCAAATAAAAATAAGAAGACACCACTTGACATACTGCCCATGGTGCTGCTCACTGTGAAGTTTTGGTAATGGCTATTCAAATTAGATAAAAACAAAACTTTCTTATTTGTCCATAAAATTTGAAGATGAACTCATGAGTCCCTGAACTGACACGCTCTGCCGTATCGTGACGTCCATCTCCCCTTTCTCGTTCTGTAGGGTTTAGATGGCCCTACGGGTGAAAAAGGGGCTACAGGGGCCCCTGGCCCTATTGGATTACCTGGCTCAATGGTACGAAATGATGCCCCTCAGGCTGCGTCTTCTCTGATGCAGTGTCTGAGCTGGCAAACAGGGAACAGTTGAATATGTTCTGTAATCACCCCATATGATGCTGTGTCAAAGAGTGCTATATTGCCTGATTTTTTATTCACTTAATATTTGTCTGTCAAGGAAAAATATATCAGCCACTTTATGACCTTCTGATGCCATCTATTTTCACAGGGTCCTAAAGGTGAACCTGGAGAAGGTGGAAGGTCGGACATGGTAAGGGTCAGTGATTAACACACAGGTTGGACGGGTGCACTTTGTGGTTAATTGGAGCGTAACATGTTTCAGGAGCATTGTTTTCTAAACCAAAACCTTTTGCTTGTGTTTGTGTTCAGATATATGGTCCCCCAGGGCCCTCAGGACCTCCAGGACCAGTTGGCCCAGCAGTGAGTCAACATGTCATTTACCTCACAACCTTAACACCAGCCTATGCTTAAAGGCTCCTCACACTCTCACAGTGTTTTCAGTTCATTGGCTAATTAGGGCCTCAGCTTGAAGTTGGATGGACGTATACTGATGTATACTGTTGGATGGATGCATACTTGTCATATACTTGTCACTTGGGGGGGGGGGGTTAAATACTTCATATTCAGTAAATTGATTTCGTGGAACAAATCAAATTAGATAAAATAAATAAAATGTGAAAGAATAAAATGAAAATGAGAAATGGATATTATGTTTTTCAATCAAATTCCACTAATTAGGGTGGTTATTCCTGCTGTTCAGCTCTCGGTGCTTCCCAAATACAACATTGGTATGCACGGGCCACAGCTGGATTACAGCAGAGACTGCCAGTAATCACTCTGTTTTTGTTCTATCCAGGGAGCTCAAGGATTTCCAGGGCCTAAGGTAAGCTATTGTTTCTAAAAATAATATTGACCAGCTCCTTATTTTATCCCATCTTCCTACATATACAATATTGTGTCTACATGACTGTTGCTTCCTTTCTCCTAGGGAGAACCAGGCATAGGCGTTAGAGGAGAAAAGGGAGCGACAGGTCAGAAGGGCGACAAGGGAGACAGAGGCCATCTTGGACTCCCTGTGAGTACACTGCCTGCCTGATCCTCATTCTCACATTCCCTGTCTTCTCTCCTATCTTTGTGTTCTGTCCCATTTGAAGTTTTCTTACTCCATGTTATTAATTCAGGGCTTACATCACTGCTTTAGGACAGAAATGTTAGCACTAAATTGGATCAACTGTAAAAACCCATGTAGCTTTAATGCTAGTTTATGCTTTTGTTACTGACTGATGTTTTTAATGTTCTAAAATCCTCTTTGTCATAATCTTGTTCAAATTTTGCATGGAAGGTCAGGTCGTGTCAAAGGAAATAACTCAGAAATAACTCATTTCATTTTACAACTGTATTTAAATCGTCATTCAAAAGATGTTGGGGCTGTTTTGAATTTCCTTTATATTCATTGAAATGGTGTCCTTCCCTCTGGGTTTTAATATTTTTTCTTGGTTTACACTCACACTGTAAAATTGGATAAATTAATCTGATATAAAAAAAAAACAAAAAAAACTTGTAAACCAGTTGCCACAAAAAAGTACATTGAAAAAAGAGAATTTTAAATGAATTAAATTTAGTTGAAAATTAAGTTGTTAAGTTAGATTAACGTAACTGCTCAAGAATCGAATTGAGGAACCTTAATTATTTTATGTGTTACCAACTGAAGGGATTATTTTAAGTTTAACTTTTTTTGCAGTGGAAATATAACTATTAATCTTATTATGTTTACTTCATGTCAAATTCTTCAGTTTACATGAAATTTTGCTATATTTACTTTTGAAGTTGTTGCAACTTCACAAATGCTTTGATGAAGTTAGGAGATCTGCAAGTTCTGTTTTCTGAACATGTTTAAGAATACACAAATATGACTGGTTTGCAACTAGCAGGATACAGATATATAGCAGAGTAAACCTTGTTTACTGAAGTTGTTAAAATTTGGAAAGACTGATGAACTAAATTTGAAGTGAATTTAACAATTAGATTCAAAGACACAAGTTTTATATTTACTTACATTTTTAAAGCAAACAGTTTCTTAGATTGTTTAAATAATCAACTTGTCAGATTTTACAGTTTACATTCAGGTAAAAACCCGGTCTTGTTTGACCATAAATTCATAAGTTTGTAGAACTGGATGAACTCAGATGTATTCATAATGGCATGTCCTGTGAAACCACTTTGAGTAGTCGAAAAGACTAGAAAAGCACTATACAAGTACAGTCCATTTACCATTTACCATTCATGTCATAGCATGATAGGGTGTGTCATCAGTGCAGAGTCCTGTTTTTCTGAGATACTACGGATCATGCTGAATGCCATATTGTATTGTTACAATAATACAAATACAAAACTGATTAAAGATACTGGAACCAGATGACCACATGTCAAAAAATTATCAACAAAAAATATACCAAATACACTGTAGCTGAGAGAATTGAGTATAATTCATTGTTACTGGGAATGTCAGGACTCAATGACCTGGAGTGAGCACATATTGTTATATGTAGTTAGTTTTCTGGAGCTTTTGAGCACATCTCACTGTCATTATCATTAGTGAATTTGGTTTCCTAACTGATGAAGACCATAAGATGTGAATAAAGGCTCAGAAAAACAAGAATGTTGACCTTTGAGGGGGGTTGGTCAAAACAAAGGTTGTTTTATTAGCTTAAACATATGACAATTGCCAATGGTGAGAAAAGTCTCAGTCAGACCCGAGTTCATCCCACGTACTTTATACTGTCACAAATACTCACAAGAGCACTAAAAGTATATTAATCCACCCCTGAAAATAACCCCAAATAAATGCACCATTTGCTCCTGTTGAGTATTGTTTGTGACAGTGAGCAACTATTTTCGGAAATTACTAAGCCTTTTCTTTAAAGAAAAAAGGGTTTTGGGCTAAGAGCCACAGACAGGGCAGAGTAGTCAAACAGTATCACACTGAATGTGAGTGTGCAAACAGTCACAACATGGTTGTAAACTTGATGACCAGTAAAAAAAAATGATTCAGTTACTGTCACCCACTTTACCTCCACCTCCACCACTTCCATCACTCTTCATTTGTCATCATCTGAATGTGTTTTTGAAGTCACTTCAGTCACAGCTTCAAACCCCCCTCCCCACCACCCCACCCCCCCCCACCCCCACCCCCCATCATCTCCGCTCTCTAACTGTGTACAACGCTATACAGGGGGCTCATGGGTTAGACGGCAGACCGGGTCCAGTGGTGAGTGGCGCAAGTCCTCTTCCGGTCTCCTCGCCCTTCTCCTCCTCTTCTTCCTCCCTCTCCTCCTTCACCCCCGTGCTTCAGCTTGCTTGATGTCTGCCATGTCTGCTTGTCTTGTCTGCTTGCTTTCTTGCCTCCCATGCTTGTCACAACTCTCTTCCTTCCTAAAGTAGCTCTGTGAGGACAGGACTGTTCAGGGTTGAGTGCTGAGGATGTACTGGTATGAGGAATCATGGCAATCAAGGCAACTCTACACAGTTTATACCTCTGTATACTCCATTTACATTTACCTGTTTACATTAGCAACCCCTGCAGCAATCATTCAATGAAAGATTTTAAGTCTGAATTTCAAACCAAGCAAAGATGAGCATTATAGCACGTAACTGACACACCGCATTACAGTGATATTCAACTTATGCCCCCTGGGCCAAATCTGACCGATCCCCTTATTTCCCTTGCTGCACACTGATGCAAAAATACATTTACCAGTGATCATAACTGCATATCACAACAGCAATGAAATGAATTGATGGCATAATAATTTCAAGTTTCAAGCCAAGTTCAAGTATTTAAATAAATGTATGTGTAATAGCTATGTTTTTGAATTTGAATAGGGTCTATTATTATTATTATTATTCTTTTTATTATTATTATTATTATTATTATCACATCCCACAGAAAATTCTTTTTATTATTATTATTATTATTATTATCACATCCCACAGAAAATATATTTACAAGACCTTTATCAAAATCTTGTTCATGAGAAAATCAGTGTTTAAACTTTCAGAAATATAGCGTTATAATGTAGTGTTATAAGTGTTGACCTCAAAAACTCAATATTGGTCAGGCTCTTTATATGAATAATATGCTTAATCAATAAAAGAAAATACTGTAAATTCTCAACTGCAGACAGAACCTTGATTTAAAACAGACCTTAAATACCTGCCTCTATTCCCTTGAATTTTTCCTTGATGTTATATCCAAAATGTCTGCTTGTCTTTTTTTTATTACATGACGACTCACTGATTAACTGTGGTCAGCTCTACATTGACAGTGGAACTCAACAGTGTTTCACATTAAAAGCCCTCCAGTGGCTTGAATGGGCATAATCCTCTCTTTATATAGGCTGTATAAATCAGATGCAATCTTTTATCCCAAGTTTTAAGTAACGACTTTTCAGTGCACTTCCTTTTTTTAGGATAAAATTCACCTGTCCCGTGACTGATTTTGAAAGTAACAAGTGTTTTAAATCAGAGCTCTTGAATTTGCATCTCCCCTGATACTCGACAGTAGAACAGTAGAACTCCTCAGTCCTCAATCCTGCCTCAAGGCTTCCCTGCCTCATTACCCTGTAGCAGCAGGGGGCTGCAGAGCTGGCACTGCTAAGAACTATCCAAAGGAGCATGCAGAGATGCCCGTGCTGCATGTTGACATGCAATACACAACACTTGGACAGCTGTATTTTCTCTATTCTACACATTCAATCTGCCTGAGATGCAAGGTTTCCCTCTCCAATCCTGACTGCTACTCAGACAGACAACTGCAGCTGTTGTCATTTATTCTTTTACCCTGTTTTTAACAGTTTGGACAGTAGGTCAACAAGCTCTGAGTGTCAATGCTTAAGGTGTCAGGACAGAGAATCATACGAACCATTTTTTCTCTCTCCAGAGTAGTAAAAAATGCTCTAAAAGGTCAATGACATTATCTTTTGAGACATTGATTCATTTTCACCAGAAAGCTTGTTGATTTACTGATTTGAGGCATTTAACTGTGATATTTTCACTAGTACTAGTAATTTGTTTGTACCTGCTAACAGTTTTTTTTCCTTTTCTGTTTTAAAGGGTCTAATAGGACCATCAGGTGTGCCAGGACCAGCAGGACCAAAGGGAGAGAGAGTGCGTGTCTTTGCCTGTGCTTTTTTTTTCCATTTTATTTTATTTTACTAAATGTATAGTTTAAGGAGAATATCAGATTTATATTTTCTCTCATTACTTCAGGGTGAAAAAGGAGATGCAGGATTACCAGGACCAACTGGGCCTCAAGGCATCCCTGTAAGTCTATAGTGACATTTTCTACAAATCACATAATCACACACCTTTTAGCTCACTTAACACAGCATAGTTGTTACAAAAGGAAACCTTATTAGTAGACTTTTTGACAGAGTCTGACATTATGAAAGACTGATATCAAACCTGATGCAGGCTATATCATGTAGCCTAAGCTAAGGCTGTAAAGTGTGCAAATTTTGTGCCAAAATCCATTAACACTAAACATTACATTAAATGTTATCAAAATGAAATGAAATCAAGCCGCACGCAGCATTGCACAGGGTTCAAGCACATTGCATGACTTTATTTATTTAATTTAGTTGACAAGAAGCAAAATTCTTGTTCTTGTAATTCTTGTAACATTCTTCATGGTGGTCATCACTACATGCTGATGTTCTACTTTCAGTTACATTTGATGTAGTTCATGACCCTCTGTGAAAACATGTTCCACATAACTACAATTCTATTGAATTCATTTAAGATCTGAAAAGTGGTCTATGTTTTTGTCTTTTACTGACTGAACTTACTGTAATCAGATGGCAGATGGCGTATATGGTGTTGTGTGGGTGAGTAGTTTGCTAATGCCAGCATCTTGAGCAGAGTGGCCCATGGTAGTGGGATTATGGTACAGGCTAGAATAAGCTACGGACAGGGTTAGCCCGAACCCTAACTAATCATCATGCCATCCATCCACTGCCATGAACACAGCATGATGATACAGAGCCCCATGTTGCAAGGATCTGAACACAATTCCTGAAACTGAAAAAAATCCAGTTCTGGCAGATATGTCACCAATTTAACTTTTTTGGGATGGTCTGGATCAGTGTGTACAAAACATGAACCATCCTCCAGAGATGGTGCTATAGGGGCCACTACCAAGTCCCTCCTTTATGCCCCCTTTGCAGTTTTACACAGAACCAAACAATCACTGTATTGCCCCGTGAGACAAATATGCATGGTCACTAATGTTTGTTCTTATTTCTTTCTGCAGGGTTTAGTAGGACCACAAGGTCTCAAAGGAAATCGGGTAAGATACCACTGATAATGTTTGCTAGTTTTAAAGATAGCAAAACCAAGGATATGTTTTCTGGCTAATTGACACACATTAGAGTCCATTTGTGGAGTACACACAGACCAAAGCACTTCTCTGCTTTTATTCATAAATTCAGCAACTGAACAGAACTCTTTCTGATCTGTATGAAAACAGGCCAGGAGTGTATTTGCATTATTTAACCTCTGCCCTTTATAATTGCAACTGCCTCATGGGGCCACAACAGGCCACCTGAACAGAGCTGTGGCACTTCAAACACACTGTGTTGGACAGGAGAAGACAGTTTAAGAGCTGAATATCAATCAGTCGGATGTTCCCTTTGATATCAAGCATGAAAGAAAGCCAGATGAGTCAGAGATTTTGCTTTCATCCTATGTTCTCTTTTCATCAACATGTCTTATGCCTTTCTGAAGCATATGTATTGGTTTTGCAGTAGCTTTAAGGGTCACAAAAATTATCAAAGAAAATAATAATAATAACAATAATAATAAATGTTACTGAGTGACTATGTTTACTTCAAACTGTTATTCTGTTTTACTCTGTGACATCATATTGTGGATTCACTTTAGACTTAAAACTGAGAGATGGATATGAGGCTCATGTCTGTGTGTTAAAACAGCTATAAGCTATGGAATGCTGAATGGCTCTAAATGTCTACTTGTCTACATGATCATCAATGAGTCAAATTTGTTCCTCTTAACAGGTCAAAATATAGCATTGCAATGCTATATGTTGACCTGTTAAGAGGAACAAATTTGACTCACATATATATATATATACATACATACAACAATGGCATTAATGTTAAAAAAACAAATGCTGACCAAAGTGCTTCACTGGGAATAACATAAAATAGAGGCATGGTCATATAATAACAGCCAGAAATAAAACAAAGTAAAGTCAATAAGAGCATACAATATCATGACAAAATCATAACACAACAAATACCAGCAGCTGATCTTGCCCTCTGCTTGGAGGGTAAGGAGCCCTTAAATGTGAATTAGCCGTTAATCACTAACAGCTATGTTTTTAGTCTCCCACAGTAGGTGGCGTGTAAAACATATCGTCAAAACCTCAGACAGGCCCCACCCATGGTCATGTCTCATGACTTTCATTCATGGCCATTAATCTTTTATTGGCTCAGAGACAAGACAACTCTGTCCTGTCCACCCTTTCTGTGATCGTACGATACAGAGCGGCGAGGCAGCATAATGGCGCATTATTCCCGCCTTGAAAAGGCAGTGTAAAAGTGTCTGCTGTGAAGTCGTCAGGTTCGATAGCATTGTGCCTGTACAGAGACCATCTGGCAATCATATCAGGTAGATGGACAAAGTATTCACTTCTGACCTCCAAACAGGGGCGGCATGGTGGCTTCATGAGCACTGTTGCCTCACAGCAAGAGGGTCCCTGGTTCGAAAGCCGGTGAGGACGGTGTTCGGTCCGTGGGCGGGGGCCCTTCTGTGCAGAGTTTGCGTGTTCTACCCATGTCTGCATAGGTTCTCTCCGGGGTCTCCAGCTTCCTCCCACAGTCCAAAGACATGCAGTTCATGTTGATTGGTGACTCTAAATTGCCCTTAGGTGTGACTGTGAGCGTATATAGTTGTCTGTCTATATGTGTCGGCCCTGTGATACTCTGGCGACCTATCCAGGGTGTACCCCGCCTTCCGCCCCATGACTGCTGGGATTGGCTCCAGCCCCCCCGCGACCCTTACGAGGACAAGCGGTTACAGAAAATAACTGACTGACTGACCTTCAGCTGCCTCCCCCGGCTTCCAGTCTTTAAAGTAAGATAGGCTAACCATGTCCAGCACTGGTCTTAACACACAACAATGAGGTCGATATCCATCCTCTTACTCTCTGAAATCCTCTTACTCTCTGAAATAAAGCAAATAAGTATACTCCAAAAATACTGAATATTTCTTGAGATTGCACTGAATATCAAAACAGCTCTGCAAAACCATACAGTGTAAAAATAGTATTTCATCTGCAGGTTGAACTGTGTCATAGAATGTGTCAACACACCCTTCTTCTAAGAGAATGTTTCTGTTTCCTTCCCATTAACCTGTGACTCCTTTAATATTTCCACTCCCATCTTTCTAGTCTTCACATTTCATAAGCTCTCTCAGCACATTCAACTGGCCTCTCATCAAATATGTCCAATGAACGGCTCCAGAAATCACAACAATACTCATCTGTTAAACCGACCTGAATGTCACTTTCCAGTTGAAGGTGTTGAAGACAAAGCTATGGGATAGTGTTGGTGTTTTCACTCTTTATCCTGTCCTTCTTTGTTTCCGCAGGTCTTCCTATCCCCTTTTCCCTCCCTCCACCTTGCTCTGTGGCCCGTGGCTCTTTTAATGCCGGGGTTGCCCTCTCTCCCCCTCACACACCTTGGCCTTCTGCTCCTCCTCCTGCATTCTAATGTAGTCCTGGGTTAATCTTCCTCCCCTTACACCTCCTTTTATTTCTCCTACTCCTTCCTAACAAAGTACCTCTTCCTTGCAAGCCTTCATGTAGTCCCTCCAACTCCTGACCCATACCCTAAATTGGCAAACAGTGCTCTCCCATCACTGTCAAAATGTCTGCTACATTTTGTTGTCAGCACACAAAACATTGTTGCATATTTCTGAGCCTGTCATTCGTCAGACAGATTCATTTGTTAGCAACACGTGAGATTCCACACAGACTGAACCTTTTGACAAGTAGTTCCCTGTAAAACAGCTGCTGGTAACTTTTTTGCCATAGTTCTGATGCTGATGTGCAAACTACTGAAAGGTCATACAGTAACTAATTTACCAGCAACTCTATCAAAGAACAACAAGACTGCACAAAGAAATGTCTCTTGTCATCTTTTTTTCTGAATGTGAGCCACTTCCACTAGCAACACCCACAGCACACAGGCATTAAACTAAAGGCACTGAGCTGTTTCAGTCAGAAGCCCTAAACGAGAACAAAGTTTTAAATCTGAGATTCCATTTGTGTAGGTATCGCTAAGACAGCGCTGGGAGAACACTGCAGTCAGGCAGCTTGTTATTGTTCTTATCATTATACATAACGTTGTATTCCTTTATCTGATCCCTTACAGCCTTTGATGTGGTGAGCAGGTGTCATTAATATTCAAGCAAAAGTCCAGTTTTACCCTGTAATCTGCACTAGGGTTAGGCCGGTGTGAAATTTTTCAAAACCGGTTTGATATTAAGCCAAACACCGAACCATACTGGTTTAACAAATTTTACCACGACTCTGCAGTGGCATCTCAGCAGAATATAATAACACTGTGTCCCAACAGAATATGAACAACTATAAGCACACCGAATCCATTGAATAATCCATTCTCATAATTCATGTAAACAAGCTATCAAGCTACAAGTCATCAGCTGTGCTTGATATCAGACCGGAGTCGTGAACACTTAAAAGATGGGTGAGTAGCGACTTGCTATCTTCCTACATTCGTAGTATTACTTTTTAAATCAGAAAAGACACGTTTTAAATTGTGATAATTTCTGGAAATGACATACAATACAGCCAACAGCAAGTAACGTTGGCCTAGATTGTTTTTAGCACCGGTCATTTACCTTGGCAAAAACAGACACTATGTAATAATAATAATAATAATAATAGATTTTATTTATAATGCACTTTACATTCAGCAAAATCTCAAAGTGGATTTGACAGTGGATTAAAAACAAAAACTAAGAGCTGATATAAAACAGCAGCAAATTTGTTTAGGTTTCTGTAGTGAAAAAAGGAGGTTTTGTAAAAATAAATCCTCATTTCAATTTCAGGAATCATCCATTCCTCGTCCACTGCAGCACTTTCAAAGCAAGCAACAGATAGAAATAGAAACACAGCGTCTGACAAAAGTTCAGCTCACATTAGCACCTACTACCAGTTAGATTAGCTCTTTTGTCAACTTCAGATTCAAAATGTTGTCATATTGTTGCAGTTTTAGTGTTTTTGAGAGAATAACTCCATGATGACATGTCAAGAAAAACAGCAAGGCCACCTCCCCTCCCCCAGCTGAAATTTGATTTCTCTCATGTTTGACACCGGCCACCTTGGCTCAGCATTAAATCACGCTTTAATATTGTTTGTTACTAATACAATTTGAGTTGGAATTAGCATTGTGACTTAGGCTGTCTTAAAACAGCCAGAATGTCTCATAGACAAATGACAGTTCAGCTGGTTTGCATAACATCAAACTGGTTTAAGCTCATACACCGGACTGGACTGGCAAAACCAGAAACCGGATGAAGGCCTCATCCCGTGGCAATAATGTACAGCAGCTTTCTTAGAGAAAGTGGAACAAGATAATCCAATGCTCACTACTCAGAAAGCATTCTGGAAAAAGCAATTCACTGCCATTGAACCTCTGATGTTTTTTTTGTTTGTTTGTTTTTTAAATGAATCAGATTTTTAATGTAGTTTGTAACAATGACTCAACTTGAATAGTTTTAACGGCCAAACGTTCTAAATCATCCACCAGCCATTTCCCACAGGGTCCATCTGCCGTTTCACTATTCTTTAGCTTGTAGTTTTAGAATGTATCCTGTTGTTTATTTTTATATTACTGTTTTGATACACAAATTATCATTTATAAAGTCAAAACATCGGAGCATATGCCTCACTCATTTCACTTTTCACTTCTTACAAGTCTTCCAAAACCTACTTCTACTACAGTTTTACATGGCCCTGCAACGAAAATTAAACCTGCTCACCAGCTGCACTGGCTGTAATCTCTCCTCCCTAACTCCCTTTGCTTACCTTCCCCTTCTTCTTATAGCACATCACAATTTTTTTTTTGAATATAGCAAAGACACAACAGACACTTAGTAAAATAAGATTTTTTCTTGTATTGTCAGAATGACATATGTACAAATACCTGACACATGAATCCTTACAAAAACAAACATTTGTTTCATGTGTTGTTTAATGACGGAGTACTAAAGTTTGTCTTTTTTTTAATACGCTGTTGTTTGCAGGGAGAGAGGGGCAAGAAAGGCAACAGGGGGGCCAAAGGGGATAAGGGAGACCAAGGAGCACCTGGATTAGATGCCCCCTGTCCGTTGGTATGTCAGTAGTCTGATGTGTAACCACGAGGCAAAAGGAAGGAGCACTGGCTTAGAATACAACATAATCCCATAGATCATCCTTTTTCCTTCCCTTCCTTTTGTATTCAGTAGTCAGTTTCCTTTTGGCTCTGGTTTCCAGTCAATCTAACCAACCTCAGAGAGGGTTTGGTCCACTGCAATCTGTCAAAGACATGGGAAGATTTGTGAATTGATGAGATCCTAAATAAGAGGTATTTTTCCATTAAAAAAGTTTTAATGAGAGATTATAGTGTGCATTTGAAAAATGGCTTGGATGGACCACAGACCACAACTCTGCCTGAGGAAGCTCTTTTTTCCAGGAATGAGACAGACAGGAACCAGGCAGCCACTGCCGATGAATATCATAAGGAAACCAAAACTTTCACCCTGCAGTTCTGCAACCCTGAAAATGTTCTGGCCCAAATAAATGCAATGGGTACCTCCAGATGTCAGCCCTGTGCTAAATCTGAAACCATTTTGCTTTATTTCATCCACTACTGAACATAACCTAGGTTAACACAGGCTAAGCAAGGTTGGCAAGGTATCCTTCTGCTCAGCAATGTCCACAGAGTCTGTCCAAGGGTCTTCCCCTGTCAAACCTGCCAGGTGTCCAGGTGGTGTCCTGAGTACACCTCATGTAATAGTCCAACCCTATAATTATGCAACAAAATTGATAAAACCTGATCTGAAACCCAACACTTTGTTGAGACTCTTGGGGTTTGTGTTGGTAGCAGAACTCTAAATCAGACCCATTTCCACTGAGAACTAGCCTCTACTTTATTTTTAAAGAAACAGTGTTTTCATCACAGTGAGCCCAGTTCCTGCCGGTCACAGGTTGCCTGCATGTTTAGGAAACCTGCATCCATTCACCCAGTGGACAGGAGTGGAGATCCTCTTGCATCCTAGTAGTGGAGGACAAATGGTCCTCTGCTACACACGAGCTGCAAAACTGGTTTTTAAATGGTTGATTTCACAAACAGGGTTTCCGAGGCTTTAAAGGAGAGAAAGGTGAACCGGGCTTGCCAGGCCTGGACGGGCTGGATGCCCCTTGCCCTGTGGTATGGTGCTCTTTCTTTCCCTTCATTTTCCGCAGCATGCCTCTAGTTATCCCTAACCAAACCTCTGACTATGGCCACTTAGATGCTGCACTGAAAATTCACACAAACATGCATGTTTTCATGGAAGTTTAAATCTACATGTTAAAGTTGTCTCACCTCATAATAAGCCAGAACTTTTCCAACTGACCCTGTGAAGCACTAACATGTACAGCCTCTTCCCTCTGTTAACAAAAGCTCATTAGCTCAACCTTTTCATCAAAACTACTAAAACTATATATCTGAACTTCACATACAGACATATGATTGTGACTAATATCACCAATTACATAACCAGATATTAGCTTAAATTCAAAGGTGTAGTGTGTCAGATTTAAGGGGATGTAGTGGCAGCTAGCAGTGAGGATTACAACCAGAATTCTATTGGTGTTCATTGTTCAGGAGGGTTTCAGCAGGAGACGAATTATTCATGGATGTCTCCTCCTCTACAAAAAAAAAAAAAAAAAAAACAGATCAGCTGGTTAAAACACTGAATAAAGCATTTTCACATAACAAATCAATGTTTTCCTACCTTGTTCGGCATGTTGCAGATGGCCTGCTTGCCTAGTCCCTGCTAATGTGCACCCACCTATTTTTTTTTGATAACTTAATGAATGCTCTCCCCTTTATCTGATCCAGATATTCAGGAGGTTTTTAGCCAAATTATCCACAAGGTCAGGTAAACCACTAACACTGAATAAAGCACTTTCATAGTTGAAAATATTTCAAACTTCTAACTACAGTGGCCAACATGAAAACGAAAATGTCCAATTTAGACCTTGTGTTTGGTTTGTCCGCTCTGGACTACTGAAAAAATATGACAGTGGAACATGATCTCTTTAAATGGAGCTGCTGTATGTAGATATAAAGGGCTCATTCTAAGGTAACAGAAACACAGTGATATATATTTTCAGGTGACTACACTCTTAAGAAAACAATACTTATTATATTTCATCTTGTTTCTGACAATATATCCCCCTAAATCTTACACACCGTCCGGTATAGCCTTGAAATCGTTGTTTACGTATGCAAGAGTCTTTCTTCATAATACCTTGTTTCTTACACCATATCTTGCATGGAGCACCTTTTTTTCCACCTTCAAGGCATCAGAATACCACAGGCAGTGAAAACAAGGATGGAACGAGATGAATTTACTCGGTCAAACTCCTGGTATTTGCATGTAAATCATCATTATATGCTATCGTTTCTGCTTCCATTTCCACTGTTCTTGCCCGATTTGTGGGTGATGTTTTAGAATTTTGTAGAAATTATACTAAATACAAGTTCCAGGTATTTTCAGAAGTTGCTGGCACTGCTTTGGATTGTGTTTGGAAAAGCTGATGAGTCATTTAATCAAAACAGGGTGTCTAGAATAAACAAAAATTTCAATCAGGTGTTGACAGTTTTTTTGAGGGGCAGCGAGTCATGTCACTTCCCCTAATCTGCCTCTTGGTCCAACATGCATCTTGCTATGCATGCGCAGTTCTCATGACATCTCCAATTTTAAAGCAAAAACTGAGTTTGCAAAATGCCGTAGGGTTGGGTTGGGTGTTGGAAAGTCCTGGAAGGAGTCTTTACTTTCTAAATTTTATCTTCACTGATAAGTTATGTCTTATACTTCAACATGTCTTTGTAAATATAAGCTTCGATCCTCAGCATTATTACTTAAATAAATGAAATCATGTCCCCTCTCTTAAAATGACACTAATTATCTTTGGTGGCAAGGATAAACATAATAAAAATGATTTCCCAATTGGTCTGATACTCTGCAAGTCTTCAGCTGGTGCTGGTCCAGCATCACCATCCTCTTGCTGTGGGCCATTAAGTAACACTGCTGTGTCATAGTCCAATCTCTTGCGCCCATCCATCAATCCATCCATTTTCTTCCGCTTATCTGGGGTCGGGTCGCGTGGGCAGCAGCCTAAGCAGGGAAGCCCAGACTTCCCTCTCCCCGGCCACTTCGACCAGCTCTTCCCGGGGGACCCCAAGGCGTTCCCAGGCCAGCTGTGAGACGTAGTCTCTCCAGCGTGTCCTGGGTCTTCCCCAGAATCTCTTGCGGCAAATTTTAAGTTATTAGGAACTGTTAATCTTTTCAATTGTAGTCTGATTTGTTAATTGTATTTATATTAAAATTTACTGATTCTCAGTTTTAGATGATGTATTGAGTTGTCATGTCGGTGTTCCACTGTTTCTGGAGATAATTTTAACCAGCGATGCACAATAATATTGGCATGTCATCGGACAATATTGGCTTTACAATGAAATTATTAGTATCTGCCAATGTGCTGATTTCTACCGATATCACAACCTAATATTTATTTGTTTTTTGACGAAGTGAACATGCAAAAACATCACCTCAGTTGAAATATTGCTGAATGACTGCTGAATGACATACAGTGAAAAGCATTGTATTTCATGTCTCCATCTGCTGCATGGTGGGCCATCATAAGAGTATGTATAATATGATGTTAATTCCACTACAGAAGAGACTTGATGATCACTAAAATTAGGTGGGAAAAAAAGTGGATATATCAATATCAGTACTGGATATCGGCGAAGTTGTTATATATTGGCATATTGGATATCTAATAATTATAATAATTATACCCTTAATGTTCCTTAATGTAGAAACCCAGTACTCTAAACAATAATTTGATAATCTGTGATATTAAGATTGTATTCTGTCACTTTGTTGTGGCAAATGACTGTACCACACTAACATGACTGAGAGGGTCAGTCAGCAGCTCAGAACAGAGCCATAGCAAATGTATAACCCTTTGTAATTGCAAGTAAGAACAAATCATCGTGCCATAGTCACCTATTCATCCTAAATTTACCCAAAATCTGACAGAGGTCTCATTCAAACTGATGGATGTATCATGTGGTTTCCACAAATTGTAATTCTGATCCATTAGCAGAACATGCTACATAGTTTTGATTTTGTCAGCAAAAAGTATTTTGAAAAATTATGTTTGACCACCTTTTCATGAGAAAAAAAACTAAAACTACAGCTGTAAGATTAAGAACTATGGTAAAATGTATTGCACTTTTAGTTAATGAATATAAACAGAGATGATGTGAAAGATGGACAAATGACTGGACAAACTAATTACTGTTCTAATACAGTCTCATCAAAGAGCAGCATCCATCTGCAGAGTAGCACACTGTAGCTCCTGATAGAACTGTTTCCTCTGCCAACCAACATATGTTTTGATCAGAAGAGGATTAAGCTGTTTGACCTGACCATGAGAGGCAACTTGCATTCATCAGTGTTTTATGTCAGTATGTTATATAGTGGTACCCGTTCTTGTAAGAAATCAATTTATGGACTAAATCCAATCTACAGCACCCCTAATTTTTTTTACATTTCTTAGGATATTACCTTCCCTAGATTGTAGCTGATTCTAATATATTGAGTATTGAGTTCTTGAAAAGTAACACTCAGGTGGAACCTATGTTGAATATACATTTCAACTTTCAAAACTCTGACTCATGTGTAGACCTATGATGCATACGCAGATATAAAATGAAGCAATAAGTCTATTGAAGCAGTGGTTTACAGTGATTTTCAAACAGCTGAGGGAAGTTGTAAGGCACTGCGCAGAGCAGGGTGCCAAAAATACCCTGAGCTTATTGCTTTTACAAAACTGTTATCTTGTACAACCTGGTTGGTTTGGCTTGCAATTAGCCCCTTAACTTAATTAAAATTGGCTGAATAATTTAGCTGAAACACTTATGAAAAATTTAGTGGAAGCTTACCTCACCCCTCAAAGGTACAATATACTGACACTGGAAAAAAAAAAAAAAATTCAAACCCGAGAAAAGTCAGGATGATAGTATAAAAGGATATTTCATAAAAATGAAAACATAAAGCCAGCTGAAGTTACATTGCTAACACAGATGGTTGGTGTAGTTTGTCTCTTTGGAGAAACTAGGCCGCTGGATTGGGCAGCAACAGCAATTTTTTATCTTACACAGAGGGTTCCCCGCTGCTCAAACAATAATCCCTGAAGGCTCTTTTGGTTTCTTTCACAGCATCTTTATGGTTTTTGTGCATTCAGTGAACAACAGTGTTGCATACTTCTGACTGTCCTCCTCGGGGCAGATGATAAATTCATGCTTCAGCTGGCAGTTGCACTCTTTAGCTCTATATGACAATAAGTGACTAACTGGTGTGATAATACTGAAATAGTAATGCAGTCACAGCTGTGTGAGTATAAAAGAGTAATTTACGACAGCTTCAAACAAGGCTCGGCAAATCATAATCAAAGATTGCAACTTTCCGATTTAAGCATGAACCCCTTGAAGGCTCCAAACCAAAATGCGTAGGTCTTTTAAATATGTTATTCTAGTGTTGCTGAAGTTTCTATGCCTTTAATTCATCTCTCTCCTTCATGCATCTTTGAGGGAGGTAAAGCTGCTCCATAAATCGTCACCCTGCTTCTAAACTATACCTCATATAGCAGGGCCTGCACTTGGACGTGAAAAATAATTACTTTTGCCATTTTGTAAATCAAAAAGAATACCAACTGTTTTTTTCTTTATATAATTGTAAGCTGTTTTTGCATGCGTTATTGCTTTGCACATGATATTGTTGTTATCCATTATTTTGAACCTTATATGTTGTTTTTCTTTGTCCAGGGAGATGATGGCTTACCTGTACCAGGATGTTGGAATAAAGTAAGTAGGACAGTTTGACTCTTGTTTTTTGTAACAGCTCACTGGTATGCTAACTTCACTCTTAGCATTGTTTGAATTAACCTGTGATGTGTTTGCCTTTTGCTTCCACTTGCAGTGACGATAACTTTGGAATTGCTTGTGTGATTGTATATAGGATATTTATTTTTTTACTTCTCCCTATTCTGTTATACGTGGAAAAAAGTTAAATCCTAAAAATATATGGCAAAATGTTTTGTACAGATTGTTTATTTTAATACATACAATAGTGTTCCTGTATTGGATTTTTATATCTATGCATTATTTTAATATGATTGGATAAGTAAAACTAATAATGTGGCAACATATGCATGATATTTGTGCATAATGTGAAGTGGATAATGCTTATTAACTTATTGTATTATGTGGTTCTGTTGTATTGTAAGAGACCATGCTGCACTGAGTTGTGGGGCTGGAAATATTCTGTTAGTCTTTTGGAAGGTCTTAGCTGAACTCTCCTCTTTGTGATGAAGTATTAACAATCAACCACGGACAAGCACTGCACATACACAAGTGACAGAAAGCTGTTAAAAGTCTGCACTTTGAATGTTTGGTCATGTGCTCATATTGTACTTATGCACATGCAGACTTAAAGGATAGGATGTAGGGCTGTCACCAGAGTTTAGATTGTTTTGGGGTTTTTTTGTCCAATTTTTGATAGGATGGAAATGTTGGTCCATCAGTCCATCCAAGCACTTTGATATGTCAATAAATAATGTCCAGATGACATGAAGTTTGGTACAGCTCCTGTGGAAACTGATTCTGTTTTAGCTGTGCATAACAGAATAACTGCATCTGAAAAATAAGTAATAAAAATGTAAACCTGCTTATAATCTCAAAAAAAAATGCTGACCACGTAACATTAATACTTTTTGCATATAATCTATTATAATTAATAATTAACTGCTGTATATTACATTTGAGATAATATTTCTGTGGCGCCCTGTCAGTGACAGAAGGCAGTAAAGTAGGATCAGATGCAAATATAACTGTATACAGATATTGTATTCTATTAGATCAGTAGTATGAACCCTTATATTTCTTATTCTTCTTTCTTTCCCCTTTTTAACTTGCCTTTGAATGTATTCAGAGCCTGACATGCTACACCATGATTTTTTAATGAAAAACGTAATTGCACAGATTACATATTCTAATAACCTAAGTGAAAACCATAATCCTCCTTACAAGTGCTTTTTTTATTCCTACACTGTAAAATACTTTGCTGATTATGCTGGTCATGAAGAAAGAATAAAAAAGTAAGGGATCAGTTTCAAAAGTGTTTGTTTGTATTATTTTTTAACATTTCGTGTTTATCTTCAAAATGTAAACACCAATATATTATTTTTGTATTTTTTAGTGCCAAATATTGATCTCTCTATTGGTCTCAAAAATCCAACATCAGTCAGGTTATCTTGGCCTGTTATTGACGGCAGGGCCTCCAGCTCTGACAGTGAGGGTGAGAAGCCAGTAAGGGAGGATAACCTATAAATCTAACTAGTTTAGGGAAGGGTGCGAAATAAATTGGCACAGTGAGGATACAACCTAAAACATTATTTATTGCATTACATGCAACACATGATCAAATTATGCGCTCAACATATTTTTACACACAGGAATAATTTATAAACTGAATGCAAATAATACATTATCATTTTCCACAGATCACCAAAGATGATTCTTAACAATTGTGGTAACATCTGGATTTCTGGTCTGAAACTTTCCCCTGGATTTAACTCAAAAATGAAGATTGAAATAAATAAGCATCAGATAAGCATGGTCCCCATAGTTCCTTATAATTTGTATTCGGTTCCTTCATTCCTACAATTATTTCTAAACTTTAGTTTATACACACAAAAAACTGCAAAATTCAAGTAGTTTGCCATGAGCTTTGCTGTGTGTGTCATGCTCCCCACAGAATTAACCCGTTCCATCATGGATACACCACCAACAGCCCTCTAGTGCCTCAAACATAACCCTCTATGGTACACACAATGATGCTAGTTAGTAAAAAAAAAAAAAAAAAAAAGTTTCAAAAAGTTTGAAATGGTTTTTATATCAAAAAAAGATTTAAAAAACTTTATTTTTGAGGGTAATCTTTTGGTTGTGTTCCCTTAAAGCAACAATGTACCATAACTTTAAATTTAAAAAAGAGGGTTTTCATGATTGATTGTATTCCATACTCATGGAAAATATTCAAAAACCTTAAAGTTAAAAAATCATGTCATTTGAAGTAAATGGGATGAATACGTTTTCATGGCATGATTCCTTAGGGCCCTGACTTTTAAAGTATTGCAACATAATTGAGAATGTTTAGTGTGAGTGTAAACAGCCAAAAATGGGGATGAAGACAACACTGTACCATTAAACAATGTAAATGATGATTGTCCCATTTAACCATAGGGGTTGCAATAACCGCAGACATCACTGGCGACTGTTAGTTTTGCTATGCTATAGTAATTTATATCAGGATTGACTGGGGTTTTTTTCTGGGTGGTGCTAATATCAATGACTTTGGACTGAAACATTCAACAGACATTATATGTGAACCATAACGCGCCAAGTGGTGCATTAATCAACCATGATGGGAGACAGCCTTACATCTAGTTTTTGAGATCTGATGTGGAGTCAAGTCAATTTGACTTGTGTCCTGGAGGAGGGCATCAGCCAAGACCTCGTAATCATTTGAAGCTTTAAAGTTCAGGCCTGAATGATTCTGAAAAGTAAAAGTTGTACAGCGTGAATTCAACAGCTCCGTGTTTTAGCTTCTGCCACATTTTATGGGCAGCCACTTTGTGCTTTGTGATTGTGGGCTCTGTGTATTACCTGTAGTGTTTGTATTGTCTCTTTGTGTGTCTTCTAATCTGAGGCACAGTGTAAAACTCATGTTGTTGGATGGAAAATGTTGCTGCTCACCGTTAAGGCATGCTGCAATCGTCACATTGTGTCATCAGTTTATGAAGAAAGCTGTAACCTGCTTTGACAATGGAGACATCTGTGCTCATTAAGCTAACTTCATTAACTTCACCGAGTGACTCAGTGTTGAAGACATGGACAGAGTGACCACAGTGGAGCCTAATTCATGACATGCTGCTGTTCTTTGACAAGCTTTTTTTGTGTTTTGGTTTGCTTGGATTTCATGTTGCCATAAGACATTTTGTTGGATCCTAAAATGTCTCATTCATGATGCTGCACAGTACCTCACATTAACCCACTTGGCCCTCATTTTGCTTTTAAGTTGATAAAAAATACTCATGTTCAGATATGTTCTGAAATTCAGTGTTAATTTGTGCTCAAGGTGACAATCATAATTAAACATTCATTCCTGAGGATTTTTGTTTTGTTCTCCAAAATAGTTTTAAACCTTACTTATGGAGGCTGCCACAACACAAAACTAAAATTATTTCAGACTATGGGGCTGCTGTTCTGTCATTAGCATAGTTTCATATGAGGTTTAGGAATGGTTTAAACCTGTGTTGTCTGGAACAACACTGCATGGTCTCTTAAACCAAACTGACACCATCCCTACTTGTCATATTTTGATGCAACCATAAGCCCCTAGTGTCAATACAATGGCACCGGGGGCTTATGGTCAGGTAGTCTTGCATTATATCCTAAGGCAGGGGGTTGGCCGCTAGGGTTTGGTATGTTCACACCGAATGTGATGAGACCATTTCGCGTAGCAAGATTACACACAAAGTCAATGTGAGGATGTTCTAAAAGTTCACACCTTTCAGTTTTCTTCATACATTCTCAGACATTCAACAGACCTTTTTTAACAGCAGATATAACAACTCTGACTGGTGGGAAAAGCCAACACATTCTCAGCCCAAGTCGTCACATATTACTGCTTTGTCAGTATGCTCCCCCTGCATTTGCTGTTGCTGCTCCAAAATACCACTACCAACGCTGGGATGTCAACAAAAGCTACAAAAGTACTTAAAAAGCACACGGCAACCAACGCCAGGATGTTAACAAAACCATGTTCAGGATTATATAACAAAGGCATCAATGGTTAGGATGAGGCAAAAAGGGCATATGGTAAGGTGCAGAAAAAAACACATTCAGACAAAAAAGGGAACACCAGAATAAAAGTCTGGGGTTTGTTGGATTCATCCACCGCCCCTCCCTCCCACCCTATCAGGACCTTCATGCTGTTTAGATTATGTCGTTATCAGCAGCATTTCAACCTGATGCCATTCAGCGACGTATCATGTGGATGCAAAAAGCTCTGTCCAGCTGCCTTATCAGCTAACACTGACCATCAGCGGATCATACAGCTGAGAAATGGTGGCTTGTGACTTCATGATCTTACACCAAAATCACTACAAAAGTGGCAGTATATGATGACTTCGGAATGACAGTGGGCTGGAAAGCACATCTAATACCTTCAACAACAGTCCCATACAAGTATGTCAGTTAGCTATGACAGTGTGACAGTGAGCCAGCATGCTGAGTCCATGAACCCTGAAACTGAAGCAGCCAAAACAAATTTAGAACAAGCTTTTAGCCCTTCATGAAATGCCATGTGTTTTTCCAGAGGTATTTCTTTATTATTTTCTCAGCAGTTCTAAAAAAGAATGAAAAATAGATGTTGTTCTGAGGGACAGAACCACCAGTCATCTGAATGAATGCTGTTTAGATGGAACTGCTGTGATACCAGTTTATTTTTACTGGATAAGTAAAATAACTCCTTACATAGTAAATGTTTACACACCATCCATCCATCCATCCATTTTCTTCCGCTTATCCGGGGTCGGGTCGGTTTACACACCACATAACGTAAAACCTGATCCTGTTTTCCAGGTTTATACTGGTGTTCTGATTGTTTGCAAGTTGAATGCTTGCCCTTTTTGATTTCAAGCTGAACTTGTGTATGCCTCACAGCATGGACTGATTGATATGCTTTTGTTTGAGCTTTTCAATGATGTTCAAGAGAATATTTGTGGCTGTATCACAAGGACTAAAAGATGTTTGAAAGATCCCCAAACACACACTTTAAAGGTATGTTCAATTTGGGTTTTTTTTAAGTGAGGTTGTATGGGTTGCTTATCCACAGACAGTACAGAAAATGTCAGTTGGTTCTGTTTGAGTTTGGAGATCATCAAGAGTCCAACATGAAAGTTTAGCAATATGCTGCTGTGGAGGAGACAGCAACAACATAGCCACAGAAATGTATTTTAGCAGTGAAAAAGGCCAACCTACAAAATTAATATCTATTTAATTGTGTGCAAAAGTATTCTCACTGCTTAATCTTAATGTCAGACAGTGATTTCCAGCGGGAAAATGAAGCTGTTATAACCCTCTCGTCAAAGCCAGACTCCATTCAGAAAAACAGTGATCTAACATCACTGAACACAGGAGCTGCTGGTCTACTGCTGCTTCACTAAGTTAGTTATTGTGTAACTTTGGCATTTGAAAGGGTTAGTCCAGAGTCACCAAAGTCACACAATGACACAATCTGACAAACTAATCAAAGCAGCTGTAGACCATTAGCTCCCATATCCAGCGAGCTAAAATGACTGTTTGTCTATGGAGTCTGGTAGCTTCGAACAGAGTAGATGAGGAAGTGACGACATTCACAGCTTCCCCAACAGTAGGACTGTCTGCGGCAAACTAAAGTGATATAAATACTCTCAATATGGCATACACTAAAACTAATGTAGATTTTTATTGGTGGGAATGTTTTTCTGCATTACAATACATTTTGGTTCTGACCTTTCCACTGCAGTACATTGCAGTGTCTGTGTCAAACTCCAGCCTGCTTCTCCAAGTTGAGGGCATACCAACCTATGTGTGTGTAACACACTGACTGTAGATAAGTACTTAATAAGTACTTACAACCCCATTTTAAAAAATCTGAACTATCCCTTCAAGAAACAGCTGTCATTATGTTCAGAGTATTTTGTGCAGTTTTTGCTGTTTCTGTTTTACTTATAATAACAACAACAACATCAACAACAACATCATCAATAATAATAATAATAATAACAATAATAATAATAATTATTATTATTATTATTATTATTTATTATTATTATTATTATTGTTGTTGTTGTTGTTGTTGTTGTTGTTGTTTTTATTTGTGCAGCATGTTTCAAGCACACATAGTGCTTTCCAGTGAATATCCAACAAGTAGAATAAATTAAACAACAAAGTATTGTATTATCTATTTTGTATAATGTATTACGTGAACGTATATGACTAGGTTTTAGGCAACAGGGCAGATCATCACAGTTATCTCACTGGGTAGAAATTTGTTGCCACATTCTGTTTTTTCATAATCTAATAAATGGGAGCATCTGATAAATGCTTATGTGAGCAGATTTTGTGGCTCTATTAGATGAGGTAGACTTTGCCTTGTAGAATTAGAATTAATTTGCACTGGTGACCAACAGTCTGGAATGTAAGACACCATTTCTGTGTGTTTAAACCATGGTTAAACAAGTGAACTGTTGCTTTAGCAAAGGCTAGTTTTTATACAATCAAGTGTCTTTTATAGGTTCAATAAATCATATATGAACAATGTCCTGATTATTTTAATAAAACAGACAAAAGGAAAATCAGCTGGTTAAATGATTGTAAATCTCTAATTACGCAATATGGTAAAGAGCCAGATAATTTTTTTTCAAGTTTTTGTTGAAATTAAAATGGCATTTTAAAATGAAAAATAATGCTAATGACTGAATAAACCACAAGGTGCAATGAAGTCACATTAACGTTGTTTAATAATGTTAAATAAGCGTCTCTTGAAATCTACCTTTCATCTATCTTTCACCAAATTTGGTTCTTAAAATATTTCTATGACCCACACAATATTCTTAAGCTTGTTTGGTAATCACTTACTATTTGTTTATAATTGGTTTCAATGCCAAATTAGATTGTAAATTAATTTGGGGAAGTTTTACACACAGTCACAATGAAAAGTTCACATTTTATTCAGTTCTAAACACAGGGGATGCTTACAAAAACATTTAAACATGACATTAACTTAATGCAATGTAACTGGGTATACAAGGTCTCCATGAGCATGTGCATGACATGTTTGACAATATCAACAACAGCACCATCCTGATGCCATTAATAAAACACCACCATAGAAATGCCATATCTCTTTTATGTAATCTGCCATAGAAACCAAAGAGATGCTGAGCAAGTCTGTGGCATTTGATATAATTTCGCCTTTAGGTGGGGCCAATATATTTTTCAGAAATGGCTGTTGTAGCAGCAGCTGGCAGCATTTGCAGATTGAGGCACCAGCAACAACAGCTGACAGCTTCCTGCTCTCACACATAATTTCTTCAGAAATGCAAATGTTCTAGTTTGAAGCTGCATAAGGAAAGTGGAATGGTGTATCAGGAAATAAAAGTAGAAGAAGGTAGATGGAAGATTTATTGGTCATTTTTTAAAAAACAAAATTAAAATTATCCTTGATCCTGCTACAAAAGCTTAATTAAGTTAAAGCTTGATTAATTGGAAATGCACTGGACATCAAAGACTAATGATAGATGATATGTTATGCATGACACAGTGTAATATCCCTGATCTCATTCCTGTGTTTTGAAGTGACTGAGCTGTGTTCACGTATATGTTTTAAGGGTCAACATCCTTTCCAACTGGCTAAGAAGTAGGGCTTCTGGAGACTGTCTCCATGACGCCACACGGAGGAAACTTGAAGACATTTGGAGATATCTTTGAGTTTTTACCCCAACCTGGAGTTGGCATTTCAACATTTTTCCAGGAGGCTGGATGCAGGTCCAGTAAGGTCAGAGGCTGCGGCGGCAGCGGTGAGCACATTCACTTCAATAAGACTGGAAAGTGGAGACGTTACACCATCCTCATTTCTTTATTGAAGGCTCTCTGGACAGGACAACCAGCCCAGCCACAGGGGGGTACTGTACATACTGAGTGTTTCTTTGACTGACACTTTGCTCTATTTAACTGGTAGTGAAGGTGAGGCATGGGCACTTTAGCACATGCTATTTGTTGTGTTTGATGTGACATCAATACTGTAACTGTGATAACAAATTCAGAGCAGCTCACAGAGCAGGTAGATGCCATGTGTTTCCAAAAAGAAAAAAACTAACAAAAAACTAGATGATTCCTTCTTGATATTATCTGATTCACTGCCTTTTCAAAGATCCTTTTAAAAGCAGCTATGACACTTTGTTTGAATCATTGTGTTGTATAGGTAACACTCTGAAACCAGCATCATGCATGGTCACATATATATATATATATATATATATATATATATATATATATATACATATAATATTCCTTGTTTTTTGTATTTCTGACACCATGATTTAATGCCGTAATTGTAAGTATTGTAAAATATAAGACATAGGATTGTATGTATAAAAGTATTCAGCTTTTGTAAATAGATTGCGACGACTAAACATGATTTTACATACAGGATAGGCAAAAAAAATCAAAGGGCAGTATTCAAACCCATACACTAATAATGTACAGATGATTGGCGAATATGAGAAAAAAAGGGGAAAAAATCAGCTATTCTCAGATCTGAATGCTCCATTTATCTAGTCTCTACCACATGCAAGAAAATATATTGCATGCAATACATTATTTTTTTACCCATAAAAAAAATCTTTTTGCAAAGTATTTATCATTTCATCACTCTGAATATAAATTAATAATCAGGGGTTTTTTTAAGTTAAAAAAAGCACTGTAGTGGGAATATGTTAACAGCTGTTACTGTATATTGAGATAGTCTAAAAATTGCCCTTTGTCAGTCTGTCACACTTTCCTGTTTCATTGAAAATCAAATGTACAGAAGCATTCCTTGTGTCATATTGACAGCTGCATTGACCTGGGTCAAAAGGGTGTTTCATTATCACTTATTTATTTTTTGTTGTTTTTCTTTTTTTCAAGTTTTTTCAGTTTCATTGTTTCAAAGGTTCAGGTGTACTTAGTGAATGGCATGTACCTACTGTTTGTTTTGTGATGTAATGCAAATTAATATTACTTTGGAAAATAAGCCTCTCAATAAGAAAAGCACAGTTAGCTGAAAGCACTGAAACACCAGAGACCACAAGCAAAAAGACAAAACTTGATCAAAGAAGGAAAATATCCAAAACAAACTTGTGTTTTGTCGATATGAATGTATGTTGTCGATTTATCTGTCTTTTGTCTATTTACTTGTGTGTTTTCTGAAGTTTCAGTTCTCTGAGCTCTCTCAGACAATATACAAAGTGATCATGCCCACTATTCAGAATTAATAACATCTGATGGATAAAACATTGAAGTAGAGATTAGTTGCCCTCTCCATTCTGGTCTCATCTCTCCATCTTGAAAACATGAACAGAGAATGGAGAGGAGCGTTTGGCTTCTTGCTTTACATTCTATATCTTAGAGTTTCTATGTAGTTTCTGTTTGAACCTGCACCTATCTATTTTGCACAAAAATGGAACTAACAGTTTTCTTTGTATTAAGACAGAAAGTTGTTAATATGTTTTATTTACTTGGTTTACTATGTCCTATAGTCCTATTTAGCCTGTGTGCTTGTTATACAATGAAAACAAAGCAGGAATCGCTACAATTTTGTGCATGAATTTGGGTAACGGAATATAAGTTTTACGTGAGTATATAAGAATATACTGTAAATTTTGATTAATCTGCAACAGGTTGTGAACCAGAAATGTGTTGTTTTTAGCCTCACTGAATCAAAAAAAGGCATTATTTGACTTATTTTACATGCAAATACACGTATACTTTTTGGTTATGTATCACAGCTGTGCAGCATGTGGTTGGTGTGCCAGACCGGTTAAAGCCATACTGGACACCGTGTATTTTTTACTTCACTTGATGAGGTCTTTAGGTATCCCATAATGTACTCAGATATAAAATTGTGCTTTTTTGTTTCAGTTATTATTATCTCATTATTATTAATCCAATTCAATAACCCCAGAATTGCGGTTGCTGAGAAAGGTCAACTTGATGTTGCCGGCTTGTGCGTGTCTGCTTGCATCTGAAAGTTTAGTTCAGTCTAATTCTCTCAACCCTCCCTAACTGCCACATTATCCAAGACTAATACAACCTTTGTTTGTAAAATTGAAATGAAAACAGATTGCAGTGATCTGCAAATACTTTTTGACCTATATTCATAAGAATTCAGTACAACTATGATATATTTAATGTTTAGACTGATAAACTTTGATGTTTTTTTCTTTTTTTCTCTTTTTGTAAATATACACTGATTCTGAATTTGACATTAATTTTTGAAACTGAGAATTCTTTCACATTTTTGCTTGATATGGCTGTAGTTGCTCAACATTCCAAGGTCTCCATTGTTGTGTCATGTCATCAGGATGTGCTGCCATGTGGAATGGGAGGAAGGTCTGGACTGCATGCAGTTTAGTCAAGTAGCTGCACTCTTTTACTATGAAGCCACACCATTTGAACACATGTAGAATGTGTCTCATTGTCTGTCTGGAACAAGCAGGGACATCCCTGAAAAAGATGTCATCTGGATGGCAGCATATATTGCCCCAAAACCTGTATTTAAGTTTTTAGCATTCATGGTGACTTTGCATGGTAGAGTCTCAACTTGTAGATGCAGCGATGAACTGTGTTTACTGACAATGGTTTTCGAAAGTCTCCCAGAGCATATGTAGTCATATCCTTTATACAATCATTTTGGTTTTTGATGCACTACCGCCTGGGGGGTCAAAGGTCGAGGCCATTTAATCTTGGTTTTTCAGTCTTGCCCTGTAAGTGCAGTGATTTCTCCAGATTCTCTGAATCTTTTGATGATATTGTGAATTGTAGATAGTGAGATCCTTAAATTCTTTGCATCGGTGCATTGAGAAATGTCCTTAACTGCTGAAATGTTTGTTCATGTAGTTATTCACAAAGTGAAGATCCATTCTTGAGAATAGTTGAGCCTTTTGAGGATGCCCCTTTTAATACATATTGATGATATCATCTGTTCGCAATTAACCTGTAGAATGTATAAACAGGGGTTTTTGGAGCATTCCACAACTTTCCCAGTCTTTGTTTTGCTCCTGTCCCAACTTTTTTGTAATGTGTTCCAGACATCAAATACAGAATTGTGTATATGTCACAAAAAACAATACAGTTTATTGGTCTGAACGTTAAATTTCTTGTATTTAGAGTTCATTCAACTGAATATAGGTCAAAAGGATTTGCAAATCATTGCATTCTGTTTCTATTTATGCTTAACATAACATCGCAACTTTTGGAAATGGGTTTGTAGGATTCAATTGTATGTTACCTCCTGCAGCTGCTGTGCTAAGTATAAACACCAGAAAATCATCTAATAATAGCCCCAGTTTTAGCCTCTTACACAGAGCTGCTGCTTATATGAGAATTAGCAAGTCTGATGAGTGCTGGAGGAAAAATGTGCACATGAACAAGATGTATGTCTCTGTAGTGGCAGAAAAAACAACACGAGAGCTGAACAGAGCTTAGAAATTTTGGTCTGAGGAACAGTAATGGGAGCCATGATGAACAGCATCACTACATTTACTGCATTACATGTACTTGTAAAAAATTTTGTTTTGCGAAATGCCTGTTATTTCTTACTCAAGTACATGTGTGGTAAAAAATATATATACTTCTACTGTGTTAAACTGGGCTATAAACTTCTAACTACTATTACTGCTAGATTTAGTTGACTTGATATAGTTAAGTGACAGTACTTCTATTTCAGTACCATTTTTGCTCACTGTATCCACCACTGTGTTGACCCTGGCGAGCAGCTCTACTGTGAGAAGTTTTGCATGTCCAGTGTGGGGGAGTGTCAGCACACAGCTACTTTACTACCTGTGATGTCTTAAAAAAGACCATAAATGTGCTTGTGGGGACTGTCAAGACTCTGCCACACTCCCTGTCTTTCACGGAAAGTCTAACAACAGCAACACTGGTTCAAACAGAACTTGAGAGTGCATTTACCTTTGATCCTGTCTACAATGATCTGATTGGTCAATTGCCGCTCCTAGCCAGGACAAAACACCTGACCATTTGAATCACTGAACAAATCAGACATGTGGACAGTGACTCAGGTCTGGTATGATGGCCATTTCTTTCTTTGCTGGAACACCTCAGAGAGCATAATTGTGCTAGTACTATCACCGCTGTGATATTGCAACTTATCTTTAGTTTGTAGTCGCTTAGTGTCTTTAGATAAGCAGGCTACTTGCACTGGCTGAACAAATGTGTCACCAGTGAAACCATTGTTTTCCAATGGAACCACTTTGTTCCTGTTTTGACGTTGGTAGATGTGTTAGGAACAGAGGGATGATGGCAGATTAAGATAAAAGGTTAATATACTGGTATTTAATTACAATAAACTTTATAATTCAAGGTTGCTTCATTGTGACATACTAATGACTGAACGCATGCACAGCGCTGCATAAGCAGCCAGGTGAATCTCTCAAATGAGTTCAATGTTGTTTTCTATGCTAATAAATAGGCTTAAGGCTAGCTAGCTAGGTAGTGAGAGCATTGCTTGAATCCATTTTGTTCCATCAGTCACATTCGATTATCTGGTTGCACATGTAGCTCCGCTCAACAGCTGCACACTGTTTGTCACAGCGCGCTTTGCCAAATCGTTTTTGCAGTGGCTGTGTAACAATGTGGCCTTCTGTGATTGAGGCCTTATGTCACATTTCCACCACATGACTCAACTGGACTTGACTCATCAGTTTGGTACCAGGTCCTTTTCTCATGTTTTGTTTGTTTGTTTTTGTGTATCTGTGCATTCTTACTTTTGCAGGCTGCCTTTTTTTAAAAAATCTGGGTCATAAAAAAAATGCAGTTGCTGTTGATGTAGCCTGGAGAATGGTGAGTTTATGCAGGATGTCCCCTGTGGCATATGTGTAGATTCTCTCTGGCCAAGCAGTGATCCACATTGTTGAGTCCACATATAGGCTCAGCAACTTCAAGCAAAGCAGAACCAAAAAAAAAAAATACTGAGTAGTATCCACAACTTTTTCTACTGGGAAAACAAAAAGCATTGAGTTGATGCACTCATTCCTTGCTGTTCTCTTTAAGTGAAGCATAAACACATTCTTTACTTTCACTGTTTTTATTTTAATCTGGAATTAAGTAGACGAAACAAATTGTTCATAAACAGAGTTCACCTACTTTATTTTGATGGAAGTAGAAATCTTGATGTATGATTAATTTCATTTTGAATGTCAGATTCAAACAGTGTCTCAGAATGAATAAGGGCATTATACAGAATTTGCATGCTAATTTTTTGCATCTCTTTTCCTATGTTGGTGATTGAACAGTAGATACACCATACATTTAATGTTTTTTAGGGTTTTTTTTACACATTCAAAAGAAATCTGCCAGCTGAGGAAGCTTTGTGCAGACTTTCCTGCTACAACAACACTGAACAGAGATGTATATGTTTGTTTTCCAGGACTCAATGTGACTTCCAGCTGAGGTATTCACATGCTGAGCTGCTGTTGGTTTTGTGCAGTGTCAGAACTGAATGTTTATGACGCATTGATATTGTTTTTGTTTCCCAAAAGGATTTATGTGTACTTTTTATAATCCAAACAATGGCAGCTGTTGTCACTGATTGCCAAACAGACATTAGTGCAAGTCAACTTTTTGAGCAATTTGTCAATCACTCAGAATAAAGAAACCTATTTTCAGTGGAATTGGGTCTCTGTGTGTTCATCTTTTGTAGTTGGATTGTATCTTTTTGTAGCAGGATGAAGTGCTCTCCCATGGGTGAGTGTGCTGCGTTGCTCTCCCCTGCCTTATTAGCCAATCCGCACCTGAGGGCACCTTATTTAGGTAGGCAGTATCCATCTCGTCTTCCTCTTGCTCTTTGGCTCTGAGCCCCGCCCACTTCCAGGTCGCCTCACTTCCTCCTCTTCGCCATCGCCTGTGCAGGTAATGTAGCGGTAGCTGCCTGGTTTTGTTGTTGTTTGCGGTGGATTTTGCGGTTGTCACGGTTATGATTTGTCTGTGTACAGACGTCCGATGGGCGGACGCTGCGTCTATGGGGCTGGCTCGCCCGTAATCTGCCATTCAACGCGCTATTGGTCAGCCACGTTTTGCCACTGCCGCTGGGAGCCTGAAGTGCTCCGACCCTCTCCAGTGTGTGTGCGTCATCGACGCTGCCTGATCGGTATGTGGGGCCCATGTTGCCCAGCCTCTCCGCCTCAGCATTAATTCTTTTAATATTAATCTAGTCTATTTGATATTTTCATTGTAGATGTTAACTGATGTGCGGTGTGACGCTGTTTGGAAGACCCGCTGCTGCTTTGCTGCATGTTTTGCTTAGTGTGCTGCTCGCATCACTCCTGTGCTGGCTTTATTCTGCTGGGCTTTGCTCGTGCTCGCTGTAGGCCTACGGCTTGGCCGACGGGATGTTCTGTGCCCACCGACAGAACTTCTTCACACCTATTTCGTTAGCTCCTTCTTTCTTTTGCCTCAGCCCCGATACTGCATGCGTTGGTTTTGATTTCTTTATGATGCTGGGTTAATTTTTGTTGTTTTGGTTTTGTTTACTAAACTAAAAAGAAAATAAGATCTGATTAATTAATTACCTTTGATTGAATGTAGCTCTTTGTTGTTTGTTCTCTTAAATTGGGATTACTTTGTGATTTGTTTGGTCAAGGTGCCTGAGTTTTGTAAACTCTGGTAGCTGGACTTTCATCATTTGATTTATTTTGTGTATAATTATTATTTCTAGTAAATCATTTGCTTTTCTTTTGCTTATTCACTTTTGTCAGCTCATTGTGTTAATCATGAAATTGAGTTATTTTTGGCAGCTACAGTGACTATTTTACTAAGTTGGTTAATTTGTAACCTTGGTTTGCTGCCTATCCTTAAGCCTCATTTATTTATTTGGTTATTTTGTTTATTGGGTTGTTTTTGTTTGCTTTGCTTGATTGTTTTGCGTTATTCCTTTCGTTAATACTGTTTCCTGTGGTTTTTCAGGTGCTGGACGCTTACGGTGGAGGTCCCGGTGTCCTGGTGGTGGGGTTCCCTTTTTTTGTGTGTGTGTGTGTGCTGTGCGACCCCTCCTCATTTACTTGGTTTTGGTGTTTGAGTGACACGAGCAAGTGAGGTGCTCTTCTCCCTGGGTTCCTTCACCTCCCCGCTATATGTCGGTTTTATGAAAATTGGTAATAAAAAAAATATATATTTTTTTAACTGGAACTACATCTCCTGCTCCTTAAGTAGAATGAACGTGAGTGCCTTGGTATTGGTTCCAATAAGGTAAAACAAAACTATTTCCTTGGGTGAAATTCCCAAGGTGGCGTTGTCTGGTTTGGTTGGTCTTTCCCTAATACTCAAACCTCCCACTCGTATGCTGATCGCCACAATCTGTTATTGGCTACATATTTATTTTCCTCATGCGGTGCCAATGGTTTTAAAATTCTCTCCCTCTACACATCTGAACATGGCCAGAGGCTGCTCTATTATTCGAAAAGATCTGCTGAGAATTTACTACGGCTCTCTTAATTTCTGTGTAAAGTAAACTGTACTGTTAATATCATCCCCTCTCTCAACAATTCCAGGATGAGCCGCTCTGGTTAGTGTCCATCCTCTCATTATCTCTTTAGTTGAGCTGTTAGAATTATGGCTTTACTTTCTGCGCTCTCTTCATCAGACACTGCAGCCATTACTGGGCTGCCAAACAAAGAGCATCTCAGTGCTCCTGTGCAATCTGTCAGCAGTGGATGAAGCACCTGCAAGCCATATTCCAGTGAAAATACAGATCTCTCAACAGAAAATGATTTTGGTAGAAGTTAAAGTCAACTGTTAGATTACTTGAATGAAACTTGTGTATCTGATATATACTATACTTATGTATCAGAAGTAATTTTTCTGATATTGAATGTACTTAAGCATTGAAAGTAAAATACAAGTAAATGCTACCAGCAACATTTTCCCTTTCTGGGAATGGTGCCCCACGAGGTGATTTGATGTAAATTAAGTCACATTATTTAACATAATTAGTAATTATTTTTAATAATCATTAATTATTTCTGATATATATATATATATATATATATATATATATATATATATATATATATATATATATATATATATATATATATATATACCAACCAAATGTGTGAATAATTTGCTGCTGTCTTTTTGATACACAAGCTATATAACATCATATTTGAAAAACAGCTAAACTTGGTTGTATGTCTTTAAAGTCTGGGATTTTAAAGGAAATAAGTAGTAAATACATTGTGACATTAAATTGGCCCCTTGTGGCCCCCTGTGCAGATGAGCCTCACTGCAAATACAGATCAATTCACATCTTAAGGCAGTTGGTGATAACAGAAGCACAGTTATCAGCAGTGTCACATTCAGACTTTTTAGCGCTGAGGCATTGAATTTTTTTTTTTTTTTTTTGCCCTCCACTTTAAATCATGTCATTTTTTTAACAGTGTGGAGGAGTGTTTGAAAGCACCAACAGCACCACAGTAGGGGAGCTTAAATTCTAAATACAGTTTTCCTTTGTCATGTTCAAATTTCTGAAGTTTTGAGTAATATGTCTGCACTTCATCAGACGGGACTTGCAGCTCAGTTCTGAAAATTATTTTTCTCTCTAATTGTTCTGCTTATAGTGTGTTCTTGGTGCAAAGGCAGCAATTTACACTTTGACACATCCGTTGCAGTCAGAACCCAAAAGATAGTTGCACTAAGCTTCAAAAACTCTATGGGCATGGTTGTGCTGTGATACCATCAGCACAATATCTTTAGTGAATCAGACTTTGAGAACAGGCAGTTGGCTCTTGCAAGTAATGTGCAATTCACTGAGCAAACATACCTTTCAGTAACAGTGCAGCCTTGATATTAGCTTCACTTATTTGACACATCACAGATGGGCCATGTTGCTGTAGTCACACATTTATGCACAGTAACCATGCAAAAAGATGAACTTTTTAGAGGTCACGTAATAGTTGACATATTTGCTCAGTTGTCCCAAACATCTATAACTTCTGTGGTATTTCATGTAAACACACACAGAAGATAGCCTTGCTTGCATTCAAGTTTGCTGACTACCAGTTTAATTCTTCATTGCCATTGTGAGGGCATTGTTTTGTTTGTTCAATAAGAGTTCTTATACATGTATGTGTTCCTTTTGGCCAAAGATAGCAACTGACACAAGTGGTGAAGGGGGTGTGAAGGTTCCTCGTGATGCAGTCTGCATTTCTTTTTAATGCCCAATGTTTACTTAGAGCACTAGAGGAGCAACCCGCCACAAAAAATTCACCAGTTGTTTTCAATTAAGGGTCCACCAGGTTAGTCAGTGAGACTGCTGTTTAGCCAACATCCCCAGATTACTCTTGTTTGAATAGCTTATGACCTCTCTTTGCATGATTTAAAAACCATATCACAAAGAGAGCAGAACCAGAGATTTGCAATGATCAGTGGTGGAAGAAGTATTAAGATGCATTACTCAAGTACAAGTACCAACAGAGCACTGTACTTTAATACAAGTAAAGGTCCTGCAGAGAAAAAATATTAAGAGGACATAAGTGTTACCAGCTGAGATGTATTTAAAGTATTGCAGTGAGGTAGTGGTTTGGACCCTCTGACTGATATATTATTAAGTATGACATCAAAACAGTCAGTTTAGTTTAGTGGTTCCCACAAAAAGGTTGGGGCCCTCCCAATGGTACATCTTTCAAGTTGTCAGATGATTTATGTGAGAGGAAAGAAAACAAAATGAGAGTTCTGGTGTACAAATCTTTAACTTAACATACATTGTAAAATAGGTTGGTTGTATTTTAGGTTCATATAAGTATATTGGACCAAGCAGCTGTTAACTAATTGGTTCTTGTTGTTCATGTGCACTAAAAGTCACCAGAATGAAGGAAAAGTCTTTAAACTAACATTTTCCTTGTCTGGCCTGACAGGGCCCATATATTGATTGTTTGAAAGTATGTTTCCAACTTCAAATTGATGAATACTTTATGCAAAAATAGAATTAAAAAATGTTTAATTTCTAAAAACATCAAATCAAATTGAGAGCATAATTAAGTTGAATTCCTCTATCTGTGCATACCTCTCTCTGAGTCACAGATGCAGGTGTTGAAGGAAAACATTTATCCAATGACTCTACAAACTGGAATAAAATTGCTCTCTCACCTTCTCAACATGCCTGACATCACAAGGCCACCAGGGGTTGCCAGATACTACCACTTCATCAGCACATCCATCTCTAAGGGACACAATTGGAAATGGTAAACAGCCTCCAGCCTCACAGTTTAGCTGAGAGTCATTGTGATAGTGGACGGCGACCACATAAGATGCAAGTGAATTACAGAAGGAGCATCAAACAGTGATCATACAGTCAGAGCATCAGGATTATCATTTTCAACATATTCTTCATTCACACTGTAAGTAAAGACTGCAACTTGTTCTCTTGCTTAACAAATAGACTGTAGGAACAATGTGGAGGCTTCATAGTACAAACACTTAATCTGAGATTTGCTTAAGGATAATTGGCACGGGTGAATGCTTTAACAAGATAATGATGAATTTTCATTTTGTACAGAGAGTCAAAATTGATTACTGACACATTTTAATCAGAACAATCATTCATCAGCCATTTTTATTTCTGTTGAACATTGTAGCATTAAAGAAAAGAGACTTCAAAGAAGCACCTTTCCTCTCAGAGAGTCCTCACAGTGAGACTGAGTGCCTTTCCTATTGTGCTCAGCCAATGCCTGGCCATGGGCAATGGTTCGATAAAAAACCCACGGGCTGAGGAGAACAGCTGCCTGGCCTCCATCCACGCATGCTCTCCTGGCCTGGACACAGACATCCTCAGGTTAGACCCAAACCTCATGAATAAATGTGTTCTCATCAGAAAAAAAAACGGTAAGCATTTATTTATGCTGTAAAATTACCTGGTATGAACTAGAGTACTAGGTGGTAACAAATAACCTTATGAGGAATATACATAAAGACCTGGTGGAAAAAAGCTATTCTTTAGTAAATACATGGAAACCTAACAAAAAATAGATGGTAAGGACATGGAGGTATCAGTGTCATTACAAGAAACACCTAGTGAGTACATGGAAATGTTCTGGCAAAGTATGTGGTAAAAATATGGTTATTAACCCTTTGAAACCTGGATTGACTTCTGCTTTCTTGTACTGCTTACAGATGTATTCAAACCTTCTTCAGAAATATGTTAAAAAAGCATCAGCAAATATTAGCTTACGATGACAAGAGAATGGAGGGAGACAAAAACAGAGGTAGAATCTTTAGATAACGATCAATAACTAGGGAGAATATAAAGAAAACTATTTATATGTCAAACAAAACCCATGTTGTAAACTATGCCAGAGAATTTAGGTGAAGCTGCCTGTTAATCCCAGCCTGTTCTCATTCCAAAGTTGTCAAATACCTACACTTTTGCAGTAATTTCAGTATAAGATCCCAACCCCAAAAGCCAACTTTTGTGGCCACCAGACAGCGTCAGTTGACAGGGCAGCAACTGGTTGCGGAGTTATGATAAGCCACAGGGCAGCGCCTGCAGCAGCAGCTGATGGGCATCCATTAATAATGCAGTTATTTGGAAAAATGTTACTTCTGTGGGCAGGCAGTGGATAGATCTGACAAACCCCCGACTTTAATCCAGGAGGTCGATGTCCGCTTCCTATCTAAATGTGATGTTTGCTTTCTACACCTATCCATGAGCCCTTTTTGCCTACACCTAAAAAATGTGCTTTAGTTCACGTTCCAGCATTGGTTGCCGTGTGCTTTTGTTGTCTAACATAACTGTATGCTTTTGTTGCATAATCCTACCATGTGCTTTTGTTGACATCCTGACGTTAATATCAGTAGCCCGGAACAACAGCAGTGGAAGCAGAAGCGTGAGCGTAATATGTAGACATATGTGAATGTGTTGTCAATCCAGTGGGGGCAGCCAATGGATGCTAGCCTAAACAGATACAGCAATATGTAGATGTAAGGCCAGGTCAAGCTGCTGAGTTTGTTCTTTGCAAGGGTTAGTATAGCATTCAAAGGCAGATTATTGCTAGGGTCAGAATTACAGAATAATCTCACAGGGTTTAGTGATTTAATCACAGCACAGTCTAATCAAATCAAATCAAATCTAATCAAAATTTATTTATAGAGCACTTTTCATACATTTGATGTAGCACAAGTGCTTCACAAGTTAAAAATATAGAACAACAAGAACAGAATGGCTTTGGATAAGAAACATGGCTGAGCACAGAGGACTAAAATGAGGAAACGCCATCATGGAGGGCCGTTTGGACCTGGAGCTGATCAAAGCTCACAAAGACATCGCTATAGAAATCACCCTGCCCCAGACAGACGGGGGAGTCCACGCCAAAACCATGAAGCTGTGGCCAGGACCCCCCCCCATCCAGCCAAGACAGGGCGACCCCCACGACGATGCCCCCACAGCCAGAGCCAATCACAGCCCCCGGTACAAAGAGCCCTCCATGAGGAAACACCAGAGCTGAAGTAAAAAACTAAAAACAGAATAAATAAACAATAAAGTAGTTAAGACTAAAAAGTTAAGAACATACAGAAAATACAGTTTAACAACCTAAGAATCTTAATAATAATAAATAAATAAATATATAATATAAATAAATTAATAAATGGTAAGATTAATAGAATAAATAAATAAAAATAAGAAAGATTACCTGAAAGCTGGACTAAAAATTTGGGTCTTGAGCCTGCGTTTATAAATATGAACACTTTCTGCAGCCCTCAGGTCCTCCGGCAGGCTGTTCCACAGACGGGGGCTGTAATACTGAAACGATGTCTCACCGTGGGTTTGTGTTCTAACCTTAGGAAAATTAAAAGGCTGGTACCGGGGCCACTCGGGGTCTACGAGGGTTCATATGATAAAAGCAAGTCTGATAAATAAGAAGGCCCAAGACCATTAAGACTTTTATAAACTAATAAAAGTACCTTAAAATCAATCCTGAAACACACATTGAGCCAATGCAGAGATTTTAAAACAGGCGTAATGTGTGCTCTCTTTCTGGTCCTCGTCAGCACACGTGCTGCTAAATTCTGGATTAGTTGTAGGTGAGTAATGTTCTTTTTAGGAAGACCAGAAAGTAGAGCATTGCAGTAGTCAATACGACTAGAGATAAAAGCATGCATTAGCGTCTCTGTGTTTGCTTAGGAGAGAAAGGAGCGGACTCTAGCAATAGTTTTGAGATGGTAAAATGCCATTTTTGTTATGTTTTCAATGTGTTGAATAAAACCAAGCTCAGAGTCAAAGGTTTTTACTTGTTGTGATGGGTTTAAAAACAATGTCTGTAGTTTTTTTTATAAGATTCTCTTTCTGAGTTTCAGGACTGATAATTAAAACTTCAGTTTTGTCCTGGTTGAGCTGCAAGAAGTTCTTTGCCATCCAGGACCTGATGTTTAAAATGAAGTTAAAAAGGGCATCGAGCGGTCCTGGGTCATCAGGAGACACAGAGATATATAGCTGTGTATCATCAGCATAACTGTGAAAGTTGATGCTGTGCCTCCTGATGATGTTCCCAAGTGGGAGCATGTAGAGATTAAAAAGTATGGGGCCCAAAATTGAGCCTTGGGGCACACCACAGTTTGTTTTATAGTTCTGCGAGGAACAGGAATCCATACTTACTAAAACTTCTGACTAAACCAGTTAAAAACAGTACCAGAGAGGCCGACCAGGTTGTGGAGTCTGTTTAAAAGAATTTGGTGATCTACTGTATCAAAAGCAGCACTTAGATCCAGTAGCACCAGGACAAAAGGTTTCTTCATGTTCATGTTACACCTGAGATCATTTATGATCTTTAACAGGGCTGTCTCTGTTCTGTGGTTCGTCCTAAAACCAGATTGATATTTTTCTAGAATATTGTATTTATTTAAAAATCATTTAGCTGAGTAAAAACAAGTTTTTCTAAAATTTTGCTTAAAAACAGTAAGTTGAATACTGGTCTGTAGTTATCAAGAATGTTAGCATCTAATTTGCTGTTCTTCAGAAAAGGCTTGACCACTGCAGTCTTAAAGGCAGTAGGGAAGACACCCATGTAAACACAGCAATTCATGATGTTTAAAAGTTCGTCCTCGAAGAATCCATAAAATGTTTTAAAAAGTGAACTGGGAATGTGATATCAAAAGCAGTTTGTAAGATATACTTGAGAGAAAACTCTACCAAGCATTTTAGCATCAACAAGGACAAAACTCTCCAGTGTTTCCTCAGATAAAAGCAAAGATTCAGGTGTGTTAAAAAAACATATTCTGATATGGTAATAAAACTGATCTAATTTTATCAATTTTACCTCACAAAAGGTGTCTTTTGACATCATGCTGGACTTATTAAAATCAGGTGATTGTTGGTAGAAAAGAGGATTTTTGGGTTGTGTTTATGGTCTGTGATGAGTTTAGCTGAGTTGAGTTAGTTGAGTTTAGAGAAGTGAGCCTTTCTGGAATTTTTGACTGCATTATTGTAAATTTTTAGTTGCTCACGGAGGATTTGGTAATTTATTGTCAGGTTGTTTTTTCTCCATTTCCTTTCTGCTTTCCTACAGTGTCTTTTTAATTGTTTTATTTTTTCATTTCTCCATGAGGGTATAGGATTTCTTTTCACCTTCCTCATTTTCAGTGGGGCGACGGAATCTCAACATTCTCAAATTCTCAACAAATTCTCAACGATAAAATCACACAAGGAAGATAAAATGTCAACAGGGCTTTCACCTAAAAAAAATTGCAGCCACTTCAGAAGTAAGATAGTGTTTCCTCACAGTTTGCCCCGAAGCTTCCTACTGAATAAAACGATAAAACAAGTGATGTTAAAAAGGACACAGAAATGGTCAGACAATGCCAAGTCAACAGAGGACACACAGTGGTGGACAGGCCGGAGGTTATGACAAGATCCAGAGCGTGTCGTCTGTTGTGAGTGGGTGCAGTGAAACATTGAATAAAATTCATGCAGTTAAGCAGGTTTAAAAACTCTGAGGTGGTGGGGTCTGATTGATTATCAATGTGTAAGTTAAAATCACTAGAGATAATAATTTTATTGTAAGAGGTGTGGATAATTGGAAGTTAATCTGAGAATTCGTTAATAAAATTAGCACAGTGTTTGGGTGGTCTGTAGATTGTCAAACATAAAATGGGAGGGCTGCTAAAAACAAAGGCATGGTATTCAAAGGTGGTGACACTGTCAAATGACACTTCCTTAAAAACAAACCTGTCTGAGTAGATGGAGGCAGTGCCACCACCTTTTTTGCCGCTCCTCGAGGAAAAAGTGAACTTAAAATTTGGTGGGGAAGCTTCAATGAGGGCAGCTGGTGCATCTGTGCCCGGCAATGTCTCAGTTAAAAACAAACAGTCATTCTTATGATCTAAAATCAGTTCATTTATAAGAAAAGTTGACAGTGGACATTCGTTCAGTAGTGTCATGTTGAGGCTCACAGCAGTCGATGGTTGTCTGTGGTTTTATTGTCTTTAAATTGTTGGCACTGGCTCCACCAGTGTGATTGCTATGATGGCTGTTTGTGGTTACAACAGTAGGAATGTTAAAAGTGTTCGGAGAGTGAGTGCAGGTGTGACTGGTGGGGCTGTGACCCACTACCCTCTACTTGGATCCTATGTGGCTGGGAGTCAGTCATATGATGAGGTGGATGATGGTGAAGATGATCTGGGGTAAACTGCAGCCTGTTAAGTGTACGTGTGGTGAACAATGGTGTAATTAATGTTTAATTAAGAGTTTAATGACAGGTGAGACATAGTTTAAAATGAGAAAAGGGTTTCCGATGCTGACTCAACTTTAAAATTATTTCACCATGTGTATTGTTAAGTAATTAATGCTATAGTTAGATAGTTGTTTAAAAGGTTACAGAGTAATGTTCCCACCTAAACCTTCCCAATGATTTATTGATCAGTCCAAAATGTTTAAGGTTATGCTCAACATTTTTATCACTAGATGTTGTTTGCATTATGTCTTGTAATGAAAATTCAATTTAGTTTGTTTTTGTAAGGCTGCCTTTATGTGTATTAAATGTTTGAACCATTACTGATCTTCAGGTTGCGGATAACCCATCTAGAGGCAGAGTTGGCACGTCGGGATCAAGAGTTTCAAGTCCAGGAGCTTCATTTACACCATCTCCAAAGGGAACTGGAGGCCAAGATCTCCCAGGTCAACAAGCTCCAGGATGCCATTGGCTACAACAACAGCCTGGGCTCTTCGCCTGCTCTTTCCCATCATAACCACCAACGCTTCAGTGCCATCAACCAGGGTCCAAACCGCTTCCACAAGGTGGCTCTTGAGGTTCACCGCAGGCTGAGAGCAAAAGATGGAGTCTCTGCTGAGCCCACCTCAGAAACCTTCTGTGGAGGGTTCAGAGCAACACAAGTCTCTACTGCACAGGCCATCCGCAAAGACTCAGAGTAAGTAAAAGGGACGCTCTACACCATAGCCAACAGTCACCACATTAGACTATAGTGACTCCTTTTGACAATGGTGATAAGCGTTACACATGATGAAGTTAGGCCCACAGTGCATGCTGGTTTGTACATGTACATTATGCAGGGATCAGACCTATCAAAATTGTGAGATATTAAGCTATAATTACAAAATAAGGCCTAAACGTTTCTTTTAGTGATTTCCTCTGTCTAGCCTGTCTTTGAGTGTTTTTGTACATAAGCAATCAGGAAGCAGGTTTCCAGGAACCAATTTCAGTGTTCCTCCTCACAACACCAACAGTCAGTGTTTCTGTACATAATCAGAGTTTTATTAATTAAAGTGACGCTGGAACAATTTATGGTCACTGAGCTGTGAAGGCAGGCATTATCTTTGAGTGTGAGGAGCTGACCTGTGTGCAGAGGGTAACATCACACCCACAGGTGTGGTTAATATGGAATAATGCTACTGCCTTGCTGACAATGTAACCCAATGCCTATCCTTGAGAGTGATGGGTCGATAGGGAGGCTCCATGTTGTCCTTTCTGGCTGTGCCCTTCTGGGCCTCATGGGTCAAGACTTGGCCAACAGGCACAGGGTTTGGCTCCATGCAGACACCCCAGTTTCTGTATTTAAGGCTATGAGGTTCTGTAGATCCTCTCTGGAGCTTTTCTTTCTCTCTCTTTCTCGTCGGGCTGCCTAAGAGGGCAGGCTCTGTGCGCTGGACTCAACTTACATCTGACCAGTCGACTGCGGTCACTCACCTCGCTTATTGTCACTCCTGCATTCTATTACAGTTGTAACTGTTGTAGGTGAGTCTCATTATTTTTTTTCCCCCAGACACCACCTTACAGTGAAGATGAGGTTTATGAAAATGTACAACATATAACTTGAGAGTTATATAAAGTGATAAAAGATAGTGAAATAAAGGGATGTAAAAATACTACATTACAAGTAAAAGTTCTAATATTAACATTAGCAGCAAACTGTACTTAACGCTCAAGTATTAAGTAAAAATACAGTTTTTTTTAGCTCTAATAAAATGACATAATATTAAAACAGGGGTGTGTATGCAGAATGTTACTGTTGATAATACTGCTAATATTAACTGTCTATTACACAATGCATTCTTTTATAACATCAAAAGCTGAATAGGTTATAAACCACTAGTTCAATGGTAATCTTATCAAACTGTTGTATTTTAAAATCTTGTTTTGTCATCCATTGTGTTGTAGTGGACTGCCTTGGCATGGTCTTTACATTTTCCCTCTGGGAAACTCCAGAGCACTTTCCCTGTAAAAATGGGGGACACATCAAGAGAAACTGTTTTCTGAACCCAGAGGAGTTAGCAGAGGGTTCTAAATTAACTTTGTTGAGACTCCCCAGTTGACATCTGCAAACAGGTTCTGCTTTTAAGCCACAAAAAGTGCCAGCCTTTGAAACTTCCCTGCTCAAGATGCCATGAGAGATAACAGTTTTGTGGGGTCTCTTCCAGTTCACACCAGGGTGTTAAGGCATCCAAATGAACTCCTGAGGTCATTCGGACCTACATAAGTAGTGTAGGTCCAAGTTCATCTCTGTGTTTTAATAAGTAAGTAGAACCAACTCCCATGTCTTTATTATTTAATTTGAGGGAGTTAGGTAAAATCATATTTTATTCCTTCTCTGTGATGGAGCCATACTGCTATCTAGTGGCCTTAGTTATGCGTAATTTCGTACTCAACTTTATAGTTCTATTGTTTTTTGCATTTATTGTATAATGTTAAACGGTAATCCCATATCTAAGTAATTACTAAGTCCTTTATAGTCCACTGGACAACATTATGTTATGTGTGATTACTTAATAAGGTCAAACCAAGGATCTTCAAAGCTGTGGTTTACATTCATAGTTGACTTTAGGTCTCCTAGCATGTGTTTGTAATTACTGCAATAGGACCATCGTGGTGATGAGATACGTGACTTTATATGTAACGGGTCAAATTGAGTAATTCATCACAAAGTAGCTATGAGAAATAAATGTCTCCTAAATCACATTAGGTCCTCTAAAACTAAACGCCAGTTGTGAGGTCGCTTGGTGTGAAGGTTCACTACCCTGCCTCCCATTCGCACTCCAAAATTCATAGATTAAAACTTAGTGAGCTCTCAGCTCAGCGCTTCTTTCTACCTTCCCTTTCACCGCGGCACTTCTTGTGTATCCTCGCTCACACCTTTTTCTTTTTCTTCAATTTTACAAGAGGAGCCGCAACTGCTCATCAGAGCTTTGCTGAACTTTAACTTTTGAAGCCATTTTAAATCTCTTTGACTCTGTTCTTTATACCAGTTTTTGCTCAGTAAAGACACTGTTGCATTTTGTTTTAAGTAAACGCAAAATAATAATTTAAAGTGAGTTTGTCAGACCAATGGGACTGCTTTTGATTATTATCCGCCGAATCAATTAAAACATGGACACCAAGGCCACCAAGGCCAGTTGGTGTCCAGGGCAGGTAGAGTCGGTGTGCGGCTCCACCTGCCCTGCCACCACCGCCTTTCAGCGGGTCACCTCGTTTGGAAGATGCGCAGCAGCTCTCCACTGGAGTGAAGCGACAACCTGGACCTCCCTGGAGAAGTCTAATCAAGTCGGCAAAAGTAGATGGAATAACATCATTTAGTGATCAGAGTAGATGTTTTATAGCTAAGCTTTAATGCCAAATTTCTAAATTCTAATTTATCGCGCACTTCCACACTTTAGACGGGCACATATTTCTACCCACAATCATCCATAATTAATCATTTACATCACCTGGACATACATCACTTAGGTTCCCTTTCATTTGTTCAGTTTCATTTAAATGTCATATTACTTCCTCTATATACTCACCATTTTATTTTAAGTCGTTGTCTGTGGATATAATTTCAAAAGAGAAACAAGATCAATGTATATGGGATAAACTTCAGATTGTGAGACTGATTAAAGTGATGACATGTTTTGAAACTGTTATAATTTAAAATTTTATTTTCTCCTAAATGGAGAATGGTGCCCCTTTTACTTTAACGAGTGCAAAATCCAAATTCTAACATAGTTATTAATAACCATTACAGTGTCAAATCTTAATCTGAAAAGTAACTAAAGCTGTCAAATATATGTAGGGGGGAAGAAAGTGTGCCCTTTGCAATAGTGCCCATTTCATCATTCTAGACACCTGTCATAGGGTATGGGTATAAAAGCTATGTATACTACAACTAAGCTGCTACTCTGCAAAGGTTTTCATATCAGAATTTGTTCCTCAGACATGGGGGATTACAAAAATCATTACTCGATTTTTCCACCTCAAGGTGATACCAATAAGTGATCTTTTGGGATCTGACCCATGGACTATCATAAAATGAATTGTTCCTTTTCAGGATGGTGCTATTTGTCAATCCTCAGTGATGACAAGGACTGATTGTACTTCAAGGTGTTTCTTCAATAAATGCCCTAGGCATTGTCCGAGTCAAGAAATCAACCAAGAAACATATAAAGGAAATCTATAAGAGTTTGTGGTAGCCTTGCACATCTTCCCTGATGGGAAATGTAAACTCCCCCTCTATCCAGATAATGTGTCTATAATTCAACTTGCCAAAAAAATTAGTCTCTCAAAGGAAGCTGTAAATCGCGAAAGGGTCAATACTCAAGATGTTAAAGCGAAAGCAGCTATCAAAGTGATAGCTGAAATCGAGAGTCAAGATGTTTCTCATCACAGAGAGTTCAGCAGCTTTTGCAATCATTTGGCCATTTATGAGTATGTCCAGTGACATGTGGGTAGACCAAGCCTTCCAAGAACATTGTTCTGCCATTTAGTGCCGAGTCAGTGACGGGGAATGTGAACTGATGCAGATCTTCAACCGACTTTGTCACAATGTGTCCTATTCACAGATGGAAGACATCAACACTGCCCTTTGTCTCCTAAACTTCCATCATCAGGGAGTGACAATGACATTGTGTGGTTTGTAACAAGCCATTAGCCTTGGTGGCTTCAATTGAAGCTGAGGCTTCTCCACGGTAAGGGAAGGGCACAGTTGTGGTGGCAACTGACTCTTCCAACAGGAAAGATTGTGGACCATGCACTGAACACCTGAATAGGGGAGCGAGTCCTCTGTGGAGCATCCCAGGAAAACATCACCTATTTTATCTGGTTGTCCAACAGTGGCCGAAGTTAGGGAACAGTTGGAGCCCAAGTTGGAGCCCAAGTTGGAGCCCAAGCTAGCATAAAGTGAGTGGCAGGTTCAGCATCTGACAAAGAAATTCCATATTTTTCCACAGCCCTTTTGAGAAGATGTGGAAGTTTCTGGTGTTAGGGATCCCTTGTTTCATTGGGATTAGTCAGGACCAGAGGCTGGTCAAATGTGTCTACGTCTTCCCAATTCGATCTCTAATGAGCCACATGACGTTCCTGCAGTTCCATGTCGTGAGCCGACTGCCCACTCACCCCAGCACGAAAGTTGAGAGTGATGGGGAAAGTTGGCGTGGGGCAGGGGTTGCCAGCGGCGACATGGAGGCTCCCTCGTCACCCGTCATGTTCCAACCACTTGTGGGCTTGTCAGCAGTAGAAGAAGGATTTGGAACCTGGCTAAACAAATCCACCCAATGATATTTCATTCTTAGTGGGAGTTTTGGGTAGAGTAGAAGAAGGCCAACAGCAAAACAACCACCCTCTCAAACAGATATTCACTGAAACAAATAATGTAAGCTTAATAAATAAAGTAAAACAGGATGACCGGAAAGGATAGCTAGGGTCATTTCAGATTGACCTGATGGGAGTGAATTTGGCAGTTGTTTGATAATGTGCATTTGATTATTTCAACACAGAGGAATGTAAACTGAGACTAAGAGATATTTTGGCCTACATTGCAACTCAGTCTGCGTTACATTTAATGGCGAGTGAGCATCAAGAAGGGCTCCCAAGCACCTGAATATTTCTTTGCAAAACCACCAATGATGATTGTTGCGGTGTCAAAAAATGACTGAGACTTTAGAAAACCATCACTAGTAACAGAACTACAAAGTCGTCAACAAGTTCTTCAGATGTTAAAAAAAAAAAATCCTGTCCCATTTTCATGTAAAAAGGTTAGCCAATTGTAATCAGCCTAAACAGAATATCATTAGTAGGTCAACCTGAGAGCTCTAGGAAGCTTTTGTAATAAACCCCACATCTGAAAAGCTATATTAGCATGGCAGGATAATGGAAAGACATAGAGGAAAACAAGAGGACAGTGTATCTTAATGCAGGATCTGGGTCATTGTGGGCATCAATTAAACAACCTACACTGGCTCTCTTGTCCACTGCGCTTCTTTTCAATGGATCCACTACCACATCATTTGTGTGATGTGGTAATGAGGTATGCACACAAACGCTGCTCAGGGAAATCTGCTGAATAAATTGAAACAGCTGACAATGATGCTTGGACCTAGGATTCATATCTGAAAGATTCTTTTGCTTAAACAACCAGCCTTGTTATAGCATGATAGTATTTGTGCACTACTGATGTGAACATTTGTTAATAACAATAAGACAAATTCAATCAGGAAAGACTCAATTAGAGGGAAAAGTACATTGATTTATGTGCATACGTAAGAATGAGACATGTGAATTGTCTTTTGGCAAATTAACCCCTTTGTGATGTCATACATTGAAGGAGGGTGGTGAAGTCGAATAGGGAACTCCCCAATAGAACCTAGATGCTGCTGGTGATTGTGTTGGTGATGAGAAGAGGGTGCTAATGATCTGGATGTGATGAGTGAGCTTTTGATGAGCTCCTCCTGCGTTGTGGATACGATGACTGGAGGTCAGTGGGGTGGAGGAGGGTGTGACCATTCCATCTAAAATGACAGCTGACAGCAGCAGAGAGGAGAACAGATATGAAGTTTTACAAGGGTTACATGATTGGCTTATAAAGATTGTGGCAAAATTTGATGAGTTAACTGAAAAAGCTGACTGGGACTGTGATAGAGAAATGTGAAAGAATGAATGAGCTTGAGCTGACCTTCATGTTTTGTTGCTAGTTTAAGCAGTGGTGCAGTCTAGTTTATTGTTGTGGTTATACTCTGATTTTTCCCCCTCCAACCTTGGACAAACTCATCCTGGAGCGACAGTTGTCCCAAAGCAATCCCCCAGAAGCACCAACACAATCATTAACGCATACAGTATGCATCCATAATCGGTAATAACTTAATAATCCATAATAACATAATTGAGCATTGTGAAGGCGTGTATGTGTTATCAATGTTAATTTATTATAAGTCAGGTCAAGCCAATTTGTTTTTATAAAGTCCATTATCACAAAACACAATTAGCCTCAGAGGGCTTTACAGCATACAACATCCCTCTGTCCTTAGACCCTCACATCGCCTATGGAAAAACTCCCCCAAAAAAAACCTTTAACGGGGGGAAAAAATGGAAGAAATCTCAGCAAGAGTGGCTGAGGAGGGATTCTTCTTCCAGGCTGGACAGACGTGCAATAGATGTCATAAATAATAATTAAATTACAATAATGTCAAAAAAGAAAGAGAAAGACAGAGGGGAAGAGAGAGGGGGAGCGATGCAACAGCTATAATGGTAACAGTAGCATGTCATATTACAATAGTGCTAGGTGTAAAATTACTAAATGCAGTCTATGATAGCATGTGATGTTACGTGCAAATATGCAAATATTGTGTGTGTTGATAAAAGTCCCACGCGTAAATTGATAGTGGAGGCATGACACAAAATAATGACAGTAGAAGTTCGCATCAAACAGGATCATGGCTTCAACACAGGCACAGCTTCAGACGGGACCACAGCAACAGCAAAACCAAGACCACGATGAAGGAGAGCCGGAGATACAGTATCAGTGCAGCCACAGCACGAGCATGACCAAAGGCAGGATCACAGCATCAGCAATCCCATCACCATGATCAGGCGTAGCCAAGATTGCAGCTAGGATCCATGAAAACTAGGAAGCAAGGGAGCACAAATCCTCAGGAGATGCAATGGAGTTAGCGTAATGCAGTAAACAGATATGAGTGTTTGCAGATGAATAGAAGTAGAAAGTCCCCTGGCAGATAAAACCTATGTCAGCCTAACTAGGGGCTGGTCCAGACAACCTGAGCCAGCCCTTATTATACGCTTTATCAAAGAGGAAGGTCCTAAGTCTACCCTTAAAAGTGAAGACGGTGTCTGCCTCCCGGACCGAAACTGGAGCGTGGTAACTGAAGGCTCTGGCTCCCATCCTACTTTTGGAGACTTTGGGAACCACAAGTAACCCTGCGCTTTCTGAGTGCAGTGATCTTGAGGGTCGGTGGGGAACTATGAGCTGGGACAGATAAGATGTGAGAAAGTAGTCCTTGAAGTTTGTTTTATATAGGATAGATAGATCTTAATCAAATTTAACTCTGAGGTTTCTTACAGTTGTGCTAGAGGTCAAGGTAATGCCATCTAGAGAAATGATATCCTTAGAAAAGGAAATTGTCGCTCATCCAGGCTTTTATGTCCTTAAGACATGCTTGTAGTCTAGATAACTGATCAGTTTCATCTGGTTTCATAGACAGATACAGTTGTATATCATCCGCATTACAATGGAAATTTACAGAGTCATTGCTAATAATGTTGCCTAGGGGAAGCATATGTAAAGTGAAAAGGATTGGTCCAAGTACAGAACCTTGTGGCACTCTGAAACAGACCTTAGTATGCATGGAAGATTGATCATTAATATGAACAAACTGGGAACGATCTGATAAGTAAGATTTAAACCTGCTTAGTGCCATTCCTTTAAGGCTAATTAAGTGTCAGAGTCTATGCAGTAAGATTTGATGGTCAGTGGTGTCAAATGAGAATGAATGAGATCTAACAGGATCAATACAGAGACCAGTCTTTTATTTTAGAGGCAATCAATAAGTCATTAGTAATATTTACTAGTGCTGTCTCTGTACTGTGATGAACTGTGAAAACTGACTGAAAATCCTCAGATAAACTATTATCTTGGAGAAAGTCACAAAGTTGATTAGCAACCACTTTCTCAAGGATTTTAGAAATAAAGGGGAGATGAGATATTGGTCTGTATGTGCTCAAACCTCTGGATCGAGATCGGGCTTCTTTAGAAGGGGGTTAATGACAGCTACTTTAAAGGACTGTGGTACATAGCCTGTTAGTAGAGGCACATTGATAATATCCAACAAAGAGTTGTCAATTAAGGGTAAAATTTCCTTAAGTAGCCTAGTTGGGATGGGGTCTAACAGGCATGTTGATGGCTTTGATGCAGATATCAATGTAGAGAGTCGGTGAAGGTCAATGTGGGAAAAACGGTCCCAAATAAATTTCAGGCCTTACTGCCATATCCAGATTACCCGTATCTAAGGTCAGGTCATGAGGGCAAGAGGTGATGAATTTTATCTCTTATAGTCAGAATTTTAGCATTAAAGAAATGTATAAAGTCATCACTGCTGAGGGCCAAAGGAATACAAGGCTCGATAGAGCTGTGACTCTAAACCAGCCTGGCTACAGTGTTGTTAAGAAACCTGGGATTGTTTTTATTTTCCTCAATTAATGAGGAGAAGTAGTTTGCTCTGGCATAGTGGAGGGCTTTTCTATACGTTTTAAGACTGTCCTGCCAGACTAAACGGGACACTTCCAGGTTGGTTGAATGCCAATTTCTTTAAAATGTTTGGGATATCTGTTTTAATTTGGGTCTGGAGGTTAAGCCAGAGAGCCAATTTTCCTTGTTTAATTATTTTCTTCTTAAAAGGTGCAACTGAATCGAGAGCTGATCACAGTGAGCCAGTAGCACTATCGACAAGACAATCAATTTGAGAATGACTTAAGTTAGTAACAGCGTTCTCAGTCACATTGAGACATGGTAATGAGTTCAATGCAGAAGGAATCAGTTCCTTAAATTTAGCTACTGCGCCATTGGACAGACATCTAGTATGGTAACTCTTGCTGAGAGGCATGTAATTGAGTAGCAAAAAATTGAAAGTTACCAAATAATAGTCTGACAGCGGGGTTCTCAGAGAAGGCAATTAAATCATCAATTTCGATGCCATATGGAAGGACAAGATCTAGGGTGTGATTGAGGCAGTGGCTGGGTTTATGTATACACTGACTGAAGCCAAATGAATCCACAAGTGTGGAGAATGCAACACTAACGCTATCATTATCAATATCCATGTAAATGTTAAAATCACCTACGATAATTACTTTGTCTGATTTAAGCACTAACCCTGATATAAACTCTAAGAATTCGGATAAAAATTCAGAGTATGGGCCAGGGGCGTGGTAAATTATAACAAATAGAATGGGCTGTAAAGTTTTCCAGGATGAGTGAGAAAGACTAAAAAAAACCTTTTATATTATAATTGTAATTGTAATTATAATTATAATTGAGTTTAACTTTAGGATGTATTACTAAGCTTGAACCAAAAACAGAGAAGATTATGGTGTCTGAGATCGTTTTTGCAGACGTACACACTGACTCTATGTTAATTTTAGTGACCTCCGATTGTCGTAACCAGGTGTGATTGCCGCAGATGTGAATAACGATCTTACCAAATTTACACTTCGCCTTAGTCAGCAGCTTTAAATTTGACATGACGTTGCCCGCTCTGGTCCCATGGGTGCATTTGACTATGGCTGCTGGTGTCACTAACTTCACATTTCACAAAAGCTGAGCAAGAGCTGCCAATGACCAAAGTTGTTTCCTCAGTGGCTGTGTCACTGAGTAGGGAGTACCTATTTGAAACGTGAAGGGGGAGTGGGTGGTGAACCGTGGGCTTCGGGTTACTATTCTTCACTCGGTCAGTCACCGAACCTCCTGGCTGCACGGAGGCTGCCTGGGGATGCTACGTTATGTCGGTCCGCATTGGCTACAAGGGGCTTGCTAACTACCGCAGCTACAGAGGGATTTCCCAGGGTGCGGAGGCACACCTCCAGGTCACTAAGCCTCGCCTCCAACACAGCAAATAAGCTACATTTATTGCATCTACCACTATCGCTAAAAGAGGGAAAGGAGTAACTAAACATCTGACACACCGAGCAGGACAGAGCAGCAGAAGAAGGAGAAGAGAAGGGAGAAGCCATCGCTAACCAGAGCTAAAGCTAAAGTAGCTAACGAGCTGACAGTGAGTGAAAGGCTATGTGATTAAACAGGTAGAACTGCTGAGAGGAGAAGACAGCAGTGAGTGTTTGTGTAAAACTTGAGTGAGTTTCAATCATAGGCAAGCAAAAAGCAGTCAAAGTAAGGAGCAAGTTAGAAGATTAGATTAGGTTAGTCTCCTGTTGCCGGCCTCACATTCCTCTGACCAGCGTTCACTGTACCTCTGCCTCGAATTGAACTGCTGTGTGAGAACATGTGCCTCGTGATTGAACTGTATTCACGTGTGTCCCAGTTCAGACTGTCCATGTCGAGCTTTAAACTAGCCCAAAAACTTTGAAAGCTTCTAGCCCGAAATTGGAACTGAACTATTACAGCTTACCTGTTTACCTGGTATCTGTGAAGACTGAAAATGTGAAGTCCATTACTCACCATTGCTTGTGATTGTGCTGCATTTGGGTCCATACACCATGGCCTGGAGACACTGGTTTAACAGCTGGCAATTTTAATTGCACATTTTAGAGTGTAAACTCATGAAAAGCAGATCAGTATTTTTAATGAACATTCCTGCAATTCTGTCGAAACACTCAACGGAGTATAAAAATCTCAACAGAGGACACAAAGTAGTCCATATGTTCCCAAGCACAATTACACACTTTAAACGGCATGTTCACCTATCTCCCAAAACCATTGTCAAACGTAGGCTGTGTGCTCCATCAGTTTAATGCCTGTAATGCATGTTTGTACTTGACTAGATGTGCATTTCCTTCTTGCTTGCATGGCAGAGCAATGACTTCTTAACTATGTTGTGATATACTTCCTTGACTAAAAAAGACTTACACAGGACCTAGACATGCTGATCATAAATTACTTACTTTGGACAACAACAGTGGTGTAGATCTCTTGTGCATAGATTGCTTGTGAGACTGAAATCCCTTTCACTGTCTGGGTGCCTGGCGCTGCCAGTTGTTTGTGTCCAGAAGACTGAGATCACAAAAGTCTGAATGGTTCTGCAGTTGCTGAGACAGGTTTGCAAGTGCATCGTACATGAGTCCCAAGGTCACACAGAAATTCCTTGCTTTGCATAAGATGTGCGGATTCCATAAGTTTGCCTCTCTTTGATGTTTCTTGTTTGGGCTCCTGCTGCATGCTGTTGAGTGCTCCATGTGGTCTCCACACAGCCTTTATAGAACAGAAGCAGCTGGACACACATCCCATACTCAAAACTCTGCCAGTTTTTAGGAATTGTGAGCCCACTTTTGTTCTTGTGCAGCTTCCAGAAATTCTTGTGATTTTTTGTCAGACTGAATAAGTGATTGTGGATCCTCTTCATGAAGACCTTCAAGTGGCTGACTGCCTGAACCTCATCCACAGTATCAGACACAGCCAGTTCCAAACAATGTTTCAGGCAGTGGCATGTGAAGAAGGACCTGGCAGTCAATCTGGTTGCCACACCAGTTCTCACCTTGCATGACACTGGCTCCATCAGAAACAATTGAGACCCTTTTTTTGTTTTTTTTAAGGCCACTCCTCCATGAAGCGTACAGTCTCCAAACAGTTCAACAGAGCTTCCTCTATTCCCTCTGCACTTTGGCCTTCAAGCTAAACCAGCTCCAGAACCAAAAATTCAGGAGTAGCTCCATCTACAGAGGCTTTGACATTGACAGCCATGGCAGATTTGTGGCTGAGAGATGTAGCCTAGTTGCTGTAGCTACATCCCAAGTCATGTATTTGTCATTTCCTTGCACCTCAATCCTTGCTTGAACCAAAGGTCATTCTGATGCACCATCTTGAAGACCGTCTCAAAGCTGTTCCGAATTGCATACTGATTCTTTTTACTTTTAGTTTGTTTTACAGCTGCCTTTACAAAGTATGTGCTGTTACATGCAGTGTGCACACAGTCGTGATGTACTACTCCCTAATACTGAGCCCTGAACTTAGACCCTCTTGCACATATATCTGTTACTATGGAGATCAGAGAAAACACCATTTGCGGAGCTTGTCAGAGATGGAAATCAACCCAGAGAGCTCTGCTGTTGTTAGTTGGCAATATATGTAGTTTAACCCTTAAGTTGTAACTGTTACAAGTTCCAAGTTCAAACACATTACTTAAATACGCCTAGATGTGTATTTCTCTATCATTGTTTTGTTCATTATTTTCTTGTTGGTTATCTACATTATTTTGTTCTCTTAAACAATTAATATATAATACAATTTTATTACTATTTGACTCCTGGTCATCAGTCACTTTAATGCGCTGTCACACAACACTGCAGCTTTTTTGTCAGCTGTCAATCAGCTGCCATCTGTTTGTGGTGCGGTCATGTGATGTATCTGCTGCTGCGCAGAGGACTGTAGTTTAGAATAATCAAGGACACAGAGAAAACTCCCCCATACTGTCCCACTTATTGCTGACATATTTATTGAATGAAAAATGACGTTTCAGTCTAGCAGACCTTCATCAGGTATTATGGCAGCATCAGAAAATTTCTACATATAAATATATGCAAGCAGAGACTGCCTTAAATCTTCCATCATCCAATCAGAGTACTGCTGAAAAAGCATGCTGGCCTGCGTAGTGCAAATTCCGACAGTAGTACAACATCCTGGTACTTTGGGCATACTGCATTTGAGACACTAATGTTTTGGGATGTACAAAATCTTTGTTTGGCATATCATAGAGAATGGCAGTGTGAGTATTAGAACATACAGCTTATTTTTGCTTTGAGGATTCGAGGAGTGAGAATTGAGGAGAGATCTCTGAAGAGCATTATGTAAGAATACACAAGAGCAGCTTTCATGGAAGTCTTTTGTGGTGCCTTTTGAACACTGGCCAAGTTACATAGTGCTGAAAGCAGGTGACGAGGGCGCTCTGTGGAAGTGGGATGGACATAATTCTCCCTGGTGAAAGTTAGTGTAGTATTAGATCAACTTCGAAACTGCTATTTTTAAGGTGGAAATGTTACATGATGTTACTTTAACAGCAGACGGATACAATGTTCAATTCCCTAAAGCCATGAGTTGGGATTTTTTTGGTCAAAAGTTATTTCAGGACCAAGTGAAATGTTTCATTTAATTTTCCCGTTGATTGTGTTGTGTGCCTGCTAGGTCAGAACTTAAAGCAATGTGTTGGTTATCTTTTGACCATATTGACGTTACAGGGCAGTCGAAATGTACACATATATGGATATGAACAGGTCTGCTTCACAATGCAAACAGAAGTCACACAAATTCTTCACACAAATTTTGACCTTCAAAATTAGAAAGCGACTTTCAGTGCCCAATATGGTGCACTGTAGTACAGACTGTAAGGTTTGGTGATTCTGTTTTGGTCTGGGTTTTGTCGTACTTGTTGTGTATTTCCCTCCCCCTCCCCTTTCTGTTTCCTTTTTTCTCCTGCTGGCTTGTGGGTGACAGGGGGTGTTGCTGGTTCTGCTGCAGCTGCTGATGACACACACCTGATTCCCCTTCTCCTCATCAACCTGGAAATAAAAGTCCTCTCTACACTCCACTACTCTGGGAGATAATTCCGTCTCGCTCGTTAGTGCCTTGATGATATACTCTAGTGTTTCCTGCATTGTAGTTCTTAGTTTTTTTGCTGCCTTTTTGCATTTCTTACTCAATTGTGTTTCTGTCTCCTGTCTACAGGTCATCCAGTGGACCCTGTGCTCAGCTCTCATGTTTTTTCTACTGCTGTTCGCAATGAGCCAGCCTGCTCCCTGTCTCCACTGCCTGCTTTTTTGTCGTTTTTTTAACACTTGTTGATCTACAAGTTCTGTCATTTCTCTGCTTTGGGTCCAGTTTGAAAGTTATGAAACTTGAGTTAAAATTGTAATTTGTGACACTGGGTAACATTTATAGAATTGTCTTTAAGTTGACACTATTTTTTTCTGCTTTTTCTTAAATACCAGCACCAAGAAGCTCATCAACGATGCCATCATGAAAAATGACTTCTTGAAGAAGCTGGAGTCACAACACATGAGGGAGATAGTGGACTGTATGCATGAGAAGGTTTACACCGAGGGACAGATGGTCATCAAGGAGGGGGAACCTGGCAATTACCTCTATGTACTGGCAGGTCAGCTCAGCAGAATGCATGTTGCTCGCATGGAACTTTTGCTGTCCCATTTTAAGTGAGACAGACTGAGCTATATGGTGGATACTTTGTGATTTTGTACATTTTACAGCACAGTTATAAACAAAGAAAGGTCATCGGTTTGCATTCATCATTAAGGAAGTTGATAGTACAATTTCCCAAACTCTTTTTTAAATCTTTAAATTTATGATTCCTTAAGCATATAAGATAGTGTGTTTATTGATTAAATTAATAGTAGTGCAAAAGGGATGGCTTAAGGGCCACATACAGGAAGGGCCACAAATTTCTTTGACAGAAAAAATGTCAAAAAATGTCAAAAAAAGAAAAATTGGGGTTGAAGTATGTATTTATTGAAAAAGAGACATCTTCCTTCAGGTTGTGTAAGTCATATACAGTTTTGTTCATGAGTGAGTGCGAAATAGGCTAAGAGCTTTAAAAATTGGATGGGTTAGCAGTGGTGTGATGCATAGACACTTGTGAGACAATGGGCCCCTTGGCATAGGAAGATTTGATGCTGTTTTAGGCATCACGAGAAAATGACATGACAACAGCATGACCATATGAAGGTAAGCCCTTTAACTTTTCAATGAGAATTGCTAACACCATTCACTACAATTGGAGACTCTTGTTCAGAGGTGCCCTGACACCTGTGGGCTCCTGGGTCTTTGCCTGATAGGCACATCGTTGGTCATTCCGTGGTTGTGCCTGGTTGTTGTGTTGTATCCTGGTGAGACCACCTTGATAATGTGAGCTCAACATTGTATTTCTCTCTGTGTGTCAGTCTGGACTCTCTGCCACCACAAACACTTTCAGTGGGTGAGAGTACTTACCTTGACAGACAGACTCCACCAGCCAATCCTGATGTTAGCACTAGTGGTCTGCACGGGCTTGAAAATGCAGCCTAAGCCCATGAACTGCTCATGACATAGCAACCTGACCCGACAATAAGCTCGACTGTATAATGCAACATTGGAAGCCTGCATCCAAGTCCAAGTCTAAACCTGAATACTGGAAATAATGCTGAAAGACACACACACACACAAACACACAACAACAACAACAGCAGCAGCATTAGCAGCAGCGGGGGCTGAACAGAATTATTTTATTTTATCCTGGTCTTCTTGCAATCTTTGCTATATTTTAAAATTGTATTGCAATGGCAACAATGCACATTCCTTGTGTACTCTCAGGTCTTAAGTCAAGAGAATACACAGCCGAGCCTTCCCATTTTCATTTGGGATTTTAATTAGCTCCCCTTTCGTTATGATGTGCCTCAGGTCTTCCACGGCTGACACTGCAACAGGTCACAAGCAAGGAGATGTGTGTGTGTTTTGTGTGTCACTGATCAACAGACTGAATGAAAGCACAGGAGTGATGAGGGTGGTGTGTGTGTGTGTGTGTGTGTGTGTGTGTGTGTGTGTGTGTGTGTGTGTGTGTGTGTGTGTGTGTGTGTGTGTGTGTGTGTGTGTGTGTGTGTGTGTGTGTAACACATGACTTGGTCAGAGCTTTAGCAAGGAGCACAGACTTTTAGCAGCCAAAAAAAAGGGGGGGGGCATGGATCCTGGCCAGACCTCTAGTTAGCACTAGTCTCTACTACACGCTGTCAGTTAGACAGTTACTATGCTAACATTAGAGTTAAGCACTTGTTGCTGCAGGAGCCACCAGCACTGTTTTGCAAGAAGTAGCCTGTATGCTACATCATCACCTACAACACAGTTCCTGATTGGCTGCTTAAGTTGTCAATTACAGTGCAGATTCATGATTAGCCTGAGTGGATACCAATTTCTGGAAAGTGTTACAGAGAGAGAAACAGAATATTGAGCTCACATGATCAGGATGGTCTTACCAGGCTTGTGTTGATGAGGGAGCCTGAAAGTGAAGCTCTCAGTTTACCAGTAGATCTCTCTTCAGTTCTCACCTGTGGTAATGAGTTTTGGGTTGTGACTGAGAGAATGACATCAAGGATTCCAGCATCTGAAATAAGGTTATATGGGTTCATCCTTAGAGATAGGCTGAGAAGCTGATATATCCAGAAGAAGTAGAATCACTGTAACTTTGCACCTAAAGGTGCCAGTTGAGATCATACCTATGTACAGTCCTGGCCTGGCCTTCCAAAACATTATGCATCAAATGAAAATTCACATGGTACAATGAGTTGGTTGTAGCTTCATTTTTCTTCACTGCAGATGGCTTGCTGGAGGTCATCCAAAATGGGAGGCTACTGAGGGAGATGCGTCCTGGAACAGCGTTTGGAGAACTGGCCATATTGTATAACTGTAAGAGAACAGCCACTGTCAAAGGTGAGTGATCGCAGCATTTCCTTTTCTGTGAGACCAAACCAGCCATGGTTTTCAATATTTCAATATGTCTCATCTATCGGATTACATACATGTAAACACTTCCAGGTGCTTAAATGTGTACCGTGTGTGTTTTACAACCATATCCATACCCCCTATAAAACATTTGCTGGCTATATGGACCATGAGCAGATGAATATGCAATAAAGGAGTTATAGATATACTACTATGACATGACTCATTGATGCCTCACATACTGCACAGATGTGCCCATGTTCAACAATTCAAGATTTTTGTCACAATGCTGACTCTTTTCAATGTAATTAAGACTTTTGCATGGGGCAAACTGGAAAAAATTCAAATGTTTGAAACTAGAGCTAAGTAGTTTGATTTTTTAAGAAAAGTTGAAAGAGGGTAGTCATATGTTCATAACTTAGGTCCTAGGCTATCAAAAAGCAACGTAGGAAAAAGGTAATGCCTGCACACTTACTCCATGTGTTAAATTAATGAACCCACATAGCTTAACAAAACCCAACACATGCAAGCAAAAGAAAACTGTCAAACAACCCAAAACAAATAAAGATAATCAGAAATAATCTTGAATTAATCAAAACTGATAAACCCAAATAAACATGCAAGGCAACCAAAGAAAAATAATCAAGGATAAGTAAGCCAAAACAAACATGCAAAACAACCCAAACATAAAGCAAAAAAATAAAATAACAACTATCAAAAGTAACTAAACCCCAGTACACATGCAACACACACTAACTATTACTAATAAACTTCAGTCCATGCTTAGGAAAAGGTTAAGATATGCACAGCCCAGGATAGGGACAGCAATCACTTTAATGAGTGCCAGCAACAGCACGGTTGGAGACGTAGAGTTGGATGAATGGATAAACAATCGCCACACAAACAGGCACGCAAAACAGCAGCCGGCCAACGCGGCGTGCGAGGGAGGCGGAGTTAGAGCTGGTGGAGAGGATCGCACACACGTGTACCCTGCCATTGAAAGACATATTTTAGGATCTAAAAATTAACTATGCCGGTAACTTGGCATCACGATGTCTACATACCGTCAGGAGTTGAATGAGCATCACAAAGTGAGGAAGAGAAGCACTCGGCGCCACAGCGGCATAATTACAAATGTGGCAGACCGCGGATCACTCTTCCACGCTGCAGCACACGAGATGAGGTGCCGGGGAGAGACACTCGACGCCCGGCGATTAACGCCGACAAGGGAGAGGAAGACCCAAGTCCAGGCACTGCATGAGGGACAAAAGCCAATTTTGATGATGACCGCAAAACTTTATGAAAAGCACACATAACCATGCAGCACCGCACATACCCGGGATCAGCGAGCTGAGCGATCCGGCCGCGAGGCAATCAAGTGAAGCTACTGGTGGAAGTGGAGCACCCGGAAGCTTCGAGGCAAGAGAGCTCCCAGGGCACAACCACCCACCTTTATAGACTGCGCCCCCAGCAGAGACATGCTGATCCTGTGGCACTAATTAAGACACCGCACAGCTACAGCCATACTGCTACACATGCCACACAAGTTTATTTCAGACAATGTTTCAATTTTGCTTGGATCCTCATCGGGTCATTTGACCAAAGAAACAAACAAAAACAGCTGCTTTTAGGTGAGGTGACAAAAACGCATCATAGTGTATCATAGCATGACGCATCACGCATCAAGTGTAGATTTAGTGGTTTTAGAAACACCTCGTATGCTCTTCCATTATGAGAGTAGCAGGAGAGGAATTACACAGAGAACTGGAGCACAAAGGCACGCAACTGGTCGACACTGCTGTGAGCAGAATGGAAATGCAGGAGCTGGGGGTCTTAATCCGAGGAGATCATTACTGAGAAGTTGTCTCTGGAAAAGGAGAGCACCTCTTTCAATTACTGGTTGCTCTCGACAGTAGGTTTGGATGGCTAATTCAAGGCACCGTATCCATGTTCAATGCAACAGCTGACACAGAGCCTAACGATGTTGAACTCTTCGTGAGAGTTGGGCTGGAGAAAAAAATTAAATCACACACTGCGCTCCTGTTGGGAAACTGAATCCTTCAGGATTCTAACAGAGCAAGAATCAAAGAAAAGTGACAAGGAGACAATGCAGCTGTTTGAAAGGTCTGTCTGAAAATAAAGAACTGTCCACTAATTATGATGTTGCCACAAGACATTTTGATCAGCTGGTTAAAAAGTTTAACAGTGTTCCACTTTATAATCAGTACAGTGACATCATCAAAGAGTATGTCAGTCAGGGAATAGAGGAACGTGTGGAAAATAGGATCTCCGACAATCCCACGTACTATCTCCCCCACAGAGCAGTCATTAATGAGGATCGATTAACTACTAAGCTCAGAATCAGAATCAGAATCAGAATCAGAAAAAGATTTATTGCCAGGTATAGTTAACACAATACGAGGAATTTGTTCTGGTGGGTTGGTGCAACATAAATATAGAAAGAAAAAAAAAACAGATAAAATTGAAGATACAAATATAAAATATAAAAAGTACGAGTCTAGCAGTGCAAAACAAAACAAGTAACACATGTAACAGTGTAACAGTGCAGAAACAGAACCATGGAATTAAAGTTATATACAAGAATGTTTGGAGTGCAAGATATATATTGATATTTACATTGAAATTCACATTTATACAGGTTTGAGTGCAACTTTATGGTGTGGATGTGCCGCATGACCAGCAGCAGTGTCTGTGATGTGCATTAATGAACACATTAATGTAACGTACAGTCTATGAGGAGAGTGCGTCAGTGGGGGACCTGGGCCTTGTTTATGAAGCCGGTGGCAGACGGGAAGAAACTGTTCTTGTGGCATGAGGTTCTGGTCTTGATGGACCGAAGCCTAGTTTGTGTCCAGGGTGGGAGGGATCGGCCACAATCTTACCTGCACGCCTCAGAGTCCTGGAGGCGTACAGGTCCTGGAGGGAAGGCAGACTGCAGCCGATGACCTTCTCAGCAGAGCGGATGATACGCTGCAGCCTGCACTTGTCCTTGGCAGTAGCTGCAGCATACCAGATGGTGATGGAGGAGGTGAGGATGGACTCGATGATGGAGGTGTAGAATTGCACCATCATCTTCACTGGCAGGTTGAACTTCCTCAGCTGCCGCAGGAAGTACATCCTCTGTTGGGCTTTTTTGGTCAGAGAGCTGATGTTCAGCTCCCACTTGAGGTCCTGGGTGATGATGGTGCCCAGGAAGCAGAAGGACTCCACCGTGACCACTGGAGAGTCTCTCAGGGTGATGGGGGTGAGTGGGGCTGTGTTCCTTCTGAAGTCTACTATCATCTCCACTGTCTTTAGAGCGTTGAGCTCCAGATTGTTCAAGCTGCACCAGGACACCAGACGGTCTGTCTCCCTCCTGTAGGCGGACTCATCTCCATCAGAGATGAGCCCAATGAGGGTCGTGTCGTCCGCGAACTTCAGGAGCTTGACAGACTGGTGACTGGAGGTGCAGCTGTTGGTGTACAGGGAGAATAGCAGAGGGGAAAGAACACAGCCCTGAGGGGATCCAGTGCTGATAGTCCGGGAGTCAGAGATGTGTTTTCCCAGCTTTACATGCTGCCTCCTGTCAGACAGGAAGTCTGTGATCCACCTGCAAGTGGAGTCTGGCACATTCAGCTGGGAGAGCTTGTCCTGCAGTAGAGCTGGGATGATTGTGTTGAAGGCAGAGCTGAAATCCACAAACAGGATCCTGGCATAGGATCCTGGGGAGTCCAGGTGCTGGAGGATGAAATGCAAGGCCAGGTTAACTGCATCATCTACAGACCTGTTGGCTCTGTAGGCAAACTGTAGGGGGTCCAGGTGTGAGTCAGTAATGTCTTTGATGGGTGGAAGCATGAGGCGCTCAAATGACTTCATAACCACAGAGGTCAAGGCAACAGGTCTGTAGTCATTGAGTCCTGTTGTCCTCAGCTTCTTGGGAACAGGGATGATTGTGGAGGCCTTGAAGCAGGCCGGTACGTGGTATGTCTCCAGTGAGATGTTGAAAATGTCTGTGAACACTGGAGACAGCTGATCAGCACAGTGCTTCAGGGTGGATGGAGAGACAGAGTCCGGCCCACTTGCTTTGCGGGGGTTCTGCCTCTTGAACAGTCTGTTGACATCCTTCTCCTGGATGGAGAAAGGTGTCACTGGGGGGGAGGGGGAGGATGAGTTGGGAGCTTCTGACGTGGGCAGCTGTGGTGAAGCTCCTGCTGAGATGGGGGAGGTGCAGGTGGAGGGTTGAGGCTGGTCAGAGGTGTGATGGGGGATGGAGTCAGGACTGTCCCATTGTCTTTCAAATCTACAGTAAAACTCATTCAGGCTGTTGGCCAGACGCAAGTCATTGGCAGCTTGTGGGGCTCTGGGTTTGTAGTTGGTTATCTGCCTGAGCCCCCTCCACACAGAGGCAGTGTCACCGGCTGAGAACTGGTGTTGGAGTTTCTCAGAGTACAAACATTTAGCTCTTCTCACCTCCTTGCTAAACGCATACTTTGCCTAGAGTAGTATTTGATGCGCCCTCTCATGCAGCTGGTTGTCAGTCACTAAATGATTGCTTGACAACAGGCCCTAATCTGAATCCTGAGTTACTCATTATCCTGTTAAAGTTTGAACAGCATAGAGTAGCATTTATGGCTGATATAACCAAAGCCTTTTTGCAAATCTCTATTTGAGAACAAGATAGGGATGCTTTAAGATTTCTCTGGTTAAATGACTTGCCAAAACCCCACGAAGAAACTGATGTAATAATCATGCGCATGACCAGAGTTCCTTTTCACGCATCCCCCCGTATCTTTCTTCTGGCAGCAACAATTCAACATCATTTGAAAAATATGAGCAACAATATCCCACTGTGACATCTACACTTGATGAATGTTTGTATGTAGATGACTTGATCTTGATCTGCAGCTGACCTCTCCATGCAAGCAAAAAGTATTTTAAAAGATGCAGGGAAGTTCTTGGACTGACATGGAGAACTGAACAAGATGATTTTGTCTTTAATTTGAGGAGCGTAATGGATTTTCTGGAAATCAAAAGGAATACAAAGGGGAATGTTACAAACGTCTGCGCGCATCTTTGATTGTAAAAGGAGAAAGGAATCTGATTGGATCAGAGTGAAATGCCTTTTCCAACAAATGTGGGAATGTGGACTTTAATGGGACAATGAGTTATCTGAGGATGTTACACCTTTGGCAACAGTGGTGCACAGAATTGCCTAACATCAGGAAAATAAATATCCCCAGATAGTACCAAGCAGCGCTCACAGATCAACATGCACCTGTTAAATAAGGAGTGCAGGCCTTCAGTGATGCAAGTGAAATTGCATATTGCAGAGCTGCTTATCTGAAAATCCTCCCTGAAGATGGTGAGTGCACAGTGACTCTTATAACAGCTAAAACAGTAGTAGTGCTGCTTAAAAAATATGCTACCCAGACTAGAACTGCTCTGAGCTCTATTTGGAGCTAGACTCAGTCAGTATGTCTTTAAACACCTTGACATAAATAAGAGCCAATTAAAAATGTAGAGTGACAACAATGATAACTTTACACTGGATAAAAAGCTCCGCCAAACAGTGGAAATTTTTTGAAGAGAACAGAGTCAGCGTGATCAGAATCAGAACAGAACCAACACAATGGAGTTATTGCAGCGGAAAAGAAAATCCTGCAGATGTTGCAACAAGAGGGATAAGTGTCAACAAGTTAAACGACAGCTCTCTGTGGTGGAACGGCCCGGAGTGGCTCAAAGAAAGAGAAATTAATTACTGTCAAAATAATACTGAAACACATGAAAATGATGACGATGTAAAAGAAAATCTGTCTGTTGTGGAAATGTGGAAACCAGTTTGACAAGTTCTGAAAATCCAAGGAAATTACTGGAGATGAAAATTCACAGTGACCTCAACAGAATGTTAAATGTAATTGCCTGGATCCAACACTTCATTCACAATGCCAGAGAAAAACAAAAACTGACTTGAGCTTTATCAGCTGAAAAGATCACAGAAGCTGAGCTTTATTGGATCCATGTAACAGAACAGAAGTTATCATTGAAACGGGTGTGTTTAGGACCCAAATGCAGTACTCTGACGCTCAGTGACAGTTGGTAATAAACTTTATTTAAACCAACACAGTTAAAGTTCAATATGCTCAGAGTCAATGTGAAAAGTTCGTTCTTCGGGCTGAGAGCCCAAGCACAGTCTCTAGGATTCCCACGAGGAGAGGAGACGAATCTTGCAGCAGCTGTAGCTGGTGAGCAGGAAGCCCCGTAGCTCGTCGAACCGACAACACGTGGTGAGGAATCGTCGTCGGTTAAGCACAGGGATAGTCGAGGGCAGGCAGGAGTTCTGTTACCAGGAAAGCAGTCCGCGATGGCAGCAGTACCGATGAGGAGAGAGCAGGAGGATTGTCGAAGCCAAGCAGAGGAGACATTACCAGGAGAGCAGTCAGAGTTCCGAGACGCCGAAACAGAGCACGTGGTCGGGGACAGAAGGCAGGTAGGTACACGAGGAGACAGGCGAGGAGAGTTGGTCAGGGACAGGCAGAGTCGGCTTCGGAAGAGCTGGCAGAAGAACGCTGGAAAGTCTCGCATAGTGCAGAAGAACAATCTGGCAGTGAGTGAGTGTGCTGGAGAGGCTTATATGCAGGACTGATTGGTGATGAGTTGCAGCTGTGAGGTGAGCAGGCTGCGGAGGTGGGCGTGGTTTGCAGGTAGAGTGGAGCAGAGGGAGGGTGAGTGGAAAAGTACTGGCAGTGGGGGAGGAGGAGGCAGGCAGGCAGGCACCATGACAATCATGAAGAAATAGCTCAGTTAAAACGAGGCCAAGAAATAAATGTACAGTCCAATATCAAACCTTTAAGCCCTTTCTTGGATGAAAAAGGACACTTGAGAGTGGGAGGCAGGTTACAAATGACTGGAAAGTTTGAACAAAAACATCCCGTCATCCTTCCTGCAAATGCAACATTGACAGAACTGATAGTTAAAAATGTCATCAACAGGTGCTGCCTTCCAGTCTGCAGGACACTCTTCATCAAGTGAGAAAGCAATTTTGGATCATTAAAGGACGACACCTAACAAAAGAGTTGTAAATGCTTGTCTGATCTGTCGTAAATACAAAGTAAAAGTGGCTCAGCAGATTTCAGCTCCATTACCTGAGCAGCGCACAGAGGAAGCACCTTCCTTTGAAATCACAGGAATGGATTTTGCCGGCCCTCTATTCACTAAATATCAAGATAAGGTTTTTATTGCCCTTTTCACATGTGCAGTCACCAGAGCGATTTATCTTGAATTAGTGACTGATATGACAAATAAAAAGTTTTTGCTAGCTTTCAGATGTTTTGTGTCACGTCGAGGAATATGTAAAATAATTTATTTGGACAGTGCAAAAACATTCAAGCGAGCTCAGAAGGAGTTAAAAGTTCTCTGGGATTCCCTTTCATCAAAAGAACTGCAGAAATTATTTTCTGAAAAATTAATCACATTGAAGTTCATTGCGGAAAGAGCTGCATGGTGGGATGGCATGTGGGAGAGAATGGTTAGGTCAGTAAAAACCTGCCTGTGCAAAGTGATTGGAAAAGCCTCCCTCAAGTATAAGGAGATAGAAACTGTGCTGACAGAAGTAGAAGCAGCTGTTAATTCCCGTGCTATCACCTTCACCCACACCAGCAGCGAAGAGCCTTTACCACTGACTCCATCGCACTTTTTGATTCAGCAGGGTCTTACTGTGCTCCCCTCACCTGGCAACGCAGCATCTGCTATCCCTAACATAGAACAAAGACAAACGCATGGAAATGGAACTATAGACAGCGCATAATGAACACATTTTGGACTCAATGGACTAAAGAATATGTCCATGAGTTATGATCTTCACACCACTCCTTTCCTGTAAAGAAGTCCACAGAGTTAAAGCCTGGAGATGTAGTTTTAGTGCACAAGGATAAACTACGCAAACATCTTTGGAAAATGGGAAGAATTAAGGAAGTTTATTTGGGCTGATGGAAAGATGGAAAGGTACGCTCATATCTTGTTACGCTTCCTACCAGGATTACAATAAGAAGACCAGTACAACTGCTTTATCCTCTTGAGCTGGACTTGCAATGAGTTGACTGGAGTTTGCCTCATCAGCTAGGAATCTGTTGCAGCTTAAAAGACGTATAAAACAAGCGCACCTCAGCAGTGACATCTTCTTATTATCACATGAGTAATCAATGAACTGATTGCCTGGGGGGTGGGTTTTATGCGTATACTAAAGTGTTTTTTGTCTCAGATGAGAACTGTCAATATGTAAATAAATCAACGTAAAGAGCAAACTAGTTTGTCTTTTTTAGACCTCAAGATTGCTGCCATATGGAAAAAGTATCTGCTGCTGTTCCAACATTTTTATCCCTCAGGCTATGAGACTCCTAAACTCCTCTTTCAATTCCAAAAGATGCAGCAGGATCAAGTACAGATTTTAATTTCATTTTTTGAACTATGTTTTTAAAAAAATATCTTTTTGACCTGTTTTTGCTGCTGACTGAGGTTGGCATCCTGGATATATTGTATATTTCACATATTGTAGACTCTCTTTGTCTGCTTCTCTCTGAAATCACTTTTTTCATCTTCCGTGCTTGCTCTGACAGCTTGATGGACCATCATAAAGGGGCGGGGCTTAGGGAGGGGTTAATTGAATTTGTAATTGAATAGCTGTGCTCTACAGTAATGAAGCAATAGTCATAGTTGTTAATGGTTTCATTCTTCTCCAGCTGTATCATGGTCTCAAATCTGGGCTCTTGAGCGCAAGACATTCCAGACCATTATGATGCGGACGACACAGGCCAGACATGAGGAGTATCTCAGCTTTCTCTGCAGGTAAAAACACAACTGACAGGCTCTGTGTGTCTTCTCTCAACTACAGTCAAAACTGGTGTTTTCAGTGAGGTTGGCAGAACACTCCAAACTTGCAAAACAGTGTAACCAATGTAGAGCTTTAGCCTGGCAAGTTAACACTCTAGCTTCAACTTTTAGATGAAGGCTGGGTTTCAAATGGGACAGTATCTTATGTGTTATGTTCATTGTGTTGGGTCAGGTCTGAGTTTTAAACCTGTGCAGAACTTTATACACCCAACAGTAGTGCATTAATAACACACTCAGGGCTGCCCTTTGAAAGCCAGAGAACTTAATCATCAGTCAGAGACCACTAAGTCAACTGAGCAGATGTTTTGGGGTTTTTTTTCCAGTCAGTGTGCAGTGTACTTCTAGGGACATTTTGATCCCCTGATTTTGCTGTGGAGTCAGCACTCTCGACTGTCACACTGCTCTTTGATACAGACAGTTTGAGGACACAATACAGCAGCCTGGAGGTGACAGATCTGATCTGATCAGGCTCTGAGATAACATTATTGTCTTTCTTCTGCTTCGAAATGGTACATTTAAAGCTCACAGTAACTTAATACGACACCGACTTTATTTTGATATCTAGTGTCAGCAAAAAATGTTGTATATTTCTGCCCCATGGTGTCACACAGAACGACCTGCAAACATTTTAACTTTATGGGGGAAAAAAAACAACAAATCATTGAATATTCATATTAAACACCCAATGATGCACTAAACACTAAACTGTCACGAACTCACAGACAGGTGGACACAGTAATACAGCAGCACTCAGAGGATTACACAGAAACATAGTCCACTCAGAGGATTAGGCAGAAAAGTGGTCTTTATAGCAGTCCAAAGTCGGTACACAGGAATCAAATACTCACAGCAACAGTACAAAGGGATCAGGCAAAGCTCACAGGTCTGGAAATTGGTCACGAAGGTCATACACAAGGATTCAATGTTCAAAAATGCTGGGACATTTGCTCACAGGGAAGACAAGACGAACTGGCACAGAGGGAAGGGAGAGCTTGGTTTATACACACACAAGGGAGGGGCAGAACGAGACACAGGTGAGGCAAATGAGGGTAATCACCAGTGGTGGGGAAACAAAGGGAGGAAGTGAACTCAGAGACAACACAGGTAAAAGGGAGAATACAAAATAAAACAAGAAGTGATGGACAGAAACCTCAAATCCTGACATAAACGTGCTCTTGAAATAGGCTTTATTATTCATTTTTTATTAGTTTTTATCTGCTAATAATATTCTCAGTGAATCTCAGTCAGATTTGAGATCAGGTCTTAGCACTATAACTGCACCTAATTACGAATGATATTATTAAATCATAGTAAACAGCGCTTGTCAGATTTGCTGATTTGTCAAAAGCCTTGGACTCTGTAGACCACAACCTGCTTTTACTTTATAGGCCTTTGCAAAATAGCGCCGAATTGGTTTAAGAATTATCATTCTGAAAGAACTCAGTGTTTCTTTGATGAATGCTATACCTCAGGTTCACATACAGTCAACAAGGTGTTCCACAGGTTTGTGTCATGATCATGGTCAAGTTATCTTTATTTTGTTCATTTAATTTCATGTCTTGTGTTTCCTGTTTGTTTTACTTTGAAATCACTAACTCCTGTCTCTGTTTCAGCTGTGTTCCTGTCTGCCCTGCCCCCGTCTTGTCACACCTGCCTCCTGATTGTTCATCCCCACCTGTTTCCCATCACCCTTATTACCTCTTGTATTTAACCTCATGTCTCTCACTGTCTCGTCACCAGTTCATTGTACCTCATAGTCTTGTTCCAGCATTCTTTTGTATTCATAGCCTTCTCGTATCAACCTCAATAGTTTTTTGACTTTGCTTTTTACCTCACGTTTTGGATACCTCTGCCTGTGTTGATTGCCTTGTACCAAACCTTGGACTGATTAAACCCTGATTTTTGCCTTTGAGGACTGGTCTTCTGTGTCCTGCATTTGAGTTCCTCTTGTGGTTACTTGTTCATGACAGTTTGAGTTTTAGTTCATGACAGTTTGAGTTTATTTTTGAAATTGACCTTGATAATAGAATAAACCCAGTAAAGATACATATGCATGCGGATGACACAGTCATTTATACAGCGGCACCCTTTTTGTATCAAGCCATAGAGCTCAGGATGCCTGTCAATCTCTGCAGCTGCTAAATTTTAAAAAAAGACCAAATTTAATATGACATTTACTTCTTCAAAGACACCTTGTCCCACTATTTTGACACTCAATGGTACATGTATTGAAAAAGTCACTTCTTAAAAATATGTGGACATATGGCTTGATGGCACAGTATACAACCACAATGGAGCACTCAATCCAATTTGACCACACCCAGTTACCACCACACTACAAACCCAGGTGCTACACCACATGGGTCCCTTGTGCACCCTCTGGCTGCCACCAGGAAACCCTACAGAGGGGCAGAGGACCAGAGTTAACATATATACATTTAAAAAGGCAGCATTAGCAAACAACAAAATATAGTGGATAATAATCGGCGCTTGACAGAAATCTAAGTTCACACAACCCAGGCAGAGCTTGATAGAACTTCCTTCTCTTCTTATGCACCCTGGGAATGGAAAGAGCCAACATGTTCTCCCTCCGAACTTGTCACGTGGTTCCATTCTGTCAGACCCTCTGCGTCTATGTATGACAATGTTAGTTATCTTTCCACGTCAGTTGTTTACATGCAGGGATGCTGTTAGGGCAGTGCTAACAAATGCACATGGTGGGATGACGTCATGATGTGATGACGCAGCCCGTTACCATGATCTCACAGCATGCAAAAAGCAGCATGGTCCTGGTGTTTACACAACAGCCAAGACCTGTCATGATGGTTGGGATTAGGCAACAAAGTCGCTTTGTTCTTTTTCTTTTCTTTCTCTTCTTATTTCTTCTGTTTGTTACCTGCCAAAGGAGTACAGATGTAAATTAGCAGTTGTGCTATACTGATGTTCATTGTTATGCTATGTCCCTGTTAAATAAATATATAAAAATAAATAAACACAGAGGATTATGTAAAGTGGTAGTGTGGTGGTAGTGTAGAAACACACACACACATATACACACCATACACACAGACATCTACACAGGAAGCAAACGCCAAATTCCCGCACGAAGGTTGGTTAGTTTGTACCCATCCACCTTCCCATCTTCCACCCTATAAGCGCAATTGCACTCCTTATACTATATGGTTACTGGCAGCATTATTACTTGACGCTGTCCTTCAGTATTTCATGCACATGTGTACGGTTGGACATGGAAGGTGGCTTTTGGCATCATGTTCATACACCGAAAGCATGGACAGAGCGACACCACACAGGTTGGACAAGTTAGAATGGGCTAAATGGGCTCCAAATTGTTCTTACCTTAGCAACTCTCCCTCCCTTGAACATTTTTTAAGGTCATTTAACTGCCTTGAGGGACACATGTTACTGCCTGACATAGCCCTTGACCTGGGTCTAACGTGTATGGATGTCACTGGCATGGCTTGTATATCCCTTTTTCTCTCACTATCTTCATTTGTGTTGCTATTATGTAATGTATGTGTTTTATTATATGACATAGGCTTTTTTCTCGTACTGTTGTAACTGATAATGCTGCCATCTTGACCAGTACTTTCTTGAAGATTTTGTATCTCAATGGGACCTTCCTTGCTAAATAAAGGATAAATAAATAAATAGTTATGCAGCTATGCTGGTACTGTGTCAGACTGTCATGGTGAAGAGGAAGCTGAGCTGAAAGGCAAAACTTTTGATTTATTAGTTTGTCTATGGGATGAGAATCAGCACCTCCAAATACGAGGCCATGATTCTAAGCCGGAAAAGGGTGAAGTGCCCTCTCCAGATCGGGGAGGAGATCCTGCCCCAAGTGGGTGGATTGGTGCAGCGTCTGCAGTAATGCGGAGCTTTGGGTTGTCACGAGCTTTGGGTAGTGACCGAAAGAACAAGATCTGGGGTACAAGCGGCCGAAATGTGCTTCCTCCGTTGGGTCGCTGGGCTCTCCCTTAGAGATAGGGTGAGAAGCTCGGTTGTCAGAGTAGAGCCGCTGCTCCTCCGCGTTAAGAAGAGCAAGATGAGGTGGCTCAGGCATCTAATTACGATGCCTCCCGGATGCCTCCCTGGTGAGGTTTTCAGGGCACGTCATGTCCCACCAGTAGGAGACCCCATGGAAGACCCAGGACACGCTGGAGAGACTATGTCTCTCAGCTGGCCTGGGAACACCCCAGGATCCCCCGGGAAGAGCTGGACGAAGTGGCCGGGGAGTGGGAAGTCCAGGCTTCCCTGCTTAGGCTGCTGCCCCCACAACCCGACCCCGGACAAACTGAAGAAAATGTTCCGACCCTCACCTATGGTCATGAGCTCTGGGTAGTGACCGAAAAAATTAGATTGCGGATACAAGCGGCTGAAATGAGTGTTCTCCATAGGGTGTCTGGGCTTAGCTGTAGAGATTGGGTGAGGAGCTCAGACATCTGAATTTAGCTTGGTGTAGAGCTGCTGCTCCTTCACGTCAAAAGGGGACAGTGGAGGTGGTTCGGGCATCAGATCAGGATCCTCCTGCGCACCTCCCGTTAGAGGTGTTCTAGGCACGTCAAACTGGTAGGAGGCAGACCCAGAACACACTGAAAGGATAACATGTCTCATCTGGCCCTGGGAACGTCTCAGAGTCCCCCAGAAGGAGCTGGAAACGGTAGTAGACTGCCTTGGCATGGTCTTTTCATTTTCCCCTTTGGGAAAACTCCAGAGCTCGACTCCTCCTATGCAAGTGGGTGACATGTCAAGAGACACTGTTTTACGAACCAAGAGCATTTAAAGGAGGGTTCTTAATTAACTTTACTGAGACTCCCTGTGGACATCTGCAAACACGTTCTGCTTTTAAGCCACAAAAAGTGTCAGTACTTGACACTTTACATTGCAAGATGCTGTGAGAGACAGGCATTCCTGAGGCCTCATCTAGTACATAACAGGATGTAAGACATCTAAATGACTTCCTGGGGTCACTTAGGCATGCAAAGTAACAGTTGTTCATCACCTCTCCTTGACACAAGGACTGAAGTTTGGCGTGAAGGACTGGAGACAAACTTCTACCAAGAATTTGGGAAGGACAACAGGAGTAGATGATGATCTTCATCCTGAAATTTAACCCCCTGTATACTTGTCCCTCACACACACACTCTTTCTCTGTCTCTCCCTTTCTGTCCCAATCCATACAAACAAACAGAAGTCCTCCACTCTCAGTACCTCATTTTCCCCCTGCTGAGACAGGCAGGACATGTTGTAAATTCATTACGCATTCTTGTGTGCATAACATCTGACGGAATCACTTGAACCAAGGTTGTGAGTTAAGTTTAACTTAATTCCCTAATCTTTCTCTTTGTAGGTAAGAGTTTGTCTCTGTGCTTTGATAAATCAGTTGGACCAACTCCCATTCTTTTATCATTTAATTTGAATGAGTTAGGTAAAAGCATGTTTCATTCCCTTTTTGTGATGGAGCCATACTGCCATCTTGTGGCCTTACTTATCAGTAATCTCGTAACCAACTTTGTAGTTATATCTTATTTTGCATTCATTGTAGATGAATTGTTCATTGTTCATTTGAATCCATGGGATAATTTTATGTTATTTGTGGTCATTTAACAGAAATGAGCCAAGGATCTTCAGAGTCATGTGTTATTTTATAAATTGCCTTTAGGTCTCCTAACATGTATTTGAAATTACTGTGATGAGACTATAGTGGTGATGTGACTTTACACACAACAGGTTAGATCGCGTAATTCGTGATAAAGTACAGAGAAATAAATGTCCCCTAAATTACATTAAATCTTTTAGAAACTAATGCCAGATGTACGATTGTTTGGCACGAAAGTTCGCTACCCCGCCTTCCATTCGAACCCCAAATTCAGAGATAAATCTTAGTGAGCTCTCAGCTCAGAGCTTCTTTCTTTTCTACTTTTCCTTTTACCGCGACGCCTCCCATGTATCCTCGCTCGTACCTTTCCCTTTGTTCTAAAATTTTTACAAAAGGAGCCGCGACTGCTCATCAGAGCTTTGCTGAACTTTAAGTTTTTCGAAGCCTCTTCTTCTTTTTTAGTTTCTTTGACGTTTTTCTAAACACCATATATTTCACTTCAAATAGGCTCGAGGTAATAGTCTAAAGTAACTTCGTCAGGCCAGCAAGACTACTTTTGAATATTTTTGCGAGTTTAATTGAAAAAGGACCTTCTTCAATCAGCCATCAACTCTGCCACGGATCTAGAAGCAACACCTGCTGTACAAACTGTCAGCATCCGTCGCTTGCCCTCAAAGACTTTGTTTAAAGACTTTTACCGGTTCGCTGAGGCGAACACCGAGGCCAGTTAAAGACCGCTGCACACTGACTCCATCAGCCCTACCACCGCCGCCTTTCAGTGGGTCACCTTGTCTGGAAGACGCGCAGCAGGCCTCCACTGGAGCGAAGCGACGACCTGGACTTCCTCGGAGAAGTCTGTTCAAGTCAGCAAAAGTAGGCGAAATATCCCGAAGCGTCCATCAAGGAGTTTCTCCAGAAACAGCTGAAACTCCCAACGGACACTGTGAAGAACATCACCTTCCATCGGATCCACCGCCTTGGAGGGAAGAGACCAGACGGCCGGCGCCCGAGACCCATTGTTGCGAAGTTTGAACACTTCAAGCAAAAGGATCTGGTGAAGAGCCGAGGCAGGGAGCTGAGAGGAACGGACTTCAGCGTGAACGATCAATTCCCCAAGGAAATCCTGGAGCGCCGCAGATGCCTGTTCCCAATCAGAGAAAAATTTATCGACGGAGGATCCCGGGCTATCATCACTGTGGACAAACTCTACGTTAATGGACAGCTGTTCCGTGATCCAGAAGTCACTCCTTGGCTCTACTGAATGCACGTCCTCTACCACACTTAAAGGTAGTCTCCGAGTAAGGTAATACAGAACACAGAACAATTCCTCCACTAATTTCCTTTTGGGCCTTTATTAACTAAAATCACAGTGCACGTCTCATAATGTACTGTTTTCCTTCCAGACTGTTAATCTGTATATTTGTGTTACCTGTTCTGTTTGTTTTGTTTCCTGTTGTAGTTGTTGTAATGTGTCACCACTTATGCTTAAATCCATCGTGTTTCAATGATGCTCAGTCCAACTACATATTTTACAAAGATAAAGTTGTCACAGACATACACACGCACACATACAAGAAAACAAATATACAACAACTTGTTTATGCATGTTCCTCAGAAAGGCAGCTGCACATATCTAACACACACACACACACACACATGCACACACACATACACACGCACACCTCCACTTATTTAAATTACAATTTACACTCAATAAGTTAGTTTAGATATGAACACGTTACGGTTTGTCACTTGGAATGTGCGTGGAGTTGGATCACATGAAAAACAACTCAAAATTTTTGAACACCTTAATAACCTTCAGGCAGACATTGTTCTACTGCAGAAGACTCACACATCCAAAGTAGGACATCATAAACTTAGTTCATCACAGTTTCCTCACACATACTTAGCTAGCTATAATACCAAACAAAGAGGCATAGCTATTTTAATTAGTAAAAAAATTAATTTCACTTGCAATAACACTGACCCAGAAGGACGATTTATAATAATCAATATATCGACACATAATACAGAGTTATGCATTGCCAATATATATGGTCCAAATGTTGATGACCCCTCCTTCTTCCACAGCTTTTTCACTGCACTTTCAGCACACTCAGACACAACACTTATAGTGGGAGGGGACTTCAACATGGTACTCAATCCAGAATTAGACAGACTTAGCAGAGCAGGTAGTTATTGCCACTGGCAATCAAGTGATATAATAAAACAATACATGAGTGATTGTGGTCTCTGCGATGCTGGCGCTGTTGTCACCCCACACTCAAATACACCTTCTTCTCACCAGTCCACCACTCTTATTCCCGTTTAGACTACTTTTTAACAAGTAACTCAATTATGATGGACATCTCTGACACACAGATTCACCCTATCACCATCAGCGACCACGCTCCAGTCACTCTCTGACAATCACTAAGAAAACAGTCACACCACCATCTAGACATTGGAAATTTAATACATCATTGCTTAAGGACCCAGACTTTATTAAATTGTTTAAAAAAGAAACAAATGACCTGCCTGACATCTCCCCCTGTGTTCTTTGGGAGGCGGCAAAAGCAGTCATGCGAGGTAAAATAATTTCTTACTCCGCATACAAGAAAAAAAAGGAGAAAGCTCTTGAAATAGAATTAGAACAGCAAATTAAAGCTTTGGAGACAGTGAATTGAGAAAATTAAAACTGAAACTAAATGAATTACTTGACAGAAAAACACAATTTCAGCTACAGAGATTGCTCCTGGAGAACTTTGAACACAGCAACAAATCCAGTAGACTCTTAGCAAACCAACTAAAACAGAATAAAGAAAAAGTAACAATTTCCTCAATGAAGAACTCTGCTGGGAAAACAACCCGTGTCCCAGAAGAAATAAATAACACATTTAGGGATTTTTACAAAAACTTAAACTCTAGCAAACGCTTTTTTAAGTGCAGTTGAACTACCACAATTAAATAATGAACAGATCATGGCTTTGGAGTCACCTATTTCAATAGAGGAACTTCATGAAGCCCTCCAGCATATGCCGAACAAGAAAGCCCCAGGACCCGATGGTTTTCCGGCAGAATTCTACAAAGAATTCTGGCCAATGCTCGCACCAATTTTCAACAGAATGGTTGCCGAAATTAAGGAAACTTCCATACTCCTCCCTAACATGAACCGTGCAAACATTAGCCTCCTCCTTAAACCAGATAAAGACCCATTACTCCCATCTAGCTATCGTCCTATATCACCTATAAATGCAGATTTAAAAATCATTTGCAAAGCGCTGGCTAGAAGAATTGAAAAAATAACACCTCACATAATACATCCTGACCAAATGGGGTTTATCAAGGGCAGACACTCTACAAATAACACACGCAGACTAATCAATTTAATAGACTACTGTAACATTCAGAATAAGGAAGCCATAATAGTCTCATTAGATGCTGAAAAAGCTTTTGACCGGGTGAATTGGAAATTTCTCTTCGCTGCATTACAAAAATTTGGGTTCGGAGACAACTTTCTATTCTGGATCAAAATATTATACAGTTCACCCAGTGCTTGTGTCAGAACAAATGACCAAACTTCTCCAAGCTTCAATCTCCAAAGGGGCACCAGGCAGGGTTGCCCACTGTCTCCATCCCTTTTTGCCATATTTATCGAACCACTCGCAGCTGCAATTCAGCAAAATAATAATATCAAAGGGATTCGAACAGCAAATGTTGAACCATAAGATAAGCCTTTATGTTGATGATGTACTACTTTTCCTTCAAAATGCACAAGCCTCTCTCTCTGAGACAACAGCACTTTTTTCTTCAATTTTCTTCTATTTCAGACTATTCTATTAATTGGAACAAATCGACATTCCTACCTATAAACTCTAACTTCAAGAGTGGGTCAACCGCCCCACTACAATCGGGAAACATTAGATACTTAGGTATCAACATTTCCGCCAGGCTGTCTGACCTGACACGGCTAAATCACATTCCCCTACTTAAAACAATAGAGGATGATCTCACTCGGTGGAGGAATCTGCCATATCGCTTATGGGAACAGTTAAAATATAATGGTCCTGCCAAAAATAAATTATACCTTCTCAATGGTTCTATCTCAACCCCCCTTCACTTGGTTCAAATCATTAGACTCGAGCATTTCCAAATTTCTATGGAAAACTAAACCACCACGTATAAGTTTAAAAACTCTTCAAAAGGCTCACGGTGATCAAGATCACGGTGGTTTGGAGCTACCAGATTTTTATAATTACTACTACCTTGCCAATAGACTACAATATATCTTAAAATGGATTACAAAAAGTCCACTAGATCAAGCATGGTTAGATATTGAACAGACATTTTGTAAAGAAACCCAAATCGCTGACCTGCCATTTATCAGTCCCATTATCAAAGGACATAGCTGCTTTAAGAGCATTAATATTAGCACTTCTCTGACAGCCTGGTGGGAATTTCTTAAAATAAATAGGTCTTCACCCATGCCATGCAGACATACGCTCATCTGGAACAATCCTGATATCCTGCAAAATAAAAAAACAATAAACTTCACAACATGGTACAATAAAGGGATAAGACATCTGGAGCATATCCTCCAAGGCAGTAACTTCATTCCATTTAATGAGCTGGTAGCACTATATGGTATTAACAAGAACAAATTTCTGGAATATCTTCAACTTAAATCCATAATTCAGGCAAGGCTTAACCTTAGCCAATTGAACTTAGAGTTGCCACCAATAATAACAGATTTTCTAAAGCTCTCATTTATTATTATTTAAAACAGATCTAACAGTCTCTCTTCCAATCTCCAAATGGGAGAAAGATTTATCCATCAACACAGACCCAAATTTTTGGATGCAAATTTGTTCAAATACCTTCAAAATGACCCAAAGCGCCAACTTACAACTCATACAGTACAAGGTTCTCCACAGAACACACTACACAGGACAAAGGATGTTCAAGATGGGCCTTACACATAGAAACGTCTGTTTGAACTGCACGGGTGGCCCATTAGATACGTATATGTATATGCATGCTGTTTGGCTTTGTACACCGGTCAACATATTTTGGCAAAAGATTTGTGAAGACCTATCGACATGTCTAGGGCACCCCATCCCTGCCTCCCCCTCACTTTGTTTGCTAGGTGATCTTACTAACATCAATATGGACACTAACAAATCCTACATGCTCCTTGCAGCTCTAAGCATTGCCAAGAAAACTACTATCCTCATGAATTGGAAATCCAAAAAGAATCTAACTATAACTCAATATAAAAATCTTCTATGAGATCACATCTCCATGGAGAAAATGTCTGCCTGTACAAAAAAATCTACTCACAGAATTTGAACATATCTGGACCTTAATAATTAACTTCATTACATAGTGTCGCTGGGGGTCAGGGCTTCGCCGCCCTGACTTCTGGGCTGGTGGCGGTGGATTCCGGTTGCCGCAGGTACCCGGTGGGGGGTGCGGGGCCTCTGCCTCCTCAGTGTGGGGGGGTGCTCTGGGGGGCTGGGGGGGTTGGTGGCCCTTGGGCTCTGCCTGGGCTGCTTCGCTGGTGCGGGTGGGTCTGGGGCTTTGGGGCCTGGTGGCCTGGGGCCCGTGCTGTCCCCCGGCAGGGGGGCGTGCCTGCCCGGGCCCGGCCCTGGGGGGCGGGTCGGTGCCTGCTGTGGCATCTCGGGACAGGCGTGCCTCCGGGTGCTCCGAGGGATGGGGATGGGGGTGGGGGGGCATGTTGGGTGTCTGGGGGTGGTGGGCCCCCTGCTTGGTCGGGCTGGCCGCCCGGGCGTGGGTGGGTCCATAATGTCCCGGCTCCGGGCCCCTGGCTGGGGGCTTGCCGTGCACGGGGGGTTGGTGTCCTCCTGGCCTGCTCCCGCATGGGTGGTGGGCCTCCGTCTCGGGTCCTCTGGTGGCTCCTTGGGTGTTCGGGTGCAGCCCCTGGGCCGGTAGGCCTGACTCCCTGTTGGCCAGGTGGGGACAGTGATGGGGGTAAGTTTCAGGGCCAGTCAGGAAGCTGGCCACATGAGGACAGCCCCCACTTTACCTCCTTGTCGACCCCCTATCCCATTACATCGCACCTCATAAGACACTAGGGCCTTGAGGGGCGGGGCCAGTGGGTGGGGGGTGGGGCTGCGTTATGGCGGCCTGGCCCCCCTCCCTGCTCTGGTCATTGCACCGCCCCTTAATTTTAATTGCACAGGAGACACTGAGGGCATGGGGGGCGGGTGGGGCATTTTGGGAGACTCCACCATCTGCCAGCGGTGGGGCGCCCATGCCCTGGCCATTCCCCCCATTTTAAATTACACAGTAGTCACTCACACATCTTATAACAAATATCTAAATACACACACCTTCACATGCATACACCCTGCATCCATGTTGGACGGGGGGTCGGCGGGGGGGCGGGGTGGGGGTCTCCCACTGCCTCTGTCCCTGGCCCTGCAGGGCTGGACAGGGGGTCTGTGGTCTGGGGTAGTGCGTCAGTTCTGCTGCGGGGGGTGTCGCCGGGTGGGCTCTGGGTTGGTGGTCGGCCTCTCTGTGCGGGACTGGGCTGAGTGGTTGCTTGGGCCCTGCTGCTGTGTGGCGGTTGCCCTGCCGGGGGTTTGGGTAGCTCTGGGATGGTCTGGACACTGTCTGCGCCTGTGGAGGGTTTGGCTTCTGGCTGGGCTGGGGGCCTGCTCTCCCCGGTCTCCCTGGGGTTTCGCCCCTGGCTGGGGTGGGGGTGGGGGGCCGCTGGGGCCCCCCGCCGTCTTCCCACGGGGTCCCCACGGGGTATATGGGTTGGCCCTGTGGCTGTGGGCTCAGATCGTGCCGGGGTTGGTGGCCTTGGGCTGGACCGGGGGGCCTCCTCCTGTCCCTTGTCCCTCTGTGGGCTTCCCCCACAGAGGGACCTGTGTTCCCTTGCTTGTTCCCCCTTGGGTGGGGTGCGTGGCTGTCTCTGGGGCACGTGGTGTTGGGTCTGTCGTGTTTAGGGGGGCTGTTGGGTCTTGGCCTGCTTGCCCCTAGGAGTTTGGGGGGTGTTGTTACGGCCCCCCCCATCAACTACAAACCACATCCAATGACAAACCCTCACACACATACACACACACACACACACACACACACACACACACACACACACACACACACAGCACACACAGCACACAACTGTTATACAATCACACACGTACAACAGTTACAAATATGGATGTTATCAATGTCAAGGTTATGTTGGGTAAGTATTTATGCAGTCTGTTTTTTTTGGGGGGGGGGAGGGGGGGTCTTTTGTTTGTTTGTTTATTTTTTTTATTTATTATTTACTTTATTCTATTTTATTTTAATTTTTTTTTTCTCTAATTACTTACTTATTTATTTATTTTTTCTTTTCCTCTTTTTTTTACTCATTTCCTGCCTGCTTCCACCATTAATACTGTTGTAAATATTTGCAGCTGTCATTATTGTAGTTAGCATTGTTGTCATCGTTTTCATTGTCGTTGTTGTTGTTATTGTTGCTGTTGTTTTTGTTGTCTCTTGTGTCTTCCCCTCCCCTCTGTGTCCCCCAACCTCTCTCTTTTCTCTCTCCCTATCCACTCTAACGTTGTGCTGTCCGGTAGCCTTGCCAATAAATCTCAGTACAGACTGCAACAGGAAGAAGTATGTCAGACTCCTCCTTTGCAGAGCAAATCTGTTTTGGCACCTCAAGGCATCCAGACCTCTCATACTGCATGCCTAAGCTGCCGAACAGGACAGGTTAAAAAAAAAAAAAAGTAGGCGAAATAACATCTTCTATTGATCAGAGTTGATGTCATATAGCAATGTTGTAACCAAATTGCTAAATTTCAGTTTACTATTCAGCGAGTATTCCCACTCTATACGGTCACATATTTCAACCCACTATCATCCATAATTAATGATTTACATCACCTGAATAAAGGCTACCTTACCTTGGTTCCCTTTCACTTGTTTAACTTTATATGCAATATCCCTTCCTCTATTTAATCATCATTCTTACAAAATAAATAAAAGGTTTCATTTATCGCCAAGTCATTGTCTGTGGATTATTTCATGAGAGAAACAAGATCAATGTATACAGGATAAACGGTACAGATTGTGAGATTGATTAAAGTGATAATGTGTTGAAGCTTTTAAAATTTAAAATTTATTTTCTCTTAAATGGAGAATGGTGCCCCTTTTACTTTAACGAGTGCAAATTCCAAATCACTACAAAAGTGTTTCTGTGAAGAGGGAGTGCTTTGCTAGACCTGCTGCCCCTGTGACCTCAAATAGGCGGATGGATGGATGGATGGATGGATGGATGGATGGATGGAATTAATAAAGAAATGATCAGGTGAGGGTAAAAGCTGCAAAGACAACACGACAGGCTGTATTAAAATTCTCCATGCAGTAAAAACTGCTGGTAATATTTAAGGATACCAAGTTTGTATATTTCAAGCCAATGCCATACACATTGTCATACACATTGTCATAAACATAGTCTACGTTTAATAACATGTGCAAACACAAACTCATTGATTTGGATAATTCTGTCAATTTTTTAAGTTTAAACAGTTTTTTTCCTAAATAAATGTTTTTTATTGGCAGCTATCCACTGTGAGGATCCAAGGACAGAGACAAATTACAGTTTGTAGGCTTTATAGATAGAACTGAATTGAATTTTTAAAATTTCATAATTTCATAATGACAATCATTTAATTGTATAACTATCATTGTTACATCAATAAAAAATACTGCATGGTATAAAAATCATTAATAATTATCAGGTAGAAACCCAGGTCAAGGTTTTTTTTTTACATTTTCAACTTGTTTTATAGAAATTCACCACAAAAAAATTACAATTTTTTTCAGTTCGCTCTATATGATCGATCCCAAATGACTATGTGTATTTGTTTCTCTTTCAGTGTGTCTTTGCTCCAAGGACTGCCTGAGGAGAAACTAGCCAAGGTTGTTGATTGTCTTGAAGTGGTGAGTATTTCCACTTCACCATCATTTTGGCATAGTATCTTAACATTTTTTCACTGGTTCCATATAGCATGAAGTTCTGACTAAACCATTTGGGATTGTAACTAAGTGAGAGAACTGAGTGACCTTTTATTTTTCAGGACCATTTTGAGAAAGGCGATTATATCATTCGAGAGGGCGAAGAAGGGAACACCTTCTTTATTATTGTAAAAGGGGAGGTGAGATATCTGCACAATCTTATCAAACTTGCCTTCTCAAAACCTTCATATTTTCTCAATGGAAAGCAAACATTTGGTTGGAACCTGAACAAAGCAGGTTGGAGTTAGGTGTAGATAGATTAAACCACAAGGCCTTTTTTCAGTCTGAGTTCTTGCAGACCTGCCAGCCCTGGGCAAAGAGTCCCACTGTGATTACCTAGATATGTAAGATGTAAATCACTGCTGGTAACACAATGAAAATCTGCACATACCATAATCTGCTTACACATGGTTCGGAGCACATTCTTTGCATACATGCAGCAAAACAGACTAAAAAGTAAGCCACTGATATGATTTTTTTTTTTTTTTAAATAACAATAACAGAATGTTTACAAAAATATCTGCAGATTATCTGTAAATTGGTAATTTGAATTAGTCCAACTGCCTAAACATAGCTTACCAAGGATCACTATTGAATATTGAATTTAGGCTACACACTTTACACATATACATTTTGGAAGGAGGGGACTATGCCATGAGTAGCTCACCATCAAGGCAAGCTCACATGATCATCTCTGAAGACCATAAAAAAACAAAAACTGACCTATAAAGAGGTCAAGAGGAATGTGAATATTTACACATAGTAATTTCATTTCTGTTGTAAAACATTCTCAAATGAAAAATCTTGTGGACTTCTAATCTGAAACAGCATGCTTAACTCATTTCCCCAAAATCTCCTCTTGAACAGGCTGTCTGTTTAATGAAGAAAAGGTAATAAATAAGAATACAAGCAAGTATACAAAAATAGATTTAACAAATATAGCACTAAATAACAGATTTACTCCTCAGCTTCTTAAATAAAACATACTTATGGCAAGGCCACAAGAAAGCAGAGGGAAGGATGGCTGTGGATTGCCAACCTTCAATATCTGCCCTCAATAACTTGCTTTGTGATATAGGGGTATCATAACCTTAGACCTGAGGGAGGGAAATCATTTTGCAGCAGTTGCAATAAAAAGGGGGATGAGTGCAAATATAAAATTCTTAGATGACATTAAGTTTCGAATATATACACTAGATAGATAGATAGGATGGACGGACAGACAGAGGAACTACATTTCAGGAAATAATTCAAAGCCTGTATTCAGAGTGACTTAAAGTAAGTCTGACAGTTACAAAATTATTTTCTCAGTTTTAGATTCAAATGATAAAACAACAGACAGCACTGTGACAATACAAACAATAGCTGTTACTGTGTCTCCTTCTAATCTTTCCTATCTGTAGGTCAAAGTCACTCAAAGCAAAGAGGGGGTGACTGAACCACAGGAAATAAAGACATTGGGGATTGGAGACTACTTTGGAGAAAAAGCTCTCATCAGGTACAAACAGCAGCTTCACAGAAAGCTGACAACAAAGTGCAGAACCACAGGCACACAGCACCACACATACATTACACTACGAAACGCATAAATGAAAGCGAGTCAAATCCATACATTTAAAAACATGGTTTTAAAGTAGGCTAACGTATGGCTAATGAATTCATCGGAATGTGTCTATAGAATCAAAGGAGACATGGGACATAATTTTGCATATCTAGTGTGAGTCAGGCAAATCGAAAATACGAAGAATTAACAGTTTATTAATAGTTTAATTTTCAGGTTACAACTGTAAATTGTGTTGCAGTATTGCGATACTTATGAGACAGGAAGTGAAAGCTCTCTTCATCAGATACAGAGCATACTGTGCCACACGCATCATCACATTTATCTGAACTCACACTGGGCTGACAGAGGCATGCAACATCACACTGCAGTATACTATGTATACTGTACTGTGTACTTCTGGGTTTGTGTTGTTTGTTTGACTGAACTGTGCATGTATGTTGATAGTGAGGATGTTCGCTCAGCCAACATCATCTCTAATGAGGATGACACACACTGCCTGGTGGTGGACAGAGAGTGAGTAGCTGCATTTTTTTTAAGCATGCTATTATGTACAGATGGACCCATATACAAGACCCTTTAGTTAAATGTTGCTTGAATACCTGATAAAAGGTGGCATTTAAGGAATAGCACAAACTCTACAAAAGTAAATAAGTACATTTCCAAAGTCATAAACTGTTTTTTCAATAACTGCTATGTATTATTCATAGAGATAAAGGAGAGTGAAGGCCTGTAATCACAGCATCTCTACATCAACTGATTATGATTGTAACTTCATGTGATATCAATGTGGGTAAACTGTTGGCAAGATTTTTTTTTCTATTAGAAAAACTGTCATTTAAAAACACTTTTTGCCAGAGAGGTTAAGAGCTAAAGTGAAAAAGCCTGGCAATATGTTTCGCTTTCATTCTCTGCATTCTGGTAGGGGTTTGTTTTTTTTGCACTAGTTTATTATGAAAATATCTGTTTATGTGAAACACAAAATTCAGAAAGTGACAATTTAAATATCAAAATATAACAGAGCAAAAGAAACTGTGTTGTGATGTACAGGAAGGACGAGACAAAGATACTGAGTTGAGTTGAGTCCATTTACTTTCACTTCAGAACTGCAGCAACAGATGATTGGGAGTTTGTTTTGGCATGCCAAATCGATGATCACCAATCATCTGCTGGTAAAAGCTAAAACTGCGCAACAATACTCCCCAAAATTGCATTTCCCAGAATCCCCTTGTCAACTCTGAACTCTGCCTCTTAAAGAACCAACAGCCTGTGGTGAATAATGTGGGACACCACACTGTAACATTTGTTCTATTGATTTTTAATTTAAAATGCAAATCAGATACCAAAAAACAAACAATGGTTCGTTTTTCATACTTTGGATTTTATGCTCAGATAAAAAATTGGAAATTAAAAATCGAGCCACAAGCTGAACCTGATTTTGATTTGTGTAATTAATTAATTTGCTTGTGACCCAGCAGTTGCTCCTGTTAACTGGCTGCTACAGTGCAGTTCCTGTCTGCCTCACTCCAGGCTTATGTGAGACTGCTTTCACTATAAAAGAAGCTGCCTGCATCTCTGCAGAGGCAGAGACGGACCTAGTGCAGCAATTTAAATTCAGCCAGAGCTAACTGGTTAATCCAGTAAAGGCTGGTGGACAGGGACAGCGCTGGGTCTAACTCAGGGAGTTGGTGTTTCACTGGCTGTATTCGAGCTGCTACCGCCACTAACTGAAGGAAAGTCTCTGCTGTTTGCTCTCCTCCCAGCTGAGGAGACTCACAGTGAGGTGGAGGGAGCCTGGGCTCCAGGATGGAAACAGACCAGAGTAAGGCCTGGCTCACTTTGTCTTGTATTGAGGCTGCTGATGGGCTGTGGGACAGAGCCAGGCGGCTGAAAGTCAAGCCAGGGGCCCCTGGAGTTGGAAAACCAGAGAGAGGGTGGGGGGCTGCGGGGTCTGTGCCCACTGTGACCATCCTCCAGTGTCCACACACCCCTAACATGACCCAAACCCTCTAAGGGTCTGTACTTTATCAGAGGAGGGGGTGACTGATTCGGAAAAATATTTATAGCTTCTAGGAGGGTCAAGATGAAAAAAAATACAAATAAATAAATCGCATCCCAGTCATTGATTTCCTCTGATATATAAAGCAATTAGCTTTGGCTAAATTTCAGTTTTTGGTGATCCCACAACACATTTTTTTGAATTCCCTTTCTTATTATTAGTGAAATAATGTGACAAAAAGGAGTGACATATAAAGGTGAATATGACAAATGCAACAGACATACATCAATACATGCAATATATGTAAAAGCCATCCGGCAGTTGTTACGCCCGACCTAGGGAATACCTGACGTTACACAAAATGAACACTAAATCAACTTTCTACATTTATCATATTGCTGAAACATGGGATGTCTGACAAAACTGTGCAAGTCAAACTCCATAGTGCCAGTTTACGATCAGAGTGCCCACCAGAAATATGACAGAAAAAAAATACGGAAAAAATTCACAAAGCTACCCGACCAAAAACGAAAATGGACGAAATTTCCAGAGGAGCCCCCAATTTATGCTATGTCTGGCTTAGGGGATACCTGACATAACACAAAATAACCACCTTCATTTCTCCCAAATGATGACCCAGAAAACAAAATAGTAATCCTCAATTGTTTAATTTCTCTCAAAAATTAAATAGGCATCAGGGGGAGGCTTAACACAATACACAAAAGCATCTTATTTTTAAACTCACCTAGAATGAAAACAAATAAGACAATATTAGGCTACCTAACTCCCTACCCAGAAAAACTATTTACGATTTGTTACAAATGCTCAGAGGGCACTATAGCGAACTAAAACACTCAAAAACAGCGATCACATTGGAAGCCAGGAAGAAGGCTGCGGCGTGAAATCTCCATGGATCTATTATAAATCTGGATACAACCAAGTCAAGTCAAGTCAGTTTTATTTATATAGCCCATTATCACAAAACAAGGTTTGCCTCAGAGGGCTTTACAGTGTACGACATCCCTCTGCCCTTAGACCCTCACATCACCCAAGGAAAAACTCCCCAAAAAGAACCCCTGTAACGGGGAAAAAAAAGAGGAAGAAACCTCAGGAAGAGCGGTAGAGGATAGTGAGGGATCCCTCTTCCAGGACGGACAGACGAGCAATAGATGTCGTAAATAGCAAGTGAAATACAATCATGGCAAAAAAGGAAAGAGAAAGAGAGGGGGGGAGAGAGGGGGGAGGGGGGGGGGGGGCACAGAACAATAGAAACAGATGCATGTCATATTACAATAATGGTAGGTGTGAAATTAGTAATTGCTCTCTATGATGATGTTGATAGAGATGATAACAGTCTCATGCATATGTGAAAGGGAGTTGTCCAAAGGCAAGATCACAGCATCGGCGCAACCAGGACCAGACCACGATCAGGGCGAGCGGGGGGCACAGAATCAGTACAGCCACAGCACGAGCACAACCAAAGGCAGGGTCGCAGCATCAGCACAGCTATCACCACGGTCAGGCACAGTCAAGGTTACGGCCAGGATCCAGGGAAACTAGGAAACAAGGGAGCAGGAACGCTCCCGAGAGGCAACAGGATTAGCGTAGTGCAGTTCAACAGACCCAGGCTCTGTAATCGCGAGCCCCAGGTAGTGAGAGTACCACATGGCTATCACAGAGCTAAGCTAAGCTTGCACATGGCAATGCAGTAAACAGACATGCATGATTTCTGATGGCGGCATTGAGAGAAGGAAAGGAGCTCAGCGTATCAGAGGAAGTCCCCCGGCAGGTTAAACCTATGTCAGCCTAACTATGGGCTGGTCCAGGCAGCCTGAGCCAGCCCTAATTATAAGCTTTATCAAAGAGGAAGGTCTTAAGTCTACCCTTAAAAGTTGAAACGGTGTCTGCCTCCCTGACCGAAAATGGAAGATGGTTCCATAGGAGAGGAGCATGGTAGCTGAAGGCTCTGGTTCCTAACCTACTTTTGGAAATTTTGGGAACCACAAGTAACCCTGCGTTTTCAGAGCGCAGTGATCTTGAGGGTTGGTAAGGAACTATGAGCTGTGACAGATAGGATGGAGCCTGACCATTTAGAGCTTTGTAAGTAAGGAGGAGGATTTTAAATTCAATCCTGGATTTCACAGGGAGCCAGTGCAGAGAAGCTAAAACAGGAGAAATATGATCCCTTTTCTTGCTTCCCGTTAAAACACGAGCAGCAGCGTTCTGCACCAGTTGGAGAGACCTAAGAGATTTGTTTGGGCAACCAAATAATAGGGAATTACAGTAATCCAGCCTAGAGGTGACAAATGCATGTACTAATTTTTCAGCATCTGTTTGGGATAGGATATGTCTAATTTTTGCGATGTTACGCAAGTGAAAGAAAGCCGTCCTTGAAGTTTGTTTTATATGGGAGGCAAAGGATAAATCCTGGTCAAATAAAACTCCGAGGTTCCTTACAGTTGTGCTAGAGGCCAAGGTAATGCCATCTAGAGAAATTAAATTGTTGGAAAAGGAGCTTCTGAGGTGTTTTGGGCCAAGAACAATAACTTCAGTTTTGTCTGAATTCAACATCAGGAAATTACGGCTCATCCAGGCTTTTACATCCTTAAGACATGTTTGAAGTCTAGATAGCTGATCAGTTTCATCTGGTTTCATAGATAGATATAATTGCGTATCATCAGCATAACAATGGAAATTTAAGGAATGTTTTCTAATTATGTTGCCTAGAGGAAGCATATATAAAGTGAAAAGGATTGGTCCAAGCACCGAACCTTGTGGCACTCCAAAGCAGACCTTTGTATGTGCGGAGGGTTGATCATTGATGTGAACAAATTGGGAACGATCTGATAAGTATGACCTAAACCAGGCTAGTGACGTTCCTTTAAGGCCAATTGAGGATTCAAGTCTGTGCAGTAAGATTTGATGGTCAATGGTGTCAAATGCAGCACTGAGATCTAATAGGATTAAAACAGAGACCAGACCTGTGTCAGAAGCGATAAATAAGTCGTTATTAATTTTTACTAGTGCCGTCTCTGTGCTATGATGAACTCTAAAGCCTGACTGAAAGTCCTCGAATAAACTGTTGTCTCGGAGAAAGTCACAGAGCTGATGAGCAACCACTCTCTCAAGGATTTTAGAAATAAAGGGGAGATTAGATATCGGTCTATAGTTAGCTAAAATCTCAGGATCGAGAGTGGGCTTCTTTAGAAGAGGTTTAATGACAGCTACTTTAAAAGACTGGGGTACATAACCTGTCAATAAAGACGCGTTGATTATATCTAATAAAAAGTTGTCTAATAAAGGTAAAACTTCCTTAAGGAGCTTAGTTGGGATGGGGTCTAGCAGGCATGTTGATGGCTTAGATGCAGAAACCAAAGTATAGAGTTGATGAAGGTCAATGGGGGAGAAATGGTCTAGATAAATTTCGGGCCTTGCTGCCATAATCAGGCTATCTGAGTTCGGGGTCAGGTCAGTTGAGGGTAAGAGGTGATGGATTTTATCTCGAATAGTTATGATTTTATTATTAAAGAAATTCATAAAGTCGTCACTGCTTAGGGCTGAAGGAATACAGGGCTCTATAGAGCTGTGACTCTGAGTCAACCTGGCTACAGTGTTGAAAAGAAACCTGGGATTGTTTTTGTTTTCCTCAATTAGTGATGAATAATAGTTTGCCCTGGCATGGCGGAGGGCCTTCTTATAGACTTTAAGACTGTCCAGCCAGACTAAACGGGACTCTTCCAGTTTGGTCGAACGCCAATGTCTTTCAAATTTTCGCGATGTTTGTTTCAATTTGCGAATCTGGAGGTTAAACCACCACGGGGGCGGGGCCTCATTTCAATGACAGCTGCTCAGCGTATGAAGCAGAAAGCTTTTCCAGGTTTAGAAAAGTGTTAAACAAATCTACTGACCCATGGAGCATGCGTAGAAGTGAACAACAGCCGAATGTGGCCGAGTGCAGCCGAGTGTACCCGGGCACTGACTTCCACTCACTGGCTCGCTTACAGATGACCCGAATGCTCGAAGCGGACAGCGCTTGTTCACGAGCATTCCTCTGATAGTAGCGAAGCTCATTAGCAACAGCAGCTAATCGGCGGTATAATGACAGCGGTGCTGTCGGTTTTAATATTTAAATGATAATCAGATAATGGTATATCTCTATACACACACACACCTAAATACATATACAATTTATCAGGGAATCATTCCGTAATCACGACCGGAGAATTTAAATGAACAGAATCAAAATGTGTTGCTCCCACAAAAATATAATAAAAGGTTGTGCCCTGTAACATTGCCCCATGAAACGGGTGTGGTTGGTAATGACCTTTATTTTCCCCACAGCAAACAAGGTACGGAGCAGACAGAATAAACACAAAATAAAGTTCGTTCTTCGGGCTGAAAGCCCTCACACAGTCTCTGGGGCTCAGACGAGGGGAAGAGAAGTAGCTTACTTCAGCCGATGACGACGAGGAGGAAGCTCCGTGGCCCGAAGAGCCGGCTGTTCGTGCGGAGGTGCCGACGGGGAGAGAGCAGAGGAGTGGTCGGAGGCAGGCGGGGGGTCCGCAGTCCGCGAAGGCAGAGGCACCGATGGGGAGCAGGCAGGAGGATAGACGAGGCCAGGCAGAGGAGTCGTTACCAGCAGAGCAGTCAGCAGTGTGACAGGAGAGGAATGAGAGACAGGGGCTGTGACACCCCGTGTATTATTACACAGCTCAACTTTAAGTGAATACTACGTTCAGTAGCATTTAATAACTGCCACTAGAGCTCCGTGCTGCTTACTGATAACCGTTTCTTTGAATACAGACCGCAGACTGTATATATAGTCTGTGATACAGACATGGTAAGGCGTCCATATTACAGGCTTTACAGCCAATAGTGTATGGATAGGTTGTAAAATGGTAAAAAATTATGAATTATGATTCAAAAATATCCATTACTACGGCCGGCACAAAGCCTGTGCTGTGTCAGGTACTCCAAGAGTTACATGTACATGCATGCAGTGGAGTCCCACAGGTTCAATGCAAGTTCATTTTATGTCTGGAGAAATACCTCTATATTGGCAGCTTTAATGTCTTAAGGACTTAATGTTTTAATAATGAATAAAAATGAAAAGTCAATATGTCTCAAAAAAAAATATCCAGTGATTTAAGGATGTCTCTTTCCCAGTGTTAAGCAAAATGGGGAAAAGTCTTTCTGGGCCAGAGCATGAATGTATTGTAAGGAAGTCTGGATACAGCCGTGGGGGCGGGGCCTCATTCATTCCTATGAGAGCTGCTCAAGCTCAGTGGCGCATGAAGCAGAGAAAACTCTTTTTCCGGGTTTAGAAAAGTGTAAAATACCTGGATCTACTGGCCCATAGAGCATGCGTAGAAGTGATTAACAACAGCCGAATGCAGCCGAGTGAACGCGAGCATTGACTCTGACTCACTGGCTCGCTCACACAGATGACCTGAGTGTAGTAGCTTAGTTTATTAGCAACAGCAGCTAATCTGCAGTATAACGCTAGCGGTGCTGTCGGTTTCAATATTTACGTGATTATCAGATAAAAGTATATCTATCTCTCTTTACACACACACACACACACACACTCACACACATATACATACAACTCATCTAGGAATCATATCATAATCTTACCAAATTTACCAAAGTCATTGCTGTATCTACATCTGTGAATAAAAACATTGAAATTGCATTTTTATTATGGTTTTGCCCCCTGCTGTCTCCTCTCCAGCAATTTCAACCAAATGGTGGGAACATATGAGGAACTTCAAGCTGACCTCAAGGAATATGTGGAAGAGCTTTCCAGGAGTGATGAGAGGAGAAATGCACTGTAAGTGTACAATGACAGAGGAACACAACAACCATATGCAGCGGTGTCGTATTCATTAAGCCTCCCTGTAAGGTGATAATGGTGCTGACTTACTGCATATCATCTGGACCAAATCCACAAAAAATGGATTGCGCAGAATTAGAATCAGCAGTCTGCCCCGTTTCAACACCCTATCCACGAGGGAATTTGCAATAATTATATGCAGGTGCTAACAGGCCCACAAAGTTTTGCAGCTGAGCACAATTTGCCTTCTTTTGCATTTAATTGAGTAAGCATATGTTTTCCCAATGTGTCAGGCTTTTTCCCATATTCTGAACAAAAATTGTAATGATGGTAATGAATGATCCATATTCTGCTTTTCACCCACACAGGTTGGCTGTCACACACAGATCCCAGGTGTATATGCTGACATTGTTTTTATTAAAGCAGCTCTAATGGATGAATCCTGAGCTCCATCAGAACAGTTTCATTTCAAAATCTGATATAAGCACACAGCCCACTTGATTTCCCCCTCTGACTAAAGATAAGTCCCCTAATATCACTCAATATCAATTCAACATCATTCAAAGCTTGCGTGCTTTGAAGAGAGAGATATTGTGCCTATATAATACACAGGTCTCAATGACGTTAAATTGTGCCACTGTAACTGCTTGTGGCAACTAGCAATGTTTTTTGTGAATGAGATGGTATTAGCAACAAAGCTTATTTGCATAAGAAGGAGGCCATTTCATGCTGAATTTTTTTATTTTTCTCTCATTTACATACATGCAAATGGGACAGGTGCACCCATGCCGTTTTGTCTACTTGGCAGTGCAGTCCGCATGCAGTTTGCATGCATTTTACCCTTTGCATGTGATTTGTGGATCTTTTTCTCTCATTTGCACAGGTTTAGCTGCCACAAAAGCAGCACAATCCTTTTGTGGATATGGGCCATAGTCTTTACTGAATTTCCATTTTAATTTTGTCTGGTGATAAGCTAAACTGAAGATTAGTTTGAAAATGACTCAAACACGCCAAAAAACAAGAAGGGCCCAAATGTAACCTTATGTCCCATATGATTCCTCTGTCAGGCCCCACTTTCCTCAGACTGACTCTGCAGAGTCTCAGGAGCTAAGGAGGCTGAGGGAAAAGATTGCTCTCCTGCCTTCTCACCTGCCCTTCCAGCAGCTTCAGGTCATAGCTACACTGGGCATGGGAGGATTTGGACGAGTGGAACTGGTGAGCTGCAGTAACACTGTAATGCCCCATCTGTCACTTGTCATCATTCATATTTTCAGTTATTGAGCTGGATTTTGGTTACTCCCAATATATTCCTCTTGCCAAACCCTGGTCTTGTCATTGTTTAAAGTAATATGCTCGTTATCTCTTTGAGTTATGAATATGATGACTTCATGGAAAACAAGGACTACTATGTTCTCGTCACATGTTGCGGCTTTGCAGTGGTGAGGTGACGCTGCACGTGGTTAGGCAACAACACATGGCAACCAATGCTGGAACAAAATTAGGCAAAAGAGGCACATGTTAAGGTGGAGAAAAAAAACATCGCATTCAGATACGCGACCTTCTACTGCCATTATTATGCATCACGCCTCCACTATTAATATACGCATGGGACTCTTATCAACACCTATGATATTTGCATTTAACATCACATGCTGTCATAGAGTGCTTCTAGTAATTTTCCATCTATCACTATTGTTATATGATATGCTATTGTTACCATTATTGTTGTGCATCTCTCCCCCTCCCTCTTTCGCTTTCTCTTTCTCTTTTCTCTTCGTCATTACTGTGATTTAATTGTTATTCAAGACGTCTATAGCACGTCTGTCTGTCCTGGAAGAGGGATCCCTCCTCAGTCACTCTTCCTGAGGTTTCTACCATTTAATTCCCCCATTTACAGGGTTTTTTTGGGGTAGTTTTTCCTTGGATAATGTGAGGGTCTAAGGGCAGAGGGATGTCGTATGCTGTAAAGCCCTCTGAGGCAAACTGCGTTTTGTGATGATGGGCTTTATAAATAAAATTGAATTGAATTGAATAGATGGGAAGTGAACACCAGACAACATGAAAGTCCAGGGTTTGTACGATCCATCCACCGTCCCTCCTGCCCACCTATAGGGACTTTCATGCTCTTTATGTTATTTTTATATATGTAAGGGATATAAATTACATATTTATAATTTTAAAGAATTACATACTAGTGCTAATTGTTTTACTTTTTAAATTATTACTGTATTTCTATTTTTGTATTTAATAATTTTACATACTTTGTGCTGGTAGTTAACTGTGCATTCTATAATGTCTATGCTTAGAATCAGAGCAATTGTAATGAACCAAAATTTCCCACAGGGGATCAATAAAGTATTTCTGACTCCCAGTACCGGCAGTGTTTTAACTGACAACATCCAGCGGCATATCATGCAGATGCAACAGAAATATCCAGTCATGTTGTCAACTGACACCGCAGTGTGTTGTTCTTAACTGACATATCATGCTGCTGCGACAGGTGTCATATCATAACACTGCAGACAGTTCTGTATGGCCAGGTACTTAGCTGACGCCACCCTATACAGCCGCAAAAGGTGGCTCTAACAAGCATGAGTCTCTTCAGGTTGACATCCTCCAGTTGTTGTTAGAGGAAATGCAGTTTTTATGACTGCAGCCTCAACATTTAAGGTGGTTCATTTTAATCTAAGTTTTATGTTTTTATAAATTAATACAAACAATTCAACACATATACCGTTATGTTTGATTAGCATTTCATGTAATGTTGAACTTCAATAAGCATTTAGTTTTCGTCAGTCGAGCTTTAATCAGTGAGCTCCTCCCTGCTGTTTCTCAGGTAAAGTTGAAGGACGAGGACACCACATTTGCTCTGAAGTGCATCAAAAAGAAGCACATTGTGGACACCAGACAGCAGGAGCACATCTACTCTGAGAAAAACATCCTTCAGCAAACAAACTCTGTGTTTATCATCAGGTGTGAGACACACACATCATTACATATTCAGGTTTCTGTGTTTCATAAAGAGCAAGGTGTTAGGGGACATTTTTTTGTTTTCCACAATCGGAGCTAGTGGAAGTATGAAGATATTGAACAGAAGAGGCTAGAGAATGGTTAACCAACGAATCAATCTCCCACACATCTTATGTATTCCTAAACAGATGATAAAATGGGGGCTAGTCAGTTTGTTGGTTAATCAGTGGAGTTGCTAAGGGTCCTGCTGAAGAATGCTGCTGACCCTGGTCCCACCACTGCACTGTGATTTATCTGAACTAAGACTTTCAAGAACAAAGGCCTTGTGTAAGCATTCATTCATTCAAAGAGAAAAGTTCAGCCTCACTTCTCTTGTACAGTGTGCCTCCTAACATTCACTTTCTTCCTCATTAGTAAAGCAGTTTCTTGGCTGTTAAATTTCTTTTCAGTGTTAAATGAAATCGAAGAATATGAATTCTTAAATATTTCAATGTTCATGGGCTGTAAAGTCCAGAGAATATGTTACTTTAGAGCTTGCCACAAAAGTCTAGTCCTCTTAAAAGCTGAAACATCAGTGATTCTAATCTGCAGTGCTTAACTTCTTTGGTGGCCCTTTATTAGCCAGTAGAAGTGCATTATAGGTATGTCGTGGGCATATGATTATCCTCATATTTTCAACATTGCATTTCCAATACAAGAAGCCAATGCCAATCCAAAACAAGGACAGAATATGTTTCATAACAATGTTGCACCATTAGTGTATAATTATTTTGAAATTTCTCTGAAGGAGGCACTACCACACCATGTTGAATATTTTGAAAAACATATTTTTAAAATCTTGGCCTGGACTGCAAGTCAGAATACTACCAATTTTTCTACAGATCATTATTTGACCAAACGCATTGTGTGTGTGTGTGTGTGTGTGTGTGTGTGTGTGTGTGTGTGTGTGTGTGTGTGTGTGTGTGTGTGTGTGTGTGTGTGTGTGAGACTGCTTTGCTATTATGTATTTTACTGCTGCCCTTACCTGCCCAGGGACTACAAATGGAAATTAGCTAGTAAGTTAAATATGGTACAAATCATATTTTTTCTGACTAATGTTATTGTGTATACATCGTCCCTGACTCAAATAAACCTAATTTAAAAAAAAGCAAGGGGTGGGACTCTGAACAAAAGTGGACCTGTTTCATAGCAATGTGGATTCACATGTCTAGAATTATTTTGTACAGTTTGCCCAAACATCCCCAAACTTTGTGGATTCTAAAATTAAATTATTAAAGTATGTAAATATTCTCCAGTTGACCAATGGGAATGATGGTGTTCCGAAGCAGAGACTGGCTCGGCTTGGCATCTGTCTGAGTCATAAAACCTGTGAATTGTCTTTTATGTTAATGTAATGAACTGTTAAAGGTCTTGATCCGTTGCAGCTATTAACTTGTAATAGTCCATACTGGGTTGAACCCAAGAATCACACCAGCTGCTATATTTTGTTTTGTTACTCTGAGTATTCTAACAGGTGGATTAGGAGGTGTTTACAGTGCAAAACAGTACCTAACAAAGAGTCTCTGGGCTACCTGTACATATATTTCAGGTTATTCCGAACATTTCGGGATGATAAGTTTGTCTACATGCTGCTGGAGGCGTGTCTTGGTGGAGAGCTGTGGACTGTGCTGCGGGACATGTGAGTGTAGGTCATTTACTACATCCATAACTCTAAATGAACACATTCACAATTGATATTTAAAGAGGAACTTGAGAACAGGCTGAGCTTCCAGTCTGTTGCATCTTTACCACAGATGTCAAAATGTACATCTACTACATGACTGCAGCAAGATAACAAGTTCATCTTTAGTTAAAGCAAATATGTTTCGGCCAACAAAGAGCCTTCATCAGGGCAGGTATAGGGTTAGATTTTTACGTGCTGATTGGTTGCTCTCTAAAGCAGAACTCAACATTTGCACAGCTGTCTGTTAAACTACCGGTCAGCTGTTTGGGTCAGAAAGTGCTTTTGCGTGATCTGTCTAAAACAAATCTTCACCTTTTTAAAGATTTCTAAGAGGACACACACTTGTGTTTTTGCAGGCTGTTCAAAGAAAGAAATGAAAACTGCTGTGTCTATGCTGAATATAGACACTTGCAGTGAACATTTCTTTTCGAGGATTGTATAAAACCACCACCAAATAAACCACAGAGACTCTGAAGAGCACTGCTGAGCACATTGAGTGCTATCTATGTAGTGTATGTAATATCTCATGCAGCCCCACTTTAAATACCCCAAATGATTCCTTTTAGACAATTTCCAAGTGTAGAGGCTTAATGATACACCAGTTGCTATGCAAAAAACAAGCTGTCCCTTTACAATACAACACTACATGCTACAATATAAAATCTAAGGAAACCAATAAAACACTAGAATATAAACTAGGATAATAATTAGCAGCGGGAACATATAAAGATACCATTTTATATACAATCCACTTAAAAGATGTTCAAGCCCCAAAGTTACAGAACCCTACTGAGTTTGTGCTGGTTTAGTGGGGCCAGAGCGCCAAATGGTGCATCACCTAGAATAAAATTTGTTATGCACATACATCATCGCCAGATGTATACAATATACAACAATATGTATGTCCACTTATTGGGGCCAGGTTTAATGATTCTAGCTTATTCCAGCTCACAGCAATTTGAGCCATAGCATAACGGGAAAAATGACAGTAAATGTAGTTGAATTCAAACCCCTTCCCCAATCAGATATAATTGTGTCTAAAGAAGGAGTGGACAACCACACAATTGTTTCATCATTACAATGTGTGCAGCATTTTAATAACACTCACTCACACAAACTTGCATGTTCAGTCTCATATTTTGCTCCCTTTTTACTAGATGTGAATGAAACTTTGGATTGTGCTGACAGAAACAAAAAGGAAAGGAAGTTCTTTGAGTAAAAGCCACACTGGCTCTGCTCCAAAGGCACAACCCCATCAAACCTTTCATCTCTTCTTGGAGTATCTGTGCGGACTTCCCCTGAGCATGGGAAAAAACTATACCCATGAATCTGGGAGGGGCGATTGCAAACTGAAGTCTGGATCCTCTGTCTGTTGTTCTGAACACCCGAGGTGATGCATCACACATTCGCCGACTCTTTTGCAGAAAGAGACGCTAACACAGTAGCCCCTGCCACCAGAGGTGCGCTGGCGCCTCCCTGGTGGGGAGCAGTGTGGTACACCACAGGGGGCTCAGTGTGGGCGGCCTGCACTGGCGAAGTGCTGATGTGGCCAGTCACCCCAGAAAGTGGGTTTTCTTGTGGTGACAACAAGGGTTTCACTCTCACATTGTTTTCCAACAGTGTACATTCTTTTGTATTTACCAGTGCGCTTGGCAACATGCCTGGCTGCACCTGGGACAGCTTTATTGACTTGGGACATGTGAGTGTGCTTCTGAGACATGCAGGGAGCATGTGAACAGCTACCACTGGTGAACAGTCTCTCTTCCTCTTTGTGTGGTGTTGAGCAGTAGGGCCAAACTCAGGCTCTGCACGCCACATGGAGGGCACACTCCTGCTAGGTCCGTTTCCTCCTCCTTGCACCCTGGGTGAAGATTGGGGCTGGGGGTTCCCCTCGGCCGCCAATGCAGCAAAAGATTCCCTCAGGTAGGGCCCCTTGTTTGGTGGCCTGGGTTGGTTTTGGGTTGGTGGTTGAGGGGCTGGATGCCTGGGAACCTTAAGGACCATGTCGCTGGCCTGCTGGAGTGAGGGCACAGTGAGGGGTGGATGTGGCCTTAGCCTTCCTTGGAAGGCAAAGTTGCAGGGCCCTTCCATCTTTCTTCTTCTCTTCACACCACTTTTGCATGGTTGCAACAGCGGTGCCGAACAGCCCATTTGGGTCCACACCCTCATCCAGAATGTCACATTTTTGCTTGTCAGACAGATCTGAGAGGTTGAGCCTTCAGTCTCATTCCTGGGCAATCATGGTGGACATAGTCCTCCCCGCTGACTGGACAGCACACTTGGTGAGGTTGAGGCAATGGTCAGTAACGACACACATTTCCTCCCACAACTGACCTACTAGTAAAGCATGCATCTGCTCCTACAGCTCAGCCTGATATGCCAGGAGTAGAGAAGAGGTGTTCAGGGCCCCAACTAACGTGGCAACCAACTTATAGGATCTATCAGTCATGGAGGACTGTAGGCAAACTGCCTTGGTGGGCAGTGTTGGGCCAGAGGAAGACATAGTCAACCTATGAGTGGGGTGTAGATGAGAGGCTACCATGGGTTCAACTGGGGACATATGGTAGATACCTTTTTCCTTCATGCCCACACAGTCAAAGGCTGACCCTCCCTTGACAGGATTAGCAGCAGAAAAGGGATTCTTCCAACAGCACATAGTCTCCTCCAAACATTGTGGGAAAATGGGTAGGAACTGCCTGGCTGGCCTATTTCTTTCTGAACCACGCACTAAGAGGCTTCTTTGTGGATCACATGAGTTGTAGATGTATGTCAAATTTCAAGTCAATCACACTCACAGTGTGAGGGATATGACCTGTCAAAGATTTCACTTTTTTATAGCTGATCATATCTAGGACATCATTTCCAGTTATGGTGCCAGGTTTCATGTCAGTAGCTCATTCCGGCTCACGTTTATTGGGCAAAGGCATGATATAGCATATTATATTAAATGGGCCATGTCCACATGCACCAATCATTATGTCACTTTACTTTGTGGTACTTGCAGTGCTTCTTATGGCTTGGGCTCAAAATTCTTTGGCATGTCTGTTTCTCAACACATACTGAAGTAATATTCAAAGATTTATGATGATTGGACAAACTGTCAATGAATCATGGCTAATTTACTGCTAAGCCCTGCTCTTTTCCAAGTTTTTTTGATTCATGATAGCCATGGTTTTTTTACTGATCTTGCTCATTTATAGAACAAATGTTTGTCTTAGTACCACAAGGATGTGTCCCAAACTTGGTGTTAAAAGAGTCAAAAAAAGAATGACTTTTCGTTTTCCATCTTGAAGGACTTTTACGGTCTAAGCAACTTTTTTGTAGAGCACATTGAGCTGGACATATGTCCCAAACTGTGGGGAGCTTGGCCCTTCCAAAATTTTATTTTGGATGGGCCACTTTGTGGCCTATTGGGGTCAAATTTCTAGGGAAGCATTTGCACATCATTAACAGTTTTATGTTCTAGCATATTTAAGCTCGCATTTATAGCCATGTTTTAAGATAGACTTGAACCCTAATAATAACAAACCAGCAATAGCTCAGAATGTTTCTGCCCCATCTGGGCTTGAACCCTTATAATAACAATGATAATAACACACCAGCATAAACTCCATAGGGCTAATTAATACACATTTCCATCCACTGCTGTTATGTGTATATATATAAATATATAAATATATACATACGTGATATGCAACATCAACAGCCATTTTCTTTAGACTGGCCATTAGTCTGGGCTGTGGATTTTCATAGAATCCCATTAATTTGTTGATCTTTTCAAACCTATCAGGAGTTACTTTGATGAGCCAACAACCAAGTTCTGTACTGGTTGTGTCTTAGAGGCCTTTGATTACCTCCACACTATGGGCATCGTCTACAGAGACCTGAAACCTGAAAACCTTCTGCTGGATGCTGAGGGTTATGTCAAAATGGTAAGTCACTTGTGATAATAGACTGAAGACCTTTGTTTATCAGCAAAATTTCTGAGATACATTCCTATTTCCTCCATATTTCCTCAGGCAGATTTTGGTTTTGCTAAAAAGATCGGACTCGGAAAGAAGACTTGGACATTCTGTGGGACTCCAGAGTACGTAGCCCCAGAAGTCATCATGAACAAAGGCCATAACTTCGGAGCTGATTGCTGGTCCTTGGGAATCCTCATATTTGAGCTTCTCACTGGAAAGTAAGTCTGTGAGGTATAATCTGCTACAGTTAAGATTTGCTCTTGCGCTCTTGCTCTTCTTGGTGAGCCTCCAGGAAGCCTGGGCTGTGACCAAAAAGTAGCACAATACAACAACTGTCTCCCTCACTCGTTCTTCTCTTGTCTCTTGGCCAAAACACAGTGCAGGATGGATAAACATATGACCCCACTGCTCCACTGCAGCAACATGTCTATAATTCTTTTGGTGCTCTGGGGCAGGCGTGCCTCAATGCGGCCTCCCAGTGCAATGGGCATAGAGAGAGCCAGCTGACGTATCAGAGCAGACTGGGCTTCCAGGAGGCGGGATATAACCTCAGACAGACTGTTTCAGACAGAAGTGCTGAAGCATTTATGAAGTCGTGCAAGCTCCTGCACAGCTGACAACCCATAACCCGTCATGTAAATGTTTCAAAATTTATTTTATTTTGAAAGGGAAGCAGGGAAATTGGAGTAAAACAGCCATCTTTGTATTGCCTCATCTCTGTAACAGAGAGAGACTTTTAAACTGCAGTAATAAGTGGTATCGAGTCAATATAATCAATACAATAAAAACAAAATTAAAAATAAAAACACATTTTTCACTGTCTTTTTCTGCTCTCTCTGCTCGCACGCTCTAATATGATAACATGGGCGTTGAAACAAAAAACAACATGATGCACTGTGTAAAATGGGCCTTAAAGTGAGGTGTGATTGGATTGCTATTTTGATACAACAGAAAACGAATGCGCCATTGACCAAATGAAAGCTGCTCTGAAGTCAAAGGCGCAGTCTTTTTGTGGCTATATAATGGGCGGATTATTCAGATAGCAAGATTCACCTGGGGCCCAGATTATCCACCGTTTAACTAGCAAAATGGACTTTGGCACGCCCCAAACGCATTTGTGCCATGTGCTTTAGATCATGCGCTATAGATAGTCTAAATAGGGCCCTTTGTTTTTTTGACCCCATATTCCAAAGAGTTCTGTGCTTATAAATAAAATGAAATACACTTGTCATTCAGCTCAACTGGTGCTGTTTACTTCAGCTTGACTGTGCAATAATTTTGCTCATCATTTGTGTACCCATATGGTGAGCATTCTCCGATGCTTGCATTACAGCTTACCTTGTCAGTTAATATTGTGTTGTGTCCTTTAAAGAAAAAATCAACATTTTGAGAAAAAGTCTTTGCTCTAATCTCATGGTCTTGATGAAAAGTTTGTTTTCATGCAGAGCATGAGATGAGAAGATGTCAGTAATGTCTGTGTTGATATTAAGCTGTGTAGGACGCTGTCAGCTGAGCTTAGCATTAACCTTGGAAGCAGGGAAAAGACATGATCTGTTCACAGTTAAAAAATATGCATGTGACATGTAATTGATTTTGGACTTACATTCTCAGACAGAAGGCAATCAACGTATGTCTCCAAATGGTGAGCTCATCCTTTTGACAGTATTGTCTTAATTTTTACCTTTTGCAATAAACAGGAAATTCTGAAACCTTTTTTTCAGCCCACCCTTTGCTGGCTCAGACCCCATAAAGGTTTACACCATGGTCCTTCATGGCATTGAGAAGGTGGACTTCCCTAAAAGAATCAGCAAGCGTCCAGACGACCTCATCAGGAGACTCTGCAAGTATGGTGAATCAAAGAGCACCATCAGATATGAGGATAACATTGCTCTATGACTGATAATCAGGAAGTCACTGTGTTATTAGTGGTGTGAAGCAGACTGGCTGGTGTCATTTAGGATAATGTCTGGATGATCATGTTGCAGTCACACTAGGTGGGTTTCCATTACAGTTTCGCGCAAAACTTAAGCGAAATTTTTAAAATTTCAATAAGACACAATTCTGAGATGACCGTGACAACTTTCCAATAACCATGGCGATGTAATGTATGCCCGTAAAGTTAAGTTTTCTTTTATTCTTTGTCTCATGTTATACACTATATTACCAAAAGTATTCGCTCACCCATTCAAATGATCAGAATCAGGTGTCCTAATCACTTGGCCTGGCCACAGGTGTATAAAATCAAGCACTCAGGCATGCAGACTGTGAAACAAGACATTTGTGAAAGAATGGGCCACTCTCAGGAGCTCAGTGAATTCCAGCGTGGAACTGTCATAGGATGCCACCTGTGCAACAAATCCAGTCGTGAAATTTCCTCGCTCCTAAATATTCCACAGTCAACTGTCAGCTCTATTATAACAAAATGGAAGCGTTTGGGAACAACAGCAACTCAGCCACGAAGTGGTAGGCCACGTAAAGTGACGGAGAGGGGTCAGCGGATGCTGAAGCGCATAGTGCAAAGAGGTCACCGACTTTCTGCACAGTCAATTGCTACAGAGCTACAAACTTCATGTGACCTTCAGATTAGCCCAAGTACAGTACGCAGAGAGCTTCATGGAATGGGTTTCCATGGCCGAGCAGCTGCAGCCAAGCCACACATCACCAAGTGCAATGCAAAGCGTCGGATGCAATGGTGTAAAGCACGCCGCCACTGGCCTCTAGAGCAGTGGAGACGCGTTCTCTGGAGTGATGAATCACGCTTTTCCATCTGGCAATCTGATGGACGAGTCTGGGTTTGCAGGTTGCCAGGAGAACGGTACATTTCAGACTGCATTGTGCCGACTGTGAAATTTGGTGGAGGAGGAATTATGGTGTGGGGTTGTTTTTCAGGAGCTGGGCTTGGCCCCTTAGTTCCAGTGAAAGGAACTTTGAATGCTTCAGGATACCAAAACATTTTGGACAATTCCATGCTCCCAACCTTGTGGGAACAGTTTGGAGCGGGCCCCTTCCTCTTTCAACATGACTGTGCACCAGTGCACAAAGCAAGGTCCATAAAGACATGGATGACAGAGTCTGGTGTGGATGAACTTGACTGGCCTGCACAGAGTCCTGACCTGAACCCGATAGAACACCTTTGGGATGAATTAGAGCGGAGCCTGAGAGCCAGGCCTTCTCGACCAACATCAGTGTGTGACCTCACCAATGCGCTTTTGGAAGAATGGTCAAAAATTCCTATAAACACTCTCCTCAACCTTGTGGACAGTCTTCCCAGAAGAGTTGAAGCTGTAATAGCTGCAAAAGGTGGACCGACATCATATTGAACTCTATGGGTTAGGAATGGGATGGCACTTCAGTTCATAGTATGAGTAAAGGCAGGTGAGCGAATACTTTTGGTAATATAGTGTATATTCTGTTCATCCTGCTTTATTTTGAAATCACTCACTGTCTTTCCCTGTGTTGTTGTTAGTTTGTTTGTAACCTTGTGTTGCATTCCAGCATTCTGTTCCTAGCTATTGCATTCTGACTTGTGATCTGATCCCTGTTTTGCCTTTTGACCTTGCCTTTTACCTCTGGATACCTCTGCCTGATCTGACTGCTTACCTGTGTACCGAACCCTGCCTGTTAATAAACCAATCCTTAATTTGGATCACCTGTCTGTGTGTTTGCATTTGAGTCCTTCTTCTTGGTCCACGGTCATGACAGGCGATGGATGTCCAAAACATTTGCTGGTTATTTTCTATTGCAGCCACTCAATACAGCTGATCTAATGTCAGTGTAATGTCTTTGTCTCTTGTAAGAGTTAAAAAGATCTCGGTCTCTTCTTCCGTCCACACATACCGAGTCATGTTTTGTAGAATGTGATGTGACTTTGTTGTAGTTTTTCCTCTTCTTTGGGTTTAATGACAGATGGCATCCATAAAGTCGCATTGCTGCCACACGGTGTTGCACATCATATGAGCCATAAAAGCCAAAAAAATGTTTCCATTTCAGTTTGGACAAATATGACCTCACCTGAAATACCACCTCATGAGAGCATAAAAACATTTTTGCGATAAACTGGAGTTTCTTTCAAAATTAATATTTTCAGTTCCGATTTAATTAATGAAAACCCACCTACTGATGTGAGTGGTATCGTCATTCATCAGATGTTTGACACAAATACGCCAGCTTGTCATGTGTGAACACTGCTGCTGAGTTTATTAAAACGTGTGTTAGACTCATTTAATTTTAGTGTGTTACGTTTCCTTGCTGTTTTATTGAAACAGAACATCCACAGGATTTTTACATCTGACATGAAACCAGTTAAAATGTCTTTTTCTTTTCCTCTCAGGCTAAACCCAGTGGAGAGGCTGGGAAACAAAAAGAATGGTATCATTGAGATCAAGAAACACAAGTAAGTTTACTGACCAAATGATATCAGTCTCCATTTGTTTTTGACATTTTTAAACAATTCATAAAAATCAAACTTCTGCTCAATATAGAAAATTCCACATCAGTAACGGAGCATGTTAGAACTCTGAGAACCTAAAAATATTAAAGAAATGACTAACTAGCTCCTTTAGTCATGGATTTTGTGCGTGTGTGTGTGTGTGTGTGTGTGTGTGTGTGTGTGTGCGTGTGAGGTGAATGTTCCTGTCATTAATATGAAATAGACCTAGGTGAAGATGAGATTCAAGGACACTTTGAAGGTGCACTGTGTTAGGGCAAGTGTTATTGTGTATTGATGACTGTGTTGTGAGACTAAAATTTAGCTTTCATGCTATTCATCTCATAAGTTTACAGTGATTTTGGATTTCTAATTCCATTTTAATTCCTCTGCAGTGCACTGGCAATAGCTGAGGCCGAAGGCATTATGTTTTTGGGATGTCATTCTGGTCCTTCCTATGAACATGATATCTCAAGAACACTGAAGAAATTCTTTTCAAATTTAGCACAAAAATCCACTTGGACTCAATGATAAACTGATTCCATTTTGGTGGTTAAAGGTAAAAAATCAAGGTCACTGTGACCCCCTCTGAAGTTCTGACATTTTGTATCCAAAAGATCAAAGGTCAAATGTGACATCATAATAATAATTCAGCAAAAATCACATTTCTGTCCATTACTAAACATCACAAGTCAGAAACAGAAGGGGAGACATTTTGTCAGATACTGGATAGCTGACATTAATCTTGGGTGCTCTCCTTGAATACTGTGCTGATTGTAGAGATCTTCTGTGCTGCCAGGGGAAAGGTTGGCAAAGCATTCCCATTTTCACAGACATAGATATTTACTGAAAGTGCAACTTGACTGGTTTGCAGAGGCACACAATTGCATGGCAGTAATCATAGTTTGTCTTATTTTTCATATTATTGATACTTCTCTTATTTTAGTTCGATTGAATAGATCTATACTATTAAGAGAAGACACCTAATATTACCACTGCAGACAAACTAAAAACTGTTATGTTTCAGCACTTTGTGATGTACAGTAATGGTTATTAATACGAGGACATCAAGAACATCCTACAAATTATTAAAGATTATCACCTGATATTAGTGTTAAACATGCTAATATTTGTTTCTCATTTCCACTGAAATGTGCACAGGGTCCCACCCTGCTGTGAGAATTCTGCACTTATGCTGCAGTTAAATCTCACTTGTGGCAAATCATATTTGTTACAGTATAATGTAAGTATTGGCCATTCAGGTTACATAAAACTTTTACAAGGTAACACATTATGGCACGTTGGTTAACCTGAGGCCGTGTCACATCATGCTGCATTCACACTAATCAGGGTTTAATCCAACACTGTACTGTCAGGTACACTTTTCTGCAATGTTCAGTGAACGACCACCAGTCTGTGACAACATGAGCATAAGAAAGTGTCAGATAATGACTACTGGTTGTTTGTGCCCATAAATGTTATAACTACTGTCACAATGTGGTTCCTATTTGGATCTAAAAAAAAAAAACTGTTAACTTCATAACCCAACAGTTATGTGCATGAATATTACCTTTGACACAGCATGATGGGAGTTGTAGTTTCAAATAAAGTCTCAAAATCAGACTTCATTTGAAACTACTACTCCCATAATGCTGTGTCATGTTTGCTGTGATTGTTTCACAGGTGGTTCCAAGGCTTCAACTGGGAAGGATTGAGGTGTCATAAACTACTATCTCCATTGAGGAGAGAGGTGAAACTATCACATTTGTTTTCTAGAGTGATACAGTGCTAATTGGAAAAAAAAAAAAAACTTTTTATGGATAGTATTGGGATGTCTGTTGTGAATTTGCGTTTACTAACAGAAATTTTAAAAAAAGCAACTTGTTTAATATATTTACTGGGTGTAATGTTAATTCTCTTTTTTTTAATTTAGGCTCCCCTAAGAAGTCTGTTGAGTTATCTTGGGCTATATATATTTATATATAACACAATGACATAATCCTGTAGTGCCCCCCTCAGGATTCATCAGGGGACTTAGTTGTAAGCAGCCCCAAAATATTGGTCAACAGGTCCATGGTCAGAAAGGAACCTGCATGGCTCCCCCTGAATCTGAGGTGCCACAGTCGGCTGGAGCCTCATTTCCAGCACCTTGGAATAAAATTACCAAGGTGGTGGTGCAGTTTAATAATCTGTGTACACCCTCTAGTTTCCTATTGAAAAATAGGAACCACAAGCCCAGTATGCCACTCCAGAGACATTGTGCCTGAGGCTCGAGTGACACTGAAGAGGTCTGTCCACCAGGACAGCCTAATAATGTCCAGAGCCTTCAGCTTCTCAAAGCAAATCTTGTCCTTGCCCTGAGTCTTCAAACTGCAAACACAGAAGACATACTGGTTGAGTTCAGGAGATCCTCAAAGTGCTCTGACCAGCACTCAAAAATATCCTCAGTGCGGGTCAGCAGTTCACCTCACCTGCTGAACACAGCCTGAGTCAAGCCCAGCTTTACCTTCTGAGTCAACATTTTGCCAGAACTTTCTTGAAGCCAACCAAAAGTCCCACTGACCATCGCCTTCTAGAAATCCTTCCAAACACCTGTTTGTGCCATCGCAGCAAAGGTCCTCTAGCCACCAGAGACCTTTTCAGTTTAATTCTATTTATAAAGCCCAGTAACACAAATCAGAATTTAAATTAAAGGCTTTGTAATTTACGATATCCCCCTGTCCTTGGACACTCAGTAGAGAAGAAAAACTCCCCCAAAAACTCTTTAAGAGGAAAAAAATGGTAGAGACCTCAAAGAGAGCAACTGAAGAGGGTTCAGTAGTCAAATTGACAAAATTATTAATATTCAGGCAGAGAAAGTAAAACAAAAACACTGCTTTGGAGGAACCTCAGAGAGGTAAGCAACTCTGCTCCCTGGTCTCCACTCTGAGTTGTCATGTTTTTGAACCCCACAATATGAATCAACTCAGTCAGGGTCCTAGATATTAGAGCAGCTTCATCCAAAGTGCCACCTCTCCTAATCATACCAGGTTTTCCCGAAAGAGTTTGCTAGTTGCTTGCTGGACACCACCTCGACAGTTTGCATTTGAATTATGACGTGCAGCTAAACATGGTCACTGGTCAGAGTTGTGAAAGGTCCAGCGAAAACTTCAGAGTTGTCTCCACATTTTTTTTAATGACCTCTAATTACTGCCGACATGAACAATAATCTTACTCAACCTTTGTTTATCCTCAGCCAGCATTTGTAAATTTGACTCATCATCACTCGCTCTGGCCCCAGGGATGCATCTGACTATGGTTGCTGGAATCTCTTTAACATTAAACCTTAGATTCTCAGAATAGAACTGACAGTTACTAAATTGTCTCCTCAGTGGGTGTGTTGCTGAGTAAGGGGGAAACCTGTTAGAATCGTGAACAGGTTGGTGGTGAGCCGTGCTCAGAAGGCTCACATCTCTGGTACAGTCACCTAGCCTCCTGGCTGTGTAGGGGTTGCTGGAGAACGGCTAGCAGAAGCTAAACTGTGTCAGTCCATACAAGGACCTGGCCAACTACAGCAGCTAATGCTTTTCAATGGCATGGCCAATTCGATTCCAATTCACTAAGCCTCGCCTCTAATGCAGCAAATAAAATTCTTTTATGAAATGTAACATAACACTGCGAAGGGCAGACGAATAACTAAACATCTGACACAAGGAGCGAGAGAGAGCAGAGAGGAGAGAGAGAAGCCATCGCTTACTGCTAAGCTAAAGTAGCTAACAAATCTGATGGTGTGTAAAGAAGGTAGAAGGAATAAGGTAAATTTATTGGTCATTTTTTAAACAAAGTTTAAAAAACAAAATTACAACTGTGGGATTAGTGAGAAAGCTGCAAACAAAGAAGTGAGCTGAGGGCTTAAGCAGAATTAGTGTGACTTTAAAATGTAGAGCAGGTATTGAATATGGAATATAGAATATAAAAAATTTAGCTGAGCTTGTTAGAGCAGCACAAAGACACTATCAGTCACCAACACAGAAAATGAGACAACATGCTAGTGTGCCAGTTCATCCAGTATGCAGAGAAATAAGCCTGACAAGATTAATTAAACCTGTCACTATAAAAAGTGAAGTGGCCGGATTGCCATGATAAATATATGCACTGACAGAGGAAGTTCAGCTCTACTAATGAGGCACTTGTAAACAATCCCCCAAATCTAATGATTTTATGATGATTTTCCTTGTTTTTGCAGCTAAAGGGGCAGATGGATCATAGTCACTTTGACGTGTTTCCTCCTGACACAGACGAGCCTCAAGATGAGCTGTCTGGCTGGGATAAAGACTTCTGAGGCATCTGATCAGAGAGCACAGGCACTGGATCTGGCTCCTAAAGCTGTAGTGGGTCGGGCAGGCAAACTCCTACAGCTTATCTTTGGTTTTTCAGTCTCAGCAGCTTTCTTTAAATGGAACACTTCACTATAGTAACTGAAACTGATCAGGTAAGCTGCTGTGATGAAAGTCATGCTCATGTTTGCTTGTTTTTTTAATTTACAAACTGCAGATAAGAATAATTGCATTCAAATAAATCAGACATATAACTGGTGAGAGGGTTGCAGGAGCCCTCAGCTGAGCCCTGAGCAACATGATGTGACTAAGTGAGAGATCAAACTTTTTCACACCTTCAATCAACCCTTTCCCAATTTAGGGACTAAACAGCAAGTTCTTCTTGTGTTTTCATAGTATTTTTACAAACCAACACATTTCTCATAACATAAAGACATAAAGAACAGGTTACTGCGCACAAAAAAAACATTTTTATGTGCTGTTCAGGAGGCTTATTGAGGTCCACTCTTGTCTGTCAGGGTTGGTGATCCTAACAGTATTGCCAACATGTTCTCATCCCATCAACAAATGCACATGGTGGGATGAAACAACATGGTCCTTATGTCCTTATATGTATATAACAGCACAGACTATCACAATGTCATTCGTGCTCCTTATATTATGTGGTTATTCATAGTCAGCATTATTACCTGATGCAGTCCTTCAGAGTTTAATGCTCACATGACAGGTTTTGTCCGGACATGTTCTTAAGTGATGCTGTGCACATTGCATGTGGAAGTGCCCAGTGCCCTTCAGCCATGTGCCAGGGAAATCTAACAATGCCACAACGTTCCCATCTGATGTCGTTCGGATGCAGAAGGTGGCTTTTGGCATCACACTCATATACCAAAAGCACCAACAGAGCAGCGCTAATCTAAATACATCTACTGTCTTTAAAAATAGATTACTTGAAGGGATTATTATATTTGCTTTTGTTTTATTTGTTGTGTGTGCTGACCGAATACAGTGCAAGCAAGCATTAGTTTAATCACATTGTTTTCTCCTGGAATGTTTCTTTCTGTTTTTTAAGCTGTTTTTTTGTTAGTGACCCTCTCTCTGTTTACTCTTGTTGCTCACTTTGAGAGCTACAATGGACAAGGCAGTGCTGATGCATGAAGTTATCTTTACACCATCTCATTACACAACAAAAAAATAAATAAGGTGGCAGCTGGCTATAGAGACAAAAATTGTCCTTTACCTTATATATTCAAATTAATCACCTTATATTTACCTTGTACATTAGCCTTAACCACCTTATATTAACTTTTGATTTGACCTTAAGTTAAATCATATGAACTTGTGCTAATCATCTGACCAACTGTCCTTCGAAGTTTCATTTCTGTGTGAGGAAACTTGCTGTTGCTGGGAAAAGGAGACAAATGTTCCTTGTTCCAGTACACCTTATCTCAGTGAAGGTAGCCTCCCTTATTTTCCAAACACTGTGTTTGCAATTATAAATATGTGACTGAATGTGATCTTCTTTGTCAGACTCACTCAGTACACTCTAGGTGTCTGAGTTCTGTCCTTTTAGCTGAAATAGATTGACTCTGTTAAACCCTTTTCTTTTTTATATTCTTTACTGCATTAAAAGGTACAAAAGACAGCTGCTTTTGTTGTAGAATTTATTTGTTCACTTCTCTGAATGGATATACTGTAATTTCCACCACAAACTTGGCAATGAGGATGGGACTGGACGGCTGATCTCGACTCCGTTTGAAGACAGATGTCGATCAAGATATAGGGATTCCTGTGGGTGAGAGGCTGTCACCAGTGGAGACCTGGTCAACGCTCCATTCCTGGAATACTGGAGATAAAGAACTTACACAGTAAGAAATGAATAAATACATTTAAGTAAATAATTTTCAGAGGGGTTTACAGAGTTACAAAGTATACTAAGAGTGGAAACCGGTAAAATCTCATACAAGGATGGAAGTGCAGACAGTGTCTTGGTTATTTCATAGTGTCCCACTCGGTTTTGCTGTATCCGTAGAATAAATGGACCATTATTGTTCGGAAACACAAGACAAACTAGAGATTTGGTAAAAGTCAGAGTAAGTGTAATCTAATGGGGACACTGTTCCTAAATTCCTTCCGCCAATGATTAAATGTATGATCCAAAGGGAAAACACATATCTGGCTCAATCTGATAAGTACGTTGAAATAGGCTTCCCAGACAGTGATTGGAAGCTTTAGCCTATATTAAGTGGATAAGCTTAAGACATGTTTAGAGACGTGAGAGCAGAGAGATGCAGAGGAACTTGTGGCCAAGTCCAGACAACAGCAAAAGATCAAAAAGCATTAACGGCACACAGCCTATTCTCTCTACACGCTAGGCCTATGCTTTCTAGAGTTGAAAGAAGGGGAAAGAGATAAACCAGAGCAACAAGATAGATGAAAATAAAACAAACAAACAAACTGATAAACAGAACAACACACAAGAGCAAAATAACACTTTTTTAACTTCTTTGACTTAGGTATGCAAATCACAAGACCCATTCTGGCTGGACCCTGATCTGGACTCCCCTCCTCCTCCACCATATGCCCCAGTCCAATCTGATCTTGAAGGAGAAGCAGCACAGGCAGGAGACCCAACTGCTAATGGAAGCTCACCCACAGCGCCACCACCTGGTGTCAGAACAAAATAAAGCCCAAGCAGCCGCCAAAGACAAGCCTCTACATGAAAATGGACTTGAAAGAAAGCTTGAAACAGAGCTTTGCAACGTACAACTTTTGGTTCCCCCTGCCCCGTTACCCAGTTGTGGAAATGTTGATGATGGAAACATCAGGTCAAGGAGGCCCTGTGTTGGTATTCAGACAATGGGCAGATGGCCCATGTGTGAAGTTCTGAACTGAGAAGTTTACTAAGCAAAATGCTCAAACATGATTTATATGATGTTCAGTTGACCATGTACCAAGCATTAACTGGGTGTGGAGTTGACTGGGGGAAACGTCAAGCAAAGGACGAGGTGCAAGTGCTCCTGGTGGTCAAGGTGGTTGGTTCAAAGACTGTTCTAACAACAAGAAAGAAGAGAAAATCCCGTCCTGAAAATCCTGTCCTAAAAGCATCAACATCACCTAAACCACCTAACAAGAGTGGAAGATATTGCAAAACTATAGTGCTGGTGACATCTCTATGATGGAACTCTACACCACACCCTCATCATGCACACTGGCTGACATCATGACAAAACACTTTTTTTCTGTTAACTGAAGATTGTTCCATTAATTTGATAGGGAGCGACCTAATGTGCCATTTAGGTTTTGTGTTAACTTCGTGTTGAGATGGGTTAAAGTAACCAGACTGCCTGTGAACATGCAATGATGAAGTGCAGTCCAAACTCACTCCTACACACATTAGGATGGTCTCTTGTCCTTATAGCATCAGGTGAATGCTGAGTTTCTCAAAAAAGCGCATGCACACAAGCACTCACAGCACCCAAGCAAGCTGTTACATGCAGACAAACTGATTACACTGCACCTCACATGTATCTGAGGAAACAGATAAAAGTTTTGGAAGTTTGAGAAAGTACGGTATGAAATAAATCAGGAAGTAGAAAGTTTGTATTAACAACAAGTTTTCTGAAAAAGGAGGCTGCTACTGTTTCTGTATCTCTGTCTCAGAATGAGCTGTATGGAGCTCTGCGTCAACATGTGTCGCTGGCCAATCATGCTGGATGACAGTGGAGGGACTTGGAATTATGGATCCAAACTCAGATGTCACTGACTGCCAGCCCCCAGGAAGTGCCCCACCCTCTGAAGCAAAATTTACATAGTGGCCGAATATACTGTCTAAGGTCTGTATTCAAACAACCGGTTATCAGGAAGCAGCGCAAAGCACTAATGATAGTTACTAAACGGTACTGAACGCAGTATTTACTTAAACTTGAGCTGTGTAATAATACACGGGCAATACTACAAGGCACCACCTTTTATTACCTTTTGTGGGCACAACACTTTTTGATTCTGTTAATTTGATTTCTCCGGTCGTGATTATGATATGATTCCTTGATAAGTTGTGTGTATATTTGCTTGTGTATGTGTGTGTATAGAGAGATAGATATAATCTGATTATCACGTAAATATTAAAACCGACAGCATCGTTGTCGTTATACCATCAATTAGCTGCTGTTGCTAATAAGCTAAGCTAATACGAAAAGGAATGCTCGTGAACAGGCGCTGTTCGCTTTGAGCACTCGGGTCATCTGTGTGAGCGAGCCAGTGAGTCGGAGTCAGTGCTTGGGTACACTCGGCCGCGTTCGGCTGTCGTTAATCACTTCTACGCTTGCTCTATGGGCCAGTAGATCCGGGTATTTTACACTTTTCGAAACCCGGGAAAAGAGTTTTCTCTGCTTCATGCGCCACTGAGCAGTTCTCATAGGAATGAATGAGGCCCTGCCCCCATAGCTGTATCCAGATTTATAATAGATCCAATCCCACGGACTGGGATCCCACAGTGCTGTGCAGCAAAAGGGGTGATGTATTCACTGTCTTAGTTAAGAGAAAAACAGAGCTCATTCGTATTGTGAATAGGACACACACGATGGCTCAAGAAATAACTGTCAACATGGCTGCATTATCTGAGGCGTTGTCTGAATTTAATTTCAACATGATGTTGACCTAATGAAAGGTGCGACACTCTTGGTGATTCACCAAAACTCTGATATCTGGCCATGCATTAAATAATAGCCGCTTAAACACAAAGCGCTCAAAAGTATTCTATCTATTTTTGATTCATTTGTGATACCAGACATTCAACACAGTGGCGTTTTGTCCAGCATTTGCAGGCAGTCAATGCCTCTTTAACTGCAGCATTAATTTCAAATCCACACACAATTTTTTGTGAAACACGTTGTTGTTGTTGTTTTCGGTTTTTCCATGCACAAAGATTCCTAGTACTGGTTCATGTTTTCTTTCAAAAATAACATCAACAACAAAATCCTTCACCTTTTTAGCTACGGGTTTCTGAAAAAATTCAGCAATTTAAAATGCAGGATTAAAAAGAAACCTGGAAAGCCTAACTTTGCCAGTTGGAGGTGCACTTCTATGATATGTTTATGATTTTGGTGGTCTATTTGGGGATATGTGGTCACAGCAGAGGGTAAATTTCTCTCTCCTAAATGCATAACTGCCATCCAAAGTATTTCAAAACCTTTACTAAATATAAAAAAAGGGTATGATGTCATACAGTAAACAATGGATTCCAAATTAGTCAGAAAGAGAGGCACCTCTCTCTTTCATGATTCATGGTTGACTGACTTTAAGGCTCTTTACAGACTGACCCTCAGACTACCTAAATCCGACCTACCATTTACTCAATTTGTTGGCATAAAAGGACACTGATGTATCTTTTCTGACACGAAATCATAGTCTGATGCTTATTTTTTAACTAACTTTGATCCTTTTGCAGCTGGGCTCACTCTGTGTCGTTGAGCTGTAGCTGCAGCAGTAAAGGCTGTGGTTGCGTCTCATGTTGGGCCTGCTAGCTACCATTTAGCTCCCTGCCTCCATCTCTGTAGTCAAATGTGATGCTCTTCCTAACAGATCTAACATTTTTTAACAGGGAATGCTGCAGCTTATGCAGCTACTGTCCATGGTTCAAGATTCCCTCTATGTTGTCCACATCCACTGAAGTTAACCCTGTCTGTTCTCCAATCACTCCATTCTCAACAGGTCAAAACCTGGTGCAAAAGGGGGGATTTGTGCTGTTATTAACTCTGCATTTTACACACAAGGGTTTTTGCAAAAGATTGTTACAGGAAATGTACGGTTTGTGCAGCCAACAATACATAAACCATTATGATGAATTTCACTGAATTAACACAATGTGAAGGAAAGAAATATCGTCTTGTTATTGTTGACATGTTTAGTAAATGGGCTGAAGTTTTTTCCCCACAGCTAAACACGATGCCATCGTAGTGGCAAAGGCACTGCTCACTGAAATAATACCCACATGGGGTATTTCAACAATCAGTCGTAATGACTGACCGGCAATGTGCTCTCTGAAGTGTCACACTTTTTGGCTTCAATATATATTATCACTTCTAATATGTCATCACTATATATGCCAGTGCACTGTGGATGATAATCCACAGTGCACTGGTGCTGTGGAACGTAAAAATTGTAAATTCAAGGCAAAACTGGCGAAAGGTTGCTATGAAACTGGACTGTCATGAGTTAAAGCATTTCCGCTTGTGCTTTTTAAAATGTGCGCTTGCATAAGAAACAAACATGGTCTCACTCCGTTTGAAATCGTGTTCAGGAGACCACCCCAAAATGAAATAGGTCCAGTTAAGCATTCCATTTCAACTACAACCTCATGTGATGATGAAATGCTGTGATACTGTGCCAACCTCTTTGCTACTCTGTTAGCATTGCATTCTCAGGTGAAAAGTTACCTCAGCAGCCACAGCGGTGCTTCAGAACCTGAAGCCAGGTGACTGGGTGATCATTTAATACCACAGGAGGCGTCAGTGTAAGCAGAGACAATATCACCGTCCATTCCAGGTGCAGCTATCCACTGAAAAAGCTGTAAGGGTCGCAAAAAAGGCTACTTGGGTCCACGCCAGCCATTCCAAACTCGTCCCAGACTATATGACAACACAAGGCCCTCCATTCACCTGCAAAAATACATTAGCTAATGCCCAGAGCAAATTAAAGTCACCGCAATGCGTTGAGGAAGTGTAGGCAGATTGCTGCTCCTAAGGTGACCAAGGCACACTCCAGGAAAAGATCTAGGATGACAGTATTGGCATACTTTTTGAGGACGACAACGAAACAACGCAATGAGTGAGGGATGAAACAGCAACCTCCTTCTACATGCCAAGCTACCACCTAAGTGACGGCAGTAGACAACTGTGCCACCAATGAGGGATCAGCGATGGAACCCAGATCCTCCAGACCCTTGCATCCATTCCACATACCGGGTGTTGTCTCAGGTGCTCGTCATCCTTTTTGTTCCTCTTGCAGTTATTATAATGTTTCCTTCTCATTTTTACCCATGACAGTTACACATCCGATTCACATAATGACACCACCTCAACATAGAATACACCAGATGGGTCATTCACGAAGACACTGACCAAACTAGAAACGCTCACCAAGGAACTGAAAATTAACGCTGTAACAGACACAACATGGATGATGGACCTGTTTGACTTAATGTTTGAAAAATAGAAATCCTTATACTAAGTCCTCCCTTTCAAATCAATAAGTCATTAAAACCTGTGAGCCTTCTTTATTTGTTATCTTGTTTCATCTTTGAAATGTGTTTCCCTGCACTGTTTGCCTGTACCTTGAATTGATGGCTCAATTTCATCACTCACCTGATCAGTTTCTGTTACTCTTTGTGATCGACCTGTTGTTGAGACGCTCTGAGCAATAAAATACAACATACCTCCTTCATAGCATCCATTTTGTTTTTTACATGAAAACTTCAACTTCATTAACACAATGAAGTCTGAAGAACAACCATCCGGAGAGCAAGTGGATGCATCATCAACTGAACTACAATAGTTTACAGCTCAGGATTGTATCAATGTCTGCATCTTGCATCTTGTGTCTTTGACCGACTCCAGTTACTCTTTTTCCTGAGACAACATGACATCTTAGCAGGCTGTTGAAGTAGCATGGTTATTTCGCGCGCTGCCCTGTAAACAAATACAAGTAGACTTAAAAAATGTGGGTTTTCTGAATAAAAAAGCACTAACATTAACATTTAACAATTTTTTATGAATTGTTTTTATATTCAATTTTTTATTGTTTCATATAGTATCTGCTGTCTTGCAAATCAAGTTTAGAACAAAAAAAGCATTTAGTCCTCATATGATATCAAAGTAAATATGGACAACTGACTTGCATAATATAATGTGCATACCTAGAATATTTTAATATATTATGCATTTATCTAAATTATAAATATATATATATATATATATATATATTATATATATATATATATTATATAGATAGATAGATAGATAGATAGATAGATAGATAGACATAGATATACATAGTATTATGTGTATAAAGAATGAAATTACATTTGTCCTTGATCCTGCTACATCTTTGGTTTTGAAAGATGAGTTCATTAAAATCAGCAGCTGCTATGAAGATTCCATCCGGTTGCTTGGGCATGTTGCTGCTGATGGCATTATACAATTCCTGCAATTTTTTAAAAAAATGCATCATAGTATTGAGTCCTTTTGGCTGCCAACAAGGTCTTTCCTCCCAGTGCAACAGCTTTATGCAGGATGTTAGGGGTTAACTGGAGTGAGCCTCAATCACATCTCATCCACCTTATTCTCCTGCAACAGGACATTAGCCAGAAGAAGGCTTGGTAGAGTAGCATCTCTTGGTCCCAGTTGGGTCAGCCTTGCCCTGCTTTCCTCCCTCTCTTTGCCCTCCGGTTTCGTATCTCCCCTCTGGTCTGAATGGCCACTTGACGTATGCCGTTGATGGGGATCCTCTCATAGTCTGCTGCATTCAGTCCAAAACCCACATAATTTTTCCCAATGTTGACAAATGCTTCTCTATAGTAGAAAAGTCGTGCTTCAACAGAAGGGGCAATGAAGTCAAAAAAATAGAAAAATATAGCCTCAGAGACCTCAGGTCAGCTGAATTTTTCAGCCCATTCTTACTCTGAATTTGTCAATAGGTTCACTCTGTCAGTGCTTTTGACATACAAGCGAGATTCCAAAAGTCACCTACACCATGTAGTGGAAGAGCTTACCATGTATTGGCAGCACTCCTGTAGGGAATATCCATTTAGCTGCTGCTGTTTATTTCACAGTTTCCTCTGTGGTCCAGACAAACAAGGTGTGAGAGAAATCACAAGTTTCAGGAAGAAAAATTGGGTGTCTTCTACAGCTACTAACCAATGTCAAAGTTCTTGTCAAGTTCTCTCAGGTCTGTGTGTGAAGACCATCTCATACACTACATTAAGAAAATGGAGAATGGGTGTGAGAAAATGAAGAAGTGGCAGGCAAGCAGGTATTTTTGTGGATGAAAAGTCTAGTGTATGAGCATTCCACCCATATAGAGAGGATTACAGCAGGCCAATAAGCACAATGACATGGAACACTATGCAGGATGATAATAGTTTTGCTTGGCAGATTATCTTGTTTAGGCATAAAGACAGGTTTCAAAACAGTGAAGTAATAAGGTAATTAATCGAAGTTGCCCTCCAGGAAGGCATCGTGAACCACCTGTTTCTTGGCGAAAAATTGAAGTTAAAAACCTAGCCACACCCACATGGTGTGACAAAAACTCAGAAACTGAATAACTTTTGATGTCCAAGGATCTTTCATTTCAGTGAAGTTCGGAACAAGCAGCCAGAGAGTTTCGATCCTTCAGTTAGATATTTCATATGCGGTAATACACCCTGTGGCCACTAGGTGGTGGTAGCGACCAGACAAAATGTAATTTTGGTCTACATCATCTGTAGACCAAACCATGTAAATGTTATGTAAATCAAAGTATAGTTGTGTTAAGAGGCTTACTTCCTTTTTCCAATTGGTGGCGCTATGATTATCAGACTTAATTGACATGTTGATGTGTTCAGGGCTGCACCTTGATCACACCTGTAAAATCTGGGGCTCATTTGGGTTTTGGGGTTGATGCAAAGTGAATTTACAACAACTTCCTGTTTGGCGCCGAAGACCATTTTGCCATGGCAACGATATTCATGAAAAAGCTGTGACATTACAAGCAGGCATCTATTTCTTTTCCATATGGGCAACAAATAGCTGGATGTAAACACAGAGGCTCCGTGCCTTGAAGCAGCATGAACCAAGACTTGCTAAAAACTATCTCAACAAAAATAGCTTATACAAGACACAGATATATATTTTCAGAGCATAATGTTATTTGCTTGCTAATTTCCAAGCCCTTTAAGTTCTTATTTGTTCTACCTCTGTACAGCATTGACGCTGTAGCACATCCATTGCACAAAAAAAAAATTTTGAAAATTTTTAACTCGTATTATGGATGCAAAACTGTAAATTTTGCTCCATGGCGTTGTGTGCATCATGATGCCTGCCGTGACTTTTGCATCAGTTCACATCTTTGCATTGACTTAACTCACTGCGCCAAACCCTCCCATTATGTTCGGTGTGAGCGCACCATTAGTCTGTTTGGTCTGTATCCATAATAAGTGCAGAATATGTCTGGATGGATCATTGGATGCTCAGGCATGATGGTCTTAGCTCACTGCGTCTGCAGCATTGGTTGATGTACTCCTCCAGGCTGTCACTGGTGGTACTGCTCCTTATCAGCTCTGGCTCAAGGTCATCACCTGGCATCATGCCTCATGTCCTCTGAGCTGATCCTTTCACTTTCAGCACTTTTCTCCTTAAGCTGTCCAGACATCTCATCATCTCTCTCAGGGCTAACTCCTGAAGCCCTGCACTGCTCAGCCTCCATCTCCTCAGCTTTCTGCAGTTCCACACTCACACCTGAACTGAGTTCCTCTGCGTGTATGAACACATTATCCTGAGTGTCCACTGAGTTTTCTTCCTGTTTCATGTTAGAGCTCCATGCATATATGACTAATTTATTAGCAAGAGCGGAAGAGTAGTCTGAGCCAGATTCCATCTTAGGCTGTCCAAACTTGATCATGAAGATGTCAATTCATCTCAGAGGCTTTGGTGGGGTCTGAGTTGTCCTGCTCTGAAACCGACACTGTGGAGATGGTCGACATGAAGTTGTCAGCCTTCAGAAACCTCTCATGAAAGTTACTGAAGAGCTTCATTTTGGTCAAGACAACCTCACTGTCCAGCACCACATTTCTGTCTCCTTTACCTGTAAAACAGACAAAGAAATGTAGATTTACTGTTGTCTCCTAATAATATGTTGTTTGTGATCGTTCAGTGTTTTCTGATCGGATTCCTTTATTGGCTGGATGACACTGTGACATATTAATGCAACCTAAATTGTGTTTTATGATTCAACTCAGCAGTGGTTAAGGTATGGTTAGTTTTAGCCACAATAAAGACTTTGTTAGGGAAAGATAATGGTTTGGGTTGAAATTACTTCTTCTTAGAGGACATTAGCCATATTAGTTAAAAGAAGAATACTTGCTTAAGGTTTTGAAACAATTGTGGCCAGAGTAAAAAAAAAAAAACAACTTTAATATTCTATATAAAACATTAAGCAAACAGCGTTGTTTTTGTGTCAGCCTTTTGTTTTAGTGCTGTTTGTGTTGACGGCCACTAAAGGTAAGTGTTACCTGAATTATTGGGCATTTGCTGAAACCATTGATGCTGTTTGTCTTGGGAGAACAATGCTCCCCATCTGCATATCTGGACCCCCAGTTTTTAGTGTTTTTACACAATCTGAAGGGTCTGTGGTATGCCTCAAAGGAAACCAAAGACATTTAAATACTTGAGGCTGAGCTGTATTTCTGTCAACATCAGTTGACTAATTCTGTACTAGATGCAGTCTTTTGACCATGAGTGGTAAATGGTAAATGGACTGTACTTGTAAAGTGCTTTTCTTGTCTTTTTGACTACTCAAAGCACTTTCACACTACATTGTCACATTCACTCATTCACACACTTGTGGCTGCTAATGTACATGGTGCCACATGCTACTCAGTAATCATTCACATGCACTCACACTCAGATGACACGGCATCGGGAGCAATTCGGGGTTCAGTTTCTTGCCCAAGGATACTTTGACATGTTGCCCAGAGGAGCCAGGCATTGAACCGCTGACCTGATTAGAGGACGACCCGCTCTACCTCTGAGCCACAGCCACCCTATAAAGTGGACCCTATATACCTTCAAAAAAGTATATCTGTAGTTTTATGACTGGATGCTTGAAGACTGGTGTTTATGTAATCCTGCAGTTCTTTAATTCAAATACCACAGGGCTCATGTGTCATTGTCCCCCACCTGTCCACCTTTGATCTGAACTTTCTGTGAAGACCATCACAGGGAGCAGTCATATGTGTCCTGTCACTGTGGGGAATATGATATGTCTTTCTGTCAAATTAGGGGAAGTTTTTTCCCACCATCTAACCTTTGAATTTGAAGAGAAAATGCAGGTGTTGTTATGTAGTATTTGTTCAGTGAAATGCTTGTAATACTGTTCGTCCACAATATTGCTCAGCTGCGTTTTTTTGTGTTCAGGCAAATATGGGACCAAGTTATTACCATATGGTCTACACCTCAGCGCACCTGTTGCAAAAAAAAGTTACCTTCATTTCTGTCTCCATTTGTGCTTTAAACACTAGTAGTAGAAGGAGGAGAACACATTGTACTTGTATTACTTGCGTTGTTTTGATTGCCATGATGATTTATGATTGTCACATAAATCATATTAGAAATGGTTCCGTTATTAGGAGCTGGTTGTCATGTTTAATGCTCACTGAATTATTATAACCCCTATGGAGTTATGGTAGACATTTATCAATCTGTTCCTGTAGGGCCTTGAATGCGCACAGTCAAGTCACTCCGTGTCTCTGTGTCATATTGTTTGTACTTTCATTAGGGCTGTCAAAATAACACATCAATTTTTATTAATTGACTACAGAAAAAATAATGCATTAAAAAAAAGAGTGCTAATTAATCGTGTTCCATGGTACAGTTTGACCCAGTGTCTTACTGAAGGCCACAGTGGTTTTGTGATATGAATTTTCATAGTATCAAAGTACCTAAAACCTGAAATATCACCTCAACACAAAGCATTTAGCAGAAAACCTTGAGGTCCAAGCAAGCACAGCCTCTGATGCTAGACTAGCAGCCAGCCTCGTTAAGCCACACTGAACCAGGTGTTCAGATGCACACTGAGTAAGTCAACTTGTGACCGACTAACTCTCTTCCAAAGTGGATTGCAATGGACTGCAGAGCAGTTTCAGTGGTAGAGGACAGGAGGGTTAGCATCCTCTGACACAGCTTACAAGTCGCCATTGAGAAGCACAATTGTCTCCAAAATCCAGCAGCTTTACAGCACTGAAAAGAGTTAAAAAGAAGATTTCAAGGCAGAAGCCGAATATATAGCACTGACTGGGTATCACTGGACTTCAGTTAGAAAACTGTAACTGCTACTGCAGACATCACTAACAGTGAGTGGAAACTTCAGTCATTTGCATTAACCATACTAAAAATTATTCAGTTATTCACTGATTCACTCATCTGCCATAATTCAACTGATTTGACATTTTTTAAATACTTTCAAAGCAAAAGTTGATGTGTGCGATTACTTTACATCAATTAATCACAGAGCATGAAATTAATGAGATACATTTTTTAATCCCCTGGCAGCCCTTGTTTTTCTGTGTTTTTCCTGTTTTTACACTTGCTGCAACACAAATTGCCCTCTGGGACAAGAAATTGAATTGAATTGAATTGAATTGAATTGAATTGAATTGAAGTGAAGTGACGTGAAGTGAAGTGAAGTGAAGTGAAGTGAAGTGAAGTGAATTGAATTGAATTGAATTGAATTGAATTGAATTGAACTGAACTGAACTGAACTGAACCCTGGTGCTTATCTAACAACTCAAACTCTTTAAGAAGAAGAAGAAATGACAGCAAATAATGAATGTGCTCATTATTAAATAACACACCAGTTTGTTGTAACCCCCCCACCCCCCAAAACACACACACACACACACACACACCAAAAAAATAAATAAGAATTCAAGGGGCCATGTGAATGATGAATTATGACAGTCAGGACAGAAAGTCAGTAATTAATTCTTTTCACCATTACGGTTGTTATCTCTGGCCTTGTTTTTTCAACTGTGAGTTTTTTTTGTTTTTAACCCAGACTGCAATCTTTCCCTAATTTAACACAAGTTGTTTGTGTGCCAAAACCAAAATCCAAAACACTTCTAAAACACCCCCTCAAGCAAAGGGCCTGAGTATTAAAAGGTCATATGGCCATTAGTATTTTCAGGGGCAAAGACAAATGCTATTTGTTGTATGATGTTAAAGTTGAAGGACTTGTTGCAGTATTTACATCAATTACTGAAATGCCAAGAAGTCACCTGACACAGAGACAGTGTAGGTTAGTCATACAAGTAGTTGCAAAAAATACTCCTATCTTGAGCATTATTAAGACCATGTGACACCAAGGAGCAGATGGTTTATATCCAATATGCCTCAGTAATTGATTTATAATATTGCCACCCCTAGGGTTAAGAGTGACTCTTACTGAATTTAAGGAAGCAGCAGAGCCATGGTTTCCTTATAGTGTCTTGATATACCATAATCCATGCTTTCATTTTTTTCATTTTCTTTGATTCCACCGCTTACTGTTCATTGACACCAACTGGCTGCTGTGTCTCTCCATATCGGTGGGCCTGGGGAACTGTGTTGCCAGCATGTGCCTCTCTACAGCCCCACAGGTCCTGAGTACTAAGCTGCTCTTCCACAGTCCATGCTGGACTGCCAAGCTGAGGAAGCTTCCTCCGGTGCCAAGAAATCTGGAGAAATGAGAAGAGAGGTTAGTTTGGAATGTTTTCAATTTGGTTGATTTGTTTCTCTTTTACAGTACAATGATAATAATGCTTTCCCCCCATATGATTCCTTTTTTATTATCTTACCTTCTTATTGTATATTTTATTTTTTGTTTTTAGCCATCTTGTTGTATATCTTTTACCATAAGCAAATTGAAAATGTATTATGCTTGTGGTAAAAAATACCTTAAAAGCTGCAGATCTGTATGACGTTTGTGGCTTATTACATTTGTGGGCTGTTGTCACATTTGTGGGTGTTACTTGGCCCTCGTTCTCTTTATCTTATGTCGCTACTGGCGTTGCATCCTGCTGCATTTCATGAGACACAGTGACAGGTTCCGTCTGGCTGCGTTATCAACTGATGCCAGCCATGTATCATGTGAATTAGGCAGATGCCATCCTGCTATCCTCCAGCGTATAGTAACGCTGCGACCACTGCTGATGCTGCCCAGCGGCATTTCATGCACACATGAAAGGTGCCTTTTGCTGTTGCACACTCAAGCCAAAAGTACAATCAAAATGGTTTTATATCATGAGCTCAGAATAAGAATGATCAGTTGGCATAGCCAATCCATCTGTTCATGAGGTAAGATTCATCACACAGTCCCATTGAATCTACCTCAGTGTTGCAAATTTTGTTTATAATTCACCAAATCATGATGAGAGAGGGCAGGTATTAATGACCATATAATTAAACATTACTTTCCACAATTTTTTATAGTTTCATGAAATAAAGAACACAGGAGCGGAGCAGGTGATGTTATGTTACAGTTTCGAGAGAAATAGTGTCAGTTCATCCAGCTTCAGCTCCTCCAGACAATATCTCGCTCACTCTTTCACCTAAAAAGCAGCACTGAACACAGTGTAAGTTTAACCTTTACAATGGCCCTCTTCTTCCTGCTCTGTGTAACATGGCAAACAACAGTGACTGCTGCCATCCAGTGAGTGGGGGCTCCTCTCAGCTCCAGCAATGAGCACATTGATCATCCTTCCCACAATAAAAGGCTGGAGGATTTGCTGCAGCAATGTGGAGGCTCATACTGTAAATATATTTAATATCTAAATAAATCTTGAACATGAAATGCAGAGCAACCACCTGAAGTTAGGATTAGAAAGGAAAGACATGTAGTGTAATGAGAATGACGCATAGTGGGAGATTTCACAAACTCATCATTGATTAAAGGTGTTTGCACATTTTTTACATCTGAAATTGTAGCACATCTAAAAATAAATACAACCTTAAGTTGGGTCAGTCACATTTACACACTAACACTCTCTATAGCTGTGTCCCAATTCAGGGTCTGCATCCTTCGGAGGCTGCATTCGAAGGCCAATTACGTCACAGCGCTGCGCGAAGGCTGTCCCATTTGGTCACAAGTCGAAGGCTCCTCCTTTCGCAGCCCACAAATGCGTCCTCCTTTTCCCTCTGTTTGGAGGATACATCGCTACTATCCTTCGCGGCCTTCCATTTCCCAAGATTCCCTGCGCGCCCGCGATCTTCAAAAATAATGGCGGCACAGAGCGGAGATCGGAGCGTTGATTTAACTTAATGTGGGTTTTTACTCATTTGAAAATCAAACGCCAGATATGTTAAACTTAGAGGGACATTAAAATCTCATAATTTCATTCATAATACGTGACGTTAGTAATGCTAACATGTAGCCACCTAGCAGCCCCGCTGTGCTGCCCGCAGCCGCGGAGAGCTCCGTCCGCAGCCGCGGAGAGCTCCGTCCCCTGACAGAGGCTTTACTGCGCGAAAAATCAGCTTCCGACGCGGACAGAGGCGCTTGTCCTCCTCCTCCAGCAAAATTTAAATAAAAAGTAAATTTTAAAAATACAATAATTTCTTTGCTTTAGTGCCCCCCCCTCTCAGCTGATGTGGGGGTAAGGGCGGGAACATCTGGTGACGCAACCAGGAAATCCTCCGAAGGCTAGACTGTCCCAATTAACAACCGTTAACGCGGCCTTCGGAGGTGCCTCCGAAGGAGTCGCCTCCGAAGGCTGCGTAGGCTGGGTCCTCCGAAGGATGCAGACCCTGAATTGGGACACAGCTTATATTATATCATTATAATGTTGATTATGTCATAACAACACTGATCCAAAAAACATTGAATTTACACCCTTAAAGCTCCACTAATCAATACATTTTTATTAGCAATAGATCAAATGACTGTGTGATGTGAAAGGGATCACTTGTAGTGAAGATATCAAACAGGTCCTTTGCCATTCCCCTCAACTTTTCAACCTCTGTTAGCTCACTGGTTTGGTTTTATGGCCCACAGCCAAAAGTGGTAAAAAAAAAAAATGACCAATGTAGCTTGTAACTTTTGGTGCCCAATGTGAGCTTGTGGCTCACTGTAATAATTTCATGTGACCACTGGATCAAATGACTATGGTGGTCATGTGAAAGGTGTTGTTAACAATGACAGCCTCACAGAATTGTCACAAAGTCTGCAGTTTGACAAAGCTTTTAGCATCTTAGCTCATTGTTTTGAGCACTTTCATCAACCTAGTTTTTAGCAGCAGGCTCCAATAAAGCTATTGCACATCACCTGCTCAGCAGTAAACAGCTGACAAACAGTTAGAGACCGGCTGCTGAACATAGCAGCTAAAGAGACAGATGCATTTTTCAGGTATTGGTAGAGACCAAAAATAGATTGTAAAAAAGAGGGAATAGGACAAGTCCAGTGTTTGCTAAAGTTGCTCTGTGTTCACTGGATGTGTAAAAAGACAACTGCTACTAACATGATTGCTATTAAAACTCCAGAGTGAGAGAATATACAGCCCATTCTCATTCCGAAGCCATTTGCAGTGCTTTCAGCATGAGATCCCAACAGCAAAAGCCACATTTCGTGTCTGCATGATAAGCTGTTTCAGCTAAGAGCGCAGTTGGACAGAACCGTTCACAGTGTTATTATACAGTACACTGGCAGGCAGACCGACAGCCCCTGTCACAGCAGCATGATATGCCGACAGGTGGTTTTACTTGAAAACAAAAGTTGGTTCCCAGAGCACCGCATAATATGCCACTTGAAGACATCAGGTTCAAACCCTTCCAGATATGACCAAATATAGGGAGCACAAAAGTCTCTATAGGACAGGTGAGAGGGGTGGTGGCTGCGTCCAACAAACCTTGGACTTTCATGTGGGGATCCAGTGTTCACTTCCCTCCTGCATATGATGTTATGCCCAAAGGATACTGAAAGACAACAGCCACACTAGCCACAGTCTGTTCAACCTGCTGCCATCTGGAAAAAATACAGAAGTATCCACTGCAGAACCACCAGACTACAGGGCTGCTTCTTTCCCCAAGCTGAGAGACTCCTTAACTCCTCCTTCAATGCCAAAAAGATGGAGCAGGATTTCAGGATCAGTTCTAATTTAATTTCTTCTTAAACCACATTCAAGAAAAATGTCAATAAATCTACCTTGTACCTTGTATCTACACCTTACATTCTGCCTATTTTGCCTAATCTGACCATCCATGACTTTGTTGCCTAATCCTAAGCATCTGTGATGTGTGTTTGTTGACACTCTGCTGTTGGTTGCCGTGTGCTTTTGCTGTCTAAACATAACCAAATGCAACCTAATTCTACCTTGTGCATTCGTTGACATCTCCGTAGCAGCATCCTGGATTAATAATGTGTAGATGCAAGAAGTCCACTGCAAAGCATCAGTATGTGACGGTTTGGGATGAAAATGGGTTGGCATACATTACCTGTTGTTTTTTTTTTTAGTTCATTTTGTTGTCTCCATTTGGCACAAAAAGTTGTTTTTTGTATTAAATATAGATCAAAACTAAAAAAGAATTATCACCAACTTTTAGCATCTTTCAGCTAATTGTTTTGGTTTTATAGCCAGCACATTTACTGTTTGTGTCACTATCAGAGCTGTCATCAGCCTGCTTACAGAAAAAGTTAAAAGCTCCTCTGAAGCTACTGTATCGGTTCAGCAGCAAACAGCCGACACAGTTAGCAACTCCAATTAAACTCTTATGAAATACATTGCGTTATATGATGGAGCTGCTGGGCCCACTTAACCTACTATGCATTTGCCTCCCATCAAAATGATGAAGACGTGCAGCAAAATCAGCTCAAGAGGTTTTTCACACTTTTCCACTCAGATTTAGACTGTCAGCAGAGAGGCACATAGAGTTCCTATCATCCCTCTGCTTGCTGAGACAAAGACCCTTAAACACACTCAGTGACTTACATTACTTTTGCATCTCATCTCTCAGAAGACACAGAAATTCCCAGCTCTCAGAAGACACAGAAATTCCCAGCTGTTGTTAAACCACAGATACTGCCATGAAAAGACATAGAAGAAAACAGAAGGTGACTGTACCTTTCCTCCAAGGAGCCAGGAGTGAAAATGATTTCTGCCAGTTGATGACCAGCCCAGTCTTTTTCCTTGTCACACTCATGTTCTTTTAACAATCCCAGGGACCAGTCAGCTCTGGTGAGGTTGAGCAAAGAAGCAAAACCTCCTCAGAGATTCCCCATTGTGTATTCTCAGAGGTTGCCTGCAGGTTTGGTAGTGAAAGGAATCTGTTTCATGGGAATTCAGTGTGGAGGTTGTCCTCAAGCAGGGACATCGCACCTGTATTTCCTCACCTGCTGGACAGCCTGAGCACTTGTTTGTGAGTTTGGATGGGCTCCCACAAGAAACAGGAGCTGGGAAGCACTAATTAACAATTAACACACAACTAAACCTGCTTTTGCTTCCACTGCCCACCGAGTGCCGCTGTGGGCTCTGTTTCATAAGGGGCTTCAAGAGTCACTGTGACTAAAACGTTCCAGAGATGACAAAATAAACCATTCAGTCCTCATATGCAACTAAGTTACTGTTTGTATCATACTGGATATAAGCATAACACTAATGTTAGAGGGTGTTTTATGATTACCCTTGTGTTTAAGGCTATATGAGGTGCTATCATGTTCTACTAGTTACAACAAAAACAGTAAGATTTTAATGTGTTCACAAATATATGGCGTTCCTCTCATTGACTTCCTCAATAGGCTCTTCCCAGGGCACTGTAAGTTCCAGCATAATGAGGTGTTTTGAAGCCTCAGAGGTGAGGATCATGTCTGGCTGGAGTGATATTGTGGCTAATTGCCGTGGAAACTTCAACTGCTTTCCCAGGGGTGTATTCCAGGAAGCAGGTTATGTGAAAACTCTGAGTATGTTGACACTGAGATGAGGGAAACACTTTGTTATCCATTCCAGTAAGAGAGTTGAGCCAAACTCTGAGTTAATCCGTATTCAATCCATATCGAGTCCGTATTTTTGCAATCTGATCAATATCGAAGCAGAATTATTACGCATTGCCTGTCAGATCTCAATTGGATGTGCTCTCATTCCCAAATGAATATCTGTTAGAATGGCACCGTTTTTCATTACAATAATTCATTTATCTTAATAACTTCACAATCTCTCATCTCTGTGCGCTCACATCAGAGCAAATTTTGTGCATCGTGCTACGTTTTTTGAATCAGTATTTCATTAAATTTTCATATACACATCACCACATTTTAGTACATCAATCAATGATTCTAATTGGTAAAAAATGAATAAAATTTTGAAGGAAATATAAAATGAAAATATTCAAAATAATAAAAATAAAACAAAACTCCAATAATAAATTAAATTTAAAAAGCATCCAGCAGGCTGACATACCAATATAAAATAAAAGAAAGAAAAAACAAAATCAGTAATCAAATATCAGTTAGCTAAATAAAAATACCATCTCCACATATGCACCATAATCTAATACACAACCGTCATAGTAATTCTCAGTCCCATAAAGAAGGTTAATATTATGTTCATATGTTAATTTACTCAGCAAGAGGAGGATAGAGGAGGATATATATGTGTTTCTGTTAGGGGTTTAAATGACTACATGTTGAAATAGTAACTGAATGAATATTTATTTTGTTTAACTTCAAATATGAATAAAATAAAAGTGAGGTCGGCCTACAATCATGGCTGAGTGATATATGTCTTACCTTTATGAATAACGTTTTCATATTTCATTTTTAAGTTGCTTCAAGAGCATTTTCCCCCTAAATGAAAATCAGAATTTATTCAATCCATCACTTTTTCACCTGTATGCTATGATCTTAATAAAGTGCATTTAATGTTTAGTCAATGGACATGTGCATTCAAATGTATGCATTGACACGGGCAGCAATTTTCTCCCATTATGCTTTTCTTTCCTTAGCTACTGCAACGGATTTCTTCCTAAATATGCGCTTATATTCGCCATAGGCAGCATGAGGACCTCTAGTTCCGATGGAGTAAGTAAGTTTAGTTTCTGTTTCTCAGCGGTTGCCATGGTGAATCGAGGTATCAAGGCTACATCGATGATGGCTTTTTATTGTGGTCGTGCATGCACTGAACTCAGGGTGAACATACTCAGAGTTAATTGAACTAATTCAGATCTGCTGTTCTGGAACCAGATACTCAGAGTTTCCTGTCTCAGAGTAAGTCAACTCAGAGTTCAGGGTTCGACTCAGAGTATGTTGAACTTCCTTTCTGAAATATCCCGAAGGTCAACTGCAGCTGCCTGTGCCTGGGGTTTCTCTTTAGCTCTGATGAAGGTGACTGCCTTCTTCGGCTGATGTTTATGGCTGAGGCTAAGCTCTCAGCAACTGCCTTTAGCACCTGGTCATGGTGCCCATCTGCATGAGCCTTTGGGCAGCTGCTAAGGAGATGTTCTAACGAGCCTCTTCCAGAGCAAAGCTGGCAGGAAGGAGTCTCGCTCTTCCCCCAGACATGGAGGTTTGCAGGGCTTGGCAGGGCATTGTAGACTGTCTGCACCAGGAACCTGACTCAGTGGAAGTCTGCCTGCATGATGTATGACCACGTGATCCTGTGCTGCAGTATGCTGTTCCACCTTGTCCACACTCCTTGCTGCCAGAGTCCTACCGAGCTGCCCACTCCCTCTTCCATCACACCCGCTCGGACTTCCTTCTGGAGTAGATGGTATCTCTCCTTGCCCTGAGCCCTGCCGACCTGAGTTTTAGGGAAGTAGCCCAAACCTGCTCTGCATGTTACCAAGGTGCCCACCAGTGCCTTCTGCCTTAGGCGAGATTCTGCTGCCTCCACTGCCTTCTCCACCCTCCATTTTCTTCCTGTCCTCACCTTAATGCCAGCTGATGACACTTTGCAGTCCCTGGAGTCCCTGTGCTTTAGGGCTTCTCGTGTGCGAGCCAACATGGACTCTTCAGTGAGGCAACTGAAGGGTAGCTGCAGGGTGTTGCTTTTCCCATCCTCTTGTTAAGTTATGACATATTGCTTGATGATAATACTGCTTCCGGGTCCAAGTTTGCTGCACTCTCGTCTTGTCGACATGCTCCAGTGCTGTGTCCCTTGTTGTTCAAATAGATCTGAGTGCCAAACAACAATTCAATTATCATTCTACCGCTTTCCTTGCGATGACGAAGTGAAGAAGAAATTAAGTGTAAGAGTAAGTTACAATTCTTAAACGAATGAAGAAACGTACACTAGGTTAGCTAATGCTAACGTTAGCTAGATTATCATCTTCATGTTTTGGTTGACAGCGCTGTCGGTCAGATTAGGGCTGATAAAGATAGCTAGCAAGCCTTAGCTGGGAAGCGCTAGGTTAGCTAGCTAACATTAGCACCCACCATCTATGCTGCCTAGCTAAGGTCAGAGTGGCTAAGTTACATGTTTGTTCTATCAAGCAAGAGACTACTTTGGTCTCATTTTACCTGCTTTTATCCTGTTTTTTCCAAGGCCCCAGGAAGTGCATTGATGCACCGAATACCGAACGGTGTGAGGACCCTCTTGAAATCCTTGGAATTATTATTTTTATTATTATTAAGGCCCGAGCACCAAACGTTGCAAGAACCCTCTTGAAACTGAAGGAATTATGAGGGCCCGTGCATTGAACGACGTGAGGATGTGACAGGAGCTGTGTTCGAAATCATCCACTCATTCACTCACTGCCTATCCACTACATAGTGTATATGATGTAGTGAACTACATCATATACACGATGTAGGGAACGACGACGGGAGGAGAATTCGGACACTACACCGTAATTTCCTGAACGTGGTTGCGTCAGCAGATGCGCCATGGTTATACCGCCATGGCTATACAATAATTTAGTTAAGAAGAGATTTTGAATAATTTAAAGAATGTTAAAAAGTGTTAAAGGGATGTGTTTGCAAGAATATATGCCGTCCTGATATTGAGTGTGTTGAATGTGATTGCCTGAAGATAAATGAGTTTTATTTTAATAATATGAAACAACAATTCAATACAGAAGAGTGAGCGCAAGAGCTGCATCGTGTGGTTTTCCTCATTTCTCTCTTACTATTTTCCCCCTTATTTAAGGGCACAACAAGGACTCTCTTGAAACTGAAGGAATTCTTATTATTAGGGCCCAAGCACCGAACGGGTACGAGGACAAATGACAACAAATGAGACCCATTTTTGAGGGGCTTAACATACTTAAAAAGTCATCAAATTTTGCACAGACATCAGGACTGGTAAAAAATTTGATATTTTATGGGTGACCTGTATGAGCTTAAAAAAATGACTCAAGAGTGCCACCTAACAGACTTCAACGAAGCAGCCCCACTGGCCCATTTCTTTGCTGTTATAACCCGCAGATGTTATGTCTAAGGACAATGGGAGGTAAGAAGGCGCCCTGGTGGTAAACAGGCTGGAAAGCTGTTTATTGTTTAGACGTTTATGCTACACAGCAATAGCAGGCAGCATGTGAACACAAAGAGAGGGCAAAGAGCGACAGCAAACAATAAAAAAAGCAAAAGAAAGCTGTATCTTCCCAATACAGCCCACTATAGACACACATAAGTGATACAGAGTCAAACACAAAAACCTACTCTAAAGCCCAGTTCCTTTTACAACTTGAGTGCTTCCTCTCAGGCAGCACCATCTGATTGGCACCATCTGATTGGTCGGCAGGAAGGCGTGCAGCAGGTGGAGCGAAGAGGAACACCCCAGGTTACGGAAGGAAGGAACCCCTGATGACATGGCGAAGCTCCAATGACGTTGCCATCCTCAGTCATGCTGCCTGAATAAATACACTGGCACAAGCCTCATACAAACAAAAACCAAAAACAACGCCAACACACATAACACTCTATTTTGCTCTATTTTTTCTACACCATGGCCCCTTCTGCTGAAGCACGACTTTTCTACGATAGAGAAGCACTTGTCAACATGAGGAAAAGTTGTGTGGGGCTTGGACTGAATGCAGCAGACTGTGAGAGCATCCCCACAAACGGCATACGCCGAGCAGCCAATCAGACTAGAGGGGAGAAACGAAACCGAAAGCGCCAGACAAAGAGAGGGAGGACAGCCGGCATCAAGGTGAGGCTGACCCGACTTGGACCGAGAGCTGTTCCTCTACCAGGCCTTCTTCTGGCTAATGTCCGGTCACTGGAGAATAAATTGGATGAGATGTGATTGAGGCTGCTGCTGTTTTGCCTACATTCCACAAAATAGGTGTGACTGCACCACAGTAATAAAATGAACCAACTGGTATACAAAACTAGAAGAGGTACACACGTCTCTGCCTGTACAGTAATCCTGCTGACAACACCAGAATAGCAGGCAGTATATGGTGTAAGGTGCGTGGAATTTAAAGACACAAATGTAACTGACCCAAAAACGCCACCTGGGCAATTTCACCCCAGGAAATATATTGAATTGGCACCTTAAATACAGTCAACACAGGTTCAATAACTGAGGTAAGACAGAGATTTGATTCCAAAAATAAAGCAATTTTATTTTTGATTAATTAATAAGACTGGAAGTATCTGGAATAAATTATATTAAAGGTTGCTGAAATGAAAGGAAGCATGTTAGAAGAAATAATTCAAAGTTTATTTTAACAGATTAAAATGTATCAACAAGGTTATCACAATAAAAAAAATGATTCTTTTATTAAAACACTTCCAATCAAAGGGTTATTTGGGAGGGGAAGTGAGTTGGTGTCAGCAGGGGGGAGATTCAGGGGTGTGTTCCAGAGCGCAACTTACCCACCACTTGTGAACTCACAGCATTCAGTAAACCACGGCAAAGAGGTGCAAACTTTTGTGTCCCAGTGCACTTACCAGAACAAAAAACATGCAGGGAACCACCTAGAGTGCCTAGCCTCGACCACAAGCTGGCAATCACCTCACTATGGGGAGATAACAAAGGTATTAGGGCAAGAAAACTAGTAATGACTATTAAAAAAACCCAGTTGGTTCAAGCTAAGATACTACCCGTTTTAATTCACAAATGATAAGAATCAACTACAGGCGAAACAGCAGCCGATAAAGGCCTAAAATACAAGAGAAACATATGTTTTAACATGTTATAACATTATGACAAAAATGTAACAACAATGTAATAACAATGTAATAACCTAAACCCCAGGTCCTGATTATCGTCTACAAATACTTAATGTGTCATACCTGGACATAAAGGTGTAATTATAAGGCAGCCTTGAGGGGATCATTCAGTCCACGATAGGACAACTAAAGAAATAAAACAGAGTCAGATACAGTGCAATGAAATGTCATTGGTATCATGACAATTCCTTTAAATGTTACCTTACAGACCTCAGCCAGCGAGACATGAATACAACCAGGCAGGTTGAGGAAACAGGAAACATGAAGACAGGAAGACTGCAACAGGAGACTATCCCACATAAAGCCAACTTAGTCACAATTTGAAGCATAAATACATTTAGCAATGTGAAAACATGGTTTAAAACACTATTTGAGACATATTACATACCTCTGAATCAGAGGGACAGAGCCATGTGGCAACCAACACACAGGCAAAGGAAAAAGGAAGCCATCATGTCATAGGTGCCTTACATAAGCTCATGCCAATTTAGGGGCTGGACCAGGGGAGGAGTTAAACTACTTCTCACTAGATTGCATTCAAAGACAACAGGGAGCAGTATACAGCCAACTATGCTCACTACACTAATTTTTACCGTCACTGAGAATATGTGTTGATGTATTTCTTTTATTCTTTTTTTTTTTTTTGAGTTTGTTAAATATTTATGTTCATCACACAGCAGCTGGGTCGATATGTGCGTCTCCAGAAGCGCTGTGCGCATTAAGCATATGGCGCAGCACCGGTAACTTCATCAATTAGACCTATTTACATCAACAGCAGGATCAATGGGGATCTAACGAAAAGTGACCTTCAGAGATTTCCCACACATCAACACAAATCACCCTATTTTTAACTTAAACACACAGATTCCTGGTTTATTTAGTAAAAATATCTGGCTCTGCATCCTCTCTCTTTCTTTCTTTTCTATTACTGCTCTCTGGCATTCACATTTATGTCGTAATTGCTGATCAGTGACTCTAGGATCCTCATTGAGTGTCTGTCCTTTTTAATGCTCACCACCTTGGTTCTGTTGAACTGCACTACGCTAATCCCAGAGCATTCCTGTTCCCTTGTTTCCTAGCTTTCCCGGATCCTGGCCCTCATCTCCATCAGAGATGAGCCCAATGAGGGTCGTGTCGTCCGCGAACTTCAGGAGCTTGACAGACTGGTGACTGGAGGTGCAGCTGTTGGTGTACAGGGAGAATAGTAGAGGGGAAAGAACACAGCCCTGAGGGGATCCAGTGCTGATAGTCCGGGAGTCAGAGATGTGTTTTCCCAGCTTTACATGCTGCCTCCTGTCAGACAGGAAGTCTGTGATCCACCTGCAAGTGGAGTCTGGCACGTTCACGTCTTTGGACACCTCCATATCAATACATGCATGAGACTCTTATCAACACCCACAATATCATTATAGACTGCATTTGATAATTTCACTCCCGTCGTTATTGTAATATGACATGCGTCTGTTTCCATTATTTCTGTGCCTCTCTCCCCCTTTCTCCCCCTCTCTCCCCCTCTCCCCTCTCTCTTTCTCTTTCCTTTTTGCCACAATTGTATTTAATTTGTTATTTACAACATCTATTGCACGTGTGTCCATCCAGAAAGAGGGATCCCTCATCATCCTTTGCCACTCTTCCTGAACTTTCTTCCTTTTTTCCCCCATTACAGGGGTACTTTTTCAGGAGTTTTTCCTTGGGTGATGTGAGGGTCTAAGGGCAGAGAGATGTCGTACACTGTAAAGCTCTCTGAGGCAAACCATGTTTTGTGATAATGGGCTCTATAAATAAAATTGACTTGACTTGACTTGAACGTGGCAGAGATCTTCAGGATGGGTCCAGCTCTATCACAGCTGTGGGGACATTTTTATCATAAATATTATATGTGTGTATATATGTGTATATGTATGAGAGAGAGAGGTAGTTAGATAGATAGATAGATAGATAGATATTCTCTCTCTCTCTCTCTCTCTCTCTGTTTGTTCAGGCAGTGATAGAGTTTTTAATGGTGTTGCTTAAATACGAAGTACGCATGGAAAATATCTGGGAAATATGGGAAATATCTGCAAGTAAATAATAATAACAAGATTTGATTTTATTCTATTTTATTTTATCAACAGAGGACATAAACATAAACTAGTTCATTTCTGGGAACCTTAAACTTACTTGGAATTGTAAATGCCAAACTGCTAAGGTGAACCAGTCCGTTTAAATCTGTGTAAAGCTCTTGTCAGGAAAGTATCTGCACAACCCCAAGTGAGACTACTGAAAACTTATGTTTCAGTAATTGAACCTTTTTCAACCATTTTCTTGCTACATTCTTGCACACCTAAGTCAGTGCATTGATCTCAAATGTTTATGGTGTGTGGAAGTTAAAAAAGAGACCTTGTGATACATCTCTGCAATTGTCCTTGCTGACTTGTTTGATGTGCACTAAATTACAAAAAATAAACACTTAAAATTATGAAATAAAAACAAAAAAATGTTCAGTTGAATTATAACGAAATTATGTATTTTTATGGTTGAAGAGGTGGGTGGGCCTATTTTCTCCTCCTCACCATGCCAAAAGTGATTGAGCACACCTGAGCTTAATCTGCTGGTTAGCAGCATGCTGTACTGAAGAAGCAAACACTTAGTCTGTGGGTCAGTGTGGCAGTGTGGCAGTGTGAGAGCTATGAGTTGGACTGAGAGAACTAGTGTTTCAGTGCACTGGAACCTGTGATCTTTACTTCCTTTTGGAGGGAGGTTGGTGAACTTTTGGTTATTTAAAAACACTTCTTTGCGTAAATTTAGTGTAGCTTTGTTTTTTGCTTTTAAATAAAGTAATAGAGTTTTGGCTCATTTCTTGTCGAATCACACAGCAAAGAACATCTGCATTGCACTGCTGCAGCCTTCGTGTATGTTTGACATCACAGATATGGCTGGAGGTGTTGTTGTTTTGACACAGTTGGGACAAGACTGTCATATTCTATATATACTGGCCCCATTAACACTATGATGAATGTAAGTAGAGGAACAACAAAACACAATATTTTTAAAATTTTCATAAGAATATTTATTGTAACCTAATCATGGCCTTAAACCGAGCACCAGTGCACTGTTTTGACAGTGTGAAATATTACACAGCCTGACGGATTCTCAGACACTTAACAGTCAATTCTTACCGACAACACGGTCCCACAAATGTTTCAAAATAAAATGCCTTGTATCATCAACTGATGGGATTCCATCCACAGACATGCTGCTTGTATTTTGAAAGGGAAGCAGGAACATTGGGGTAAAACAGATGACTTTGTCTTTCCTCATCTCTGTGAGAGACTTTTAAATTTTAGTAATAAGTGGTATAGAGTCAATATAATCATCAAAACATCATTTTCACTGTCTATTTCTGCTGACAAGCATGCGCGTCACACGTAAAAAATTGGCGAGCCATCATTTCTGTAGAAGTGCTGCAGCTGACACACAGCTGAAATGCACCAGACAAGCGCTGCTCTAACTTGATAATATGGGCACGGAAATAAAAAAAACAACACTTTCGGTGCTGCTCACACGTGCCAGACGCACACTGTGTGAAAAGGGCCAAAGTAATAATGCTGTTGAGTTATTTCATGCTTCATAATGCAATGCTATGTTAATGCACAACTTGTTAACTTAGGCTATATGTCATCCACAGTCCATTCAGTGATGTGAAAACAGCACCTTACTAACCTTCTGCGTTGCACAACATTCGTCATTTATTGGACTTAAAACACGCTCTCACGTATTGTGTAGCACTATTTAACATGTGCTGTTAAATCATAACTTGCACACTCTGGTAAATAACAGACGCTGTGGGCATACAGACATGTTAGGAGGACATCATATTAGTACAGTAACAAAGTAACTTGCATCGTGGCTGGCACATTTTTCTGGCTCATTAGTAGAACCACACTGTCAGCGATCTAGGCTTAACCATATACCCAATAATAATCCATAAACGGGCCCATGCATGTGTTGTGAGTCAATGAATGTGTGCTATGGTCTGTAAAGTGTTCTTTACTGTCAGGTTTGAATCATGTCTCATTTCACAGGGACAGAAGAGCACACAATACTCGTAATTAAATACAGGTGTGAAAATGACCACCTCTTCACAGGGAAGAGGCACACAGCCAAGAAGGCCTGGGGTTGACTTCACCGTTGCACATCTCTTTTGTCTGTTATTTTGCAGCACTGTTTGATAATTCATGAAATGTCACACTATCATGATTAAATGTAGTTGTGTAGCAAGTAGGATTTATATGTGACCACACTGAGGCTCTTCCCCTCACTCTGGATGTGAGACTCTCAAGAGTTAAATGTCATATGTGAGGATAAACCATGCTGATATTAACTCTGACCAATGACATCACACAGCTGAAAATTTTGTGTCATGTGTCTAGAATCATATATGGGATGCAATAAGTTGCCATGTTTGTCCTCAACAGGGAGGTCATAAGACAGATGGGTCTGGAGGGGCTGATCACACCCTCACAGGTGTCCAAGAAGTGGGACAACCGGAAGAGAAAATACAAGGTGGGTTTTTTTTTTATTCCTCATGACCTCAGTTCAGCTCTGTATGAAAAGATTTGTGACTGCAGTAATTCAACATTATGCATCACATTCTAGTGGTTTTGGTGTGTCTTCACTGCACTGATTATTCTCTTGTTTGTTTTCCAGGAGCTGAAACACCCACCAACAAGGACTGGGACAGACAGGGGGGAGGACACAGTAGCCACAGCCCTCATGCATTAGGCCATTGGTAGAAGGGGGGGGCATGAGCCACAGAAACAGATGATGAGCCATCCACCTCTGCCCGTCCCTGTCCCCCCAAGAGACAATGGACACTGTAGGATACACTGGTGCATCCTACACTGAAGTCTTTTATCGAGTGGTGAGACTAAGAACCCCCCGAGGATCATGGTGAGGAATATTTTCTTGTGTTCTCTATAAATTTGCACCACCACATGTGGCACACAGTTTGAAGCATGGTGGGAACAGCCCTTCACAAATGTAACTAGGTCAGACTGTACTTAACGGGATTACGTTTGTCAGTCACAAGTGTTTGTCTGCATCATGAAAGGGCACGACAATGCCAAAGAGAAGCCGGAAATGTTGTGTTAATCAAGTCTTAAGTGTTTGATGGCACATTCCTACCACACAGGGTCAATCCTCTATCGATCAACACATTATGTAAATAACAACCTGGATTAGAACTGTCAGGAATCTGATACAGTTTCATCTCTTGCAGGGACAGAAGAAGAGATTAAATTGAGGGCCAAGAATGACCACTTGTTCACAGGGCGGCAACACACAGCCAAACATGCCTGTGATCATGTGAATATATATCAGAACTGCATATTTGTCACAGTCACTGTACAGTGTAATAATGTCCATATGAACAAAAAGCACTGACCAAAGAATCTGATAAAAAGGACTGACACCAACAACTAGGCCCACAATGAAAACCTTTTCGTAGCCTGCCCTGCAAATGTGATCTGACACAGTGTCGCATGTGTTCACAGTCAGAATGCCCTGTAACTCCAATTTATGTTGTTATAGTGAATACATTTAAATTCAGAATGAAATAAATGTTGTAGCGAAGACATTTAAATTCATAACTAAATAAATGTTGTAACGCAGACATTTGAATTCAGAACAAAATAAATGTCACTTTCTATCCTCACTATCTGTGGGCTGGTACAAAATCCTGGTTCGCTGAGTAAAATACAAAGACCTTCATTAATCCCACAGTGGAAAATGTGTTTGAAGCAGCTTGTTGTACACACAATACTGTCATACAAACAATCAGAAATGATGCAGAATACAGACACAAAACAAATCCCACACATGGGTGCAGTAATCCCTAAATAAGAGATTATTATACATGATACAGGTTGGTGAAATAATAACCGAGTGCCCAGACCAACTAATGTCTTTCAACACATGAACAGAACAAAAAAGGCATGGATAACAAGCTATGTATATTGTTGCAAAAGAAACACTGGAAAAAAAGAGAAACAATCAATAATTGTGTTCCTGTAAGGCCGGAATGAGTACCGGTGGGGCAGAGATCTGCCCTACCAGCCTGTCCCTCCAGGATGCTGCACTCCTCTCCCCCCTCACTGGATGTGGTGGGGACACAGGGGGGTCACCGCCGTCCGGGAGGGGGTCCAAGCATGTCCCCAGCCATCAGACATATATTGTGGAGGACAGCACATGCGGTGATTCCAGTTGTGGCGAAGGCATGGTCCACCTCCAGGGCCCTGAACAGCAGGGTTCTCCAGCAGGTCTTAAGCATGCCAAAAGCATGCTAAGTTATTGAATGTGCTTTGGCATGATGCTGGTTGTATCTGCTTTGTAACCTCCCCTGTAGTGGCTCACGATAGGGGGGTGATGATGGCTACTGGATGGCTGATGTAGGGGTAGCCACCATCACCCACTATGAAATGCCTTTGGGCAGGGTACAGAGCATCTCTGAAGAACCCGCTGTTCGTAAGGACCCTGGTGTCGTGGACCGACCCGGACATCCCATAACGGTGTTCAGGAACTTTCCCTTCCCATCACAGTTTGCCTTGCAGTGGGTGAAAGGAAAAAGTTTGCAGTTGACGTATTCCTGTCCGTCTGGTTCAGGCGGTATTTTAATCCTTTTGTGACACCCATCTATTGCACCAAACCAAACCAAATCACTGTCTGACACAGGGCAGCGATTCGGTTCACTCCTTTGTGGACCATTGTGCACACAGGAGTACATGATGTATGGGTAAGTGTAAGCACTCCACATCATATGCTGGCAGAGGTAATGACTATATTTACTATTCACAATTACATAGCCTACCTGTATACGGTGGAGCAGAGGCCCACACCACACTATATGACCACCCATGTGCCAGCCAGTAGACTGTCACAAGGATTGTCATGTGGTGTCCCTAGCCACGCCTCCCCCCAGACGGCACCAACCTCATCAATTCATGGCGGCACAGGTGAGGCAGTAGTCAGTTAGGAGGTCACTCTCCCCATTGTGGTACACCCTCAGGATGGGCACCGAGGGATTCAGATGCATGTACCTCGTGAGAGGATATGTGGCCTGAAAACGAAAGAATGTAGGATTGTTGTGCGTTTCTGTATTGGCATGAAACAGTGAATAAACAGATTGGCTGCTCATGTAGCTATTGTGACACTTTTCTTTGTGAAAGTGTTTTGTTTGTTCTGTAGGTTTATGACCTACAGCTGCAGACCTTGTATATCATATGTACTCTTTTACCATATTTTAGTACTCCATTATTGGATTAAAAGCTTTCCACCGAATACTTTGACATCCTCAAGTAGTGTAGTAATTGGAAACTCACCTGCTGCAGGAACACAGTGTAGCGACGCAGTCAGGCTCTCCTGCGCCTTGACCTTATGGCTTCCTGCTGGAGCTGCTGCCATAAGGTCACAACAGAGGTCACAACAGCGCAAACATTTGCAGGGTTCATGTTGTCTGACCTCAGTCCGTGTCATTCGAAGAAGGGCTTTGAATGGACGATCAGCCTGTGAATCTTCCACTTTTATAGCCATCAGGTCGTGTGGCTCATCATAACACTTGCATCAGCTGATCCATCAGCTGATCCATCAGCTGATCCATCACCTGAAGGTGTGCCTAATGACCAGTTAGACGTGGGTACTTGCTCATGACATCAGTGCTATTGACATGTTTGGTGCATGTGTCTGAGCTACTTTATTGCCATTTTCCCAACCAAGATTCAGTTTTTCTAAATTCCCACAATTTATTCTTAGCATGTACGGTTACATGATGGGAGTCGATGTCATGTGCCATCACCTTGTGTGTGAGACATCTTACATTTTAGGATGAATAGGACATGAATTGTTAGGTGTTGTAACATCTGACAGGGCAGCGATGTGGTTTTGTCTTTTTTATTTAACAGTATAATCTATGTAGACACATTCTTCCACTGCTAATGTGCAGATGTCAACAACTGCTATAATGACGGTCTAGTGTATATGTGGGCCGAGGACATTTAAAGGAATATGATCTATCTATCTATCTATCTATCTGTCTATCCATATACTGCATGTCTGCTTAATGTAATGCATGACAGATATTGCATATATTGTTTGGTTTTGGTAATGTTGCTACATATGACTCTGTGGACATTAGTGGCCCCAGTCAGTCTGACAGCTTATCAGCTGTGTAGCAGGTCATCTGTTACTGACGTTGCTTCAGACTGACACTATGGAACCGAGGATTTCTCATTTCGTAGCTTCCCCTCCTCTCTCCTCGCGTCTCCTCCTCGATTCCTCCACTCGCAACCCCTGTGGGCGGGACTAAGACGCAAGGAAAGGAGGTGAGTGAAGGAAGCTTAGAGTTAGATTAGCATAATCAAAAGCACCCAATGTACCCGACATTTTACTCCTGTTTACCAAAATGCAATTCAGTCGTGTATTTCCAGAGGAAAAAAATTCCAGCTTGGTATCTGAAATCTCATTCAGTTTTTCCCATAGACATAGTTCACTAAGTGATACACACTACATAGCGTCCTTTTCATTATGCTAATTTATGCTTCCTCCCTTCCTACATCCTCCAGTGATGCGGAAATCGTTTGCCCTCCGCCAACATACAGGATCTTCCAATTGCAAAAATGCACCTGGAGGAGCCGAGGATGGAGAAGAGAGGAGGCTTCTGGAGGAGCTCAGAGAGAGGATACACTGGTGTATCCTAAGCGGAAGTCTTTTATTGAGTGGTGACACAACGGAGCTTCCTGAGGGTCACAAGATTCTTCATTTGCGTTGTCATATACGTATATGCCACACCTCCTCATGCGTCTTTATTTATTCACTGTTTATTCTCACAGTGCGCATTCTGCAGAGTCACTAAAAAGATCTATGGATAATATCATGGAACACCATCACATGATGAAATGTAGGCCTGATTTAATGCACTGTCTAACTGTGTGTGATAAAACTAACAGCGAAGAAGTGTTAGAATAAGTGTTTTGGTCATCACACAAATCAGCAGCTTATTTCACTTGGGCCTTTTTTGTTTTTGTTTCTTTAAAGTGACTTTACAATCAATGATGCACGGGTCAGGCCGCCCTTTATAGAACTAATCCACAGGCCAACCTGAACCACACACACTGAAACTGTGTGTTTCTACTTAGTACATCAGTAGGAAGACAACAAGTTCTCACTCATCTTTTATGTGATTAAATCTCCAGTATGATCTCATGTGCACAGCTGATATCCTACAGAGGTTTGTTTATGTGATCACTGATGATAGTGTATATTTAATATAGCCTACTCAGTATGGACACAAGGACGCTTCCTTGATATTAAAACATGCTGTTAGACCTTCATATGAAATATTTTTACTGGATGTTTTGACCAGAGAAATCAATCCACTTCAACATGTAGGACTTGAACAGATGTTCCTGCTCAGATACAGAGGATAGAGATAGAGAGGAGAGGAGGAGGTGGTGGCACAATGTTGTTTTTTTTAATTATTAATAAATTACACAGAATCCTGATTTGTCACTTTATGACCTGCCGCTGAAGTGTATTATGCTCAGTTTCTTAAGGTTCTTATTTCGGTCAGGCAAGGAGGCCTCGAGGTCAGAGGTCTAGGGATGGTTAGGCCTGGAAGCCAAGTGTGCAGAATACTGGCGCCAGGCTAAAAGTAACATGGAATGAGGCTCCTTTCAAAAAAGGACACATTTGTGGGGTCTTGTGATTGATCACAGCAGGTGAAGAGTTGCTTTACTGACGAATGTATTGATGCCTGCACATATATAAGAGACTTGCATGAGCTGTAAGACAGAGAGATTCACATTGATCCTGAATCCTCTCCCAAGCAGACCATGGTGCCTGGTGGATGCTGAACTTTGTTGTAATAAACTGATTCTTGTGCAACCAAGTTGGTGTCAGCGGAGGTTTCTTCATCATCTACACATCATTGCTACTTAAGAAACAACTACACCGCCCAAAACCTGCAATATTTTTTAATAAGCTCACCCCACTGCGGGTCATCACTAACACACATTCTTACACAGAGAGGCTGTGTGGTGTATAACTGCGCAGATAAATAATGCAAGGAAATAAATGGCCTAAATAATTATAACTCTGATTCCAGGGACGGTTTTTGCTATGGGCAATGTGGGCGACCGCCCAGGGCGCAATGTATTTGGGGGCGCACGAGCACCCGCAAAATAAATAAATAAATAAATAAAAATCGCAAGTTTTCTACCGCTCATTTCCACGTCATGTTAGTGGCGCAGGTGCGGGGCGCCCTTATCATGTCAACTTTCTGCTGAGAGTCATGTCTACAGGTTGTGTGCGTCAGAAGAAAAGGCAGCAGGGAGACAGGAGGGCGATCAACTCACAACTGCAGAGGCTGTGAGCAGGTTGAGTTTAACTCTCAGAGGAAAAGCAAGGAGGGGGTTGAGGGATAGACTGACCTGTTATGATCCCAGCTGCTTCCAAATAAATTGTATTTCATTCATAAAATTAACATAGATACTTTTACATTTATTGCGCTATGTGAAAATGTAAAAACTGCCACAACTGTCGGGTTTTTACTGGAACTCACTTTAATGTCTGACCGCATTAAATCCGTCAAGCGTCTGCATAACTCTCAATACGCAATACAGAGCTTCCGCTCAGAACTACTTCCTGTTGCAGTCCTTTCAACATAAGAGCATGTTGGAATATGCTGAACATCACTACATGGGCGTTTGACGGAGGGAAAAGGTGATGATGTTAAATTGAGTCAAGGGTGTATCATGGACAAAAGACCAAAGAAACCATCAGATGTCCAGTTCAGAAAGAAAGGGAAAGAAGAAGAGGAGAAACGCTCAAAAGATAAAAGGTATGCAGGTCGAGTGATGTTAATTGTACGTAATGAAACAGTAGCTTATATGCTATTTATTATCCTCTTGCTAATATGCTGCTACTTAGCCACAGAAGACGACTGTATTTGGTTTTTAGCTTTGCTGAACTAGCAGCAACTATTAAAATTTGAGGCATTATGCTCAGATAATACGATGTTAATGGATGACTTTTTTTGGGGGGGGTTCGCCCAGGGCGCAAAACTACCCAGGACCGCCTCTGTCTGATTCCTATATGAATTGGATTTTAAAGGATTTTAAATGGTGTTTAAATCCACCTCACTAATAATAGGCCTACTAGGCAACCAATAATTAGCTGGTAAAAAATTCACATAAGTGAATAAAGTCTTCTTGTGTAGCTGCATGTGAGACTTTAATTGACCTACAAGACTGTTTTTCTGTCTTGTAAGGTTTTGAAATTGTTCTTTAATAAAGGCTCTCTCCCTGTCTTACAGCTGATCAGCTGAGCAGCACGTCATATGTTACTGACATCGCTATAGACTGAACCTGTGGGACCGAGGATTTCTCATTTCACAGTTCCACTGCGGGACTAAGACGCGAGGTAAGGAGGCAAGTGACGGAAGCTTGGAGTTAGTTTAGCGCAATGAAAAGTGCCATAGACAGCAGTGAGTGGGTGAAAGGTTTCGAGCACAGCGTTTGTTTCACGAGATAACTCCATGAAGCAACCGTCAGCCAATCAAAACACAGATCACTGACAGGTCGCTGAATGTGTTGCCAGGCCAACAAGCCAAAACAAAGTTGTACAGCCGCTGTTCATTCAAGGTACGGAGTGGTAGGTTAATACCGATTCTTGGATATTTGTTGGATTTCTCTCCTTTGTTGCCAGTGTCACAAGACAACAGGTTGAAGTGGTGAGTTCACGGAACGGTCAGGTGACAGAGGACAGAGTAGAAACATTTACAGCCGATGTCACGATCGGTTACAGCGAGACGGTGGGATGACGACGATTCAATGTCATGTATTTTCTGGTCAGACCAAGCTTATGTTACAAAAAATATACTAATGTATAGTTCTACTTACAATTAATTAACTTCGCAGACAATTTGTTCAGGTTAAAGTAAGCTCAGAGTAAATGTCCTTCAAAAGAAGCCAATAAGTGTCTTTGAGGAGGAGAACTGAAATTTGCCGGACATTAGTTACCGTTTGTTACCGTTAGCGTAAAAAAAAGCAGGACGTCAACAAAAAGCAACCTTTTTTTCTATTAAGGTTATGAATACAAACAAACAAGGGACATTTCAAGTACTGCTTTTTCGGTGATCTGCCTTAGGCTGAGGTGAGGTGCAACAAATAAAAAAACAAACTTCATACACTGAACACGCGTCAACAAAATTAATTGATAATAAAAAATATGGAGGAGTAGATGAGTAAAAAGCTGCAGTGACACCAGTACACACTTCAACAGTGTAAAAAAAAAAACAAAAACAAAAAAAAAAATTGTTCAGATTGGGTTTAGTCAAAACAAACACCACATTTGGTGTCTTTTCTGTCACGAGCAACATTTTTATTACTGCTTGACATGGATGAATGCTTGTTTCTGACTGGCTGCAGGGTGTCTCTTAAAAACTAATTTTAACTGACAGTGTTGTGTGGTCAGGCTGTGTGGGAAAAATACCCCTAGTGAAGAACAACAAAGAGGAAAGCTGGTGAACGTTGACATCTTAATTAGCAGGCAGGCATGCAGGCAACAAAAAGCACATCAGCTGAAACTATCTGTTTATCATTCTAAATTAATGTGCTGGCTACATAATAGTAACAGCTATTAATTAGTAACAACTGCATCTATTTCAAGTAACATAGTCCAAACCTCTGTTCACTATTTCATTCTAACACTGGATGTGTGCATTCAGTCATCATCCTCTGAACAGCACAGGATGGAGACTGTACCACACACTGCAGGTGCTACACTGCCCTTCTCTACTTTAAGCTCCAATATGCTCATTTTCAGGTTCACACTTGGATTTTGGGTTTCTAGTAGAACATGTTTACTTGATTTAATGTAAAAAAAACAAACAAAAACAAAAAAACAAAACATTATCTTTCATTGTATGTTTGAATACAGCTGGATTCACCCTCTTTCTGAGACGCTCAGTTTCAGCGCCTGTCTCTGTAAGGCGTTGTGTCCACCAAAGTGTTTTTTTCCCGGGTGAAAATGCCAGGCCTCCCTCAGGAAATGCCCAGCTGGGAGCGTTTGAGAGCACTTTGGAGGCGCAACGTTTCTTCAGCTGAGATGCTTTGGTTGTGTCTGGTTGCTATGATACAGAGAATCTGTGAAAGTAAACATGTTGGTACAAGGTAGAGACCTTGCTTTTGTTGAGGGGAGGGCTGAAGCAGCAGGAAGCGATGACAGACCCACGGCTCTGTGTGGTTTTGTTGCTGTTTAGAACTTGTACATGTCAGATCTGACAGTCTGTCTTGGCAGTATACTTTATGTCTTCCAGCTTCAACTGGTTTATTTTCACTCTCTTTAGCGCTTACGCTTACAAACACACACTATAGACAAACACAGACTCACATTAGCTACTAATCACAATATACCATGGACTTACTGTTTTTTCTTTCTTTCTTTACCTTTTTTCTACCCTTATCACTTCACACAACCTGATTGTATCTCAAACAATACCATATGATCACTCCTACCCCAATCTGGCACAAAACAATCCACAATGGCCAGTGTGGTTAACTTGCACTGTTTTTTGACTAGGCTCTTTTGTAAAATTATATCATTTAAAGTTAAAGTCATTCTATGCAATTTTTTAAAGTTCTTTGGAGAGTGATATGTGATTGGTACTGTCACTGCACTCAGATGTTCCTAATTAGCAAAGAAATTCTGCTAACCTTATTTCAGGTGATCAATGTTTTTTTTTTTCTGAGATGCAGCTCCAGGTCCACTTCGGCAACTTCACGCCACCCCCCTGGCTGTCTTGCCAAGAAATGTTGTGGTAAAGTTGACACCTCTGATGATCTCTCTATAATTTACTTTGACTTGAATCTAATTTATCTAGTTCTTACAAGCTTTCTTCAGGTTGGTGCAGATGTCTCAATCAATGAACACTGGAGATGAGCAAAGTCAGATGCAGTCTTTGACAGAACAACAAAAAAGTCAAGTCAATCCCAGGATTAGACTAAATAATACTTTCAATACAGTCACTTTTATACTCTTTAGGGGGCTTCTGGGTCTCTCCTCCTTCCCAAGAAACCTTTCTTATGCTCTCATCTTTTGGCTTCGATTCTAATGGTGTCAGGCTGCCAGCAGGGCTCTTGGTACTTTTCCACGCCTCAACCCCACCTTTCACGTGCCACCATTATTTCTGAGACCATCAGCACTATATTTTTAAAAATTAATATGGCTGGATTTGAGTTACTGCAGCAGGTTCGTCTCCGCCTATTCGGGGGTGCTGACTGCACTCCTCACAACAAAAGTAGTCTCCTTAGACCAGGGGGTGGGGAGGAACCACCTCAACGTTGGCCATTAAAAACTGATAATGCACACCTTGTTGGACATTATACTTAGGTGTTTAGTATAAAATGGGCACCTGATTTGCCATATCCATTACTGAATGACACATCTTCTCATCTCTTCTCTGCTATTTCTTTTCTTGCAGGTAAATGTGCATCAGTCAGTGAACATGACAGCCATTCCCCCAGGAATCAAGTGGTTAAAGAGTAATGTGCCTCCGCCAAGAAAGGTGAGGATATCATGTCACAACAGCTCGTAATTTCACAAAGAGTTACAAGTATCCAGCTTACATGAATTAGACCTTGAGAGCAGGTTTTTCTCGTTAACTAAAAGGGTCCCAGTTTAGCATTATTTTAAAGAAGCTTCTTCAAATGGGAGATTGTCCTGATTACCTTGGCTTTATAGGGAACAAAAATCAATATCTCACTTAAGTGTTTCATTGCAGTGAGCTCAGCTCAGCAGTCTGAGGGCTCTGCTCTCTCCTTGGCTCCTTGTGTCTGTAACGTTACCTTGAGTAGGTAATTTCATGTAATTACATTACAACAATGTAATTTAATTTAATTAAATTACAGCAATAATGAATGCATTAAAGGTTCAATGTGAAGGATTCAGAGTGAGGAGGAGGGGGAGCAGCCGCGCTCTGTGCCGCACTCTGTGCCCTTCCACACGACCAGGGCATAGAGCTTTCTGGCGGGCCAATACAGTGTGATTGTTGGTGTTGGTGATCCGCTGAGCTGGTCCATTTTCTGCTGGAGACACACACGGCTTGGGTTGCCACGCAGCTGGAGTGTCCTGAGCTTTTAAGGCCAACTAGTGCTGTTTGGGGGGTTCAGGCTTTTTTGGGGATGATCTTGGACAGGCCATGTTCAGGCTTCTACTCAGGCAGGTTGGTTTGGATCAGACTGCAGGTAGTCCTCACTGAAGGGAACACTCTTTGAACACATGAAATCAGTTTATGGATTGTTTTAATGTAGGCATCTGTGCATATGTGTCTTAGCTGACAGCTTCAATGTGACAGCTCTTGTGCTCATAATCTTTTTCCTATTTTCTTTATCAGTGCATAGAGTCACTGCTGAATTTGGAGACAGAAATCAGTTAGCTTAATAGCCTGAGCTGCTGTGTGTTTGCAGGTGACTCCATCTGTTTACACCCAGGAGATGTTACAGTCTACAGAGGAGCGCCTGGCTAACACCAATGAAATGAACCAACCCTGCATCCTGGAGCTGCTTGACATGAGCAAGACTACGCATCACAGAGTAATTGCCAGCCAATTTTGCATAACTTCTGTAACTTCATAACTTGCTATGCTTTCACTTTCCACACAAAAACAAAATCTCATGATAGAGCAACCAGAACAGGTGGTTTGAGATGACACAGTGGTAGTGAAAGGTTACAGGAAGCACTGGTAGGTTGATGAAGCCAGTAAAACATGCCATTGTGTTTTCTGAGCTTGAAACATATACAAGGGGCTGACAAATGTTACAGTGACAACAGAAAATGGCAAAAGATCAAAATTTGACAGGACTTTGCTATTAGTTTTTGTATGACAATGAAACGCTGCAGTGTCGTTTAGAACATTCAAAATTAAAAATTAGATCCTACATCAAATGTTGACAACTGTCTCCCCACCACAATAGATGCCCAAACCACAAAGATATTTAATAAGGTATATAAAAGTGCTTCTGTAAAATGGTCCTAGTCTTTCTTAAACAATACTTAAACTGTGCAATATGAGCATTTACATACACACAATCAAAGTAGTTTGGATCTTTCAAAGTGGATTTGTATGAGGTACTTATACATAGTCAGTGTATTACATCAGTGGGCATGCCCCCGATTTGAAGAAGCAGCGTGTGTGTTGGCATGGAAGCTAAGCAATCTCCTGTTGTGGAGGGGACAGCAACAAAATATATTTTGGCACCTAAAAAAGGCCCACCTAAAACAAATCATTATCAGTTTAAGTGTATGCTATATACAGTATTTTTACCGCATTACCATTCCATCAGACAGCAATTTCTGAGGGGACTTAAGCTGTTGTATTGCTCTCTTCAAAGCCAGACTCCAGAAAGAAAAACAATGATTTATTATCACTGAACACAGGAGCTGCTGGTCTACCGCTGCCTCAGTTAGATTTTTTGTGTTATTGTGTGATGTTAGCATGTTAAAGGGTTAGTATGACATAAAAGTCACATACACAAGCTAACTAACTGATCAAGGCTGCTTCAGACCAACTCCTGTGCTCAGTGAGCCAAAATGACAGTTTTTATCTGTGAAGTGTGATGGCTTTGATGAGAGCATACATAAAGGTGTTAACAGCTTTTCCACTGGAACGGGCTGTCAAATGGAAAGGTAAAGTGATGAAAAACTCAATATAGCGTACACTTGAACTGTTACAGATGTTTTTAAGTGGGACTTTTTTAGGTGCTATTTTTTTTTTCACTGCAGCACATTGCTTAGCTTCTGTGTCAAACTCCTGCTGCTACTCTCAAGTGAAGGCATGCCAACTGACATCTACTGTATGTAACACACCAACTTTGCATAAGTTCCCCATATGACCCCACTTCAAAAAATCGGAACTATCGCTTTAAGCACTAGCTACCATATTTAGGCTGTGGTCGAATATCTCTTTTTTGTTCAGGAAGGTTCCTAACTGAGTAAGATGAACCGGAAGTAGCTGAGCGGCTGCCATAATAAGAACTGTTCGAATATTAAGGAAAGGTGCATCAATGCTTCCTTTATAATCTCCTTTAGCATAGGATACACTGACGCATCCTTTATCAAAGGAGGAGAGAGAATTACATCCCACAATTCTTTGCGGCGACAACTTTTAAAGTGATGCGTAACATCGGCCACTATTTGGGGAATCAGCTGTTTCATTACATTACACATCCACAGTCTGTATGAGCCAAAACAACTTTAAAACACGATCATGTCAACATGGAGCTGTTTACGGAGCTGTGTGCTGCTTCTTAAGCTTTTATATACACAGACTTATAATCATATATTTGCCCTGCATTTAGGCTATATGCTTAAAAAAAAACATATTTGTTATTGTTTCTTATATTCTCATTTTGTTATTTTTTTAGTCACGTTTTATGTGTATTTAATGTTTATTGACTATTCTCTCTAATAGAGCTTCTAGCAAAAATATAGTGACAATAAACATCTGTAGCCTATAAGATCAGAATCAGCACATTAACTAGAACAAGGGGGGTTGTTTTAAGACAAGTTATGTTTTCAATTCATCATGTTTGAAACGTAAGAATGATCATATGTACAGTAGTGGATCTACTGTACATATTCTTCTTTATTTTAATTCTCACTTTGGTAATGATATAATATTTTTCCCTGGGTTTTCCTCATTTAGCCTTTATAACGTACATTAAACAACATGGCGTACACACAGAGCAAAGTAGGCCTGATTATGATAATAACGATAACAATAATAATATTAATAATAAATATAATTTTAGTCATGATCATAATATTAATACCCAGAGTTTATGGCGCACTTTTAGGATCCACATTACAAAGGGCTTGAAGAAGGCAGCAAATAAAGTTGTTTATAGGAAACACAGATAAAATAATTAAGTTAGGATGTGCTTTTTGTAGTCTATCATGTGAACATTGTAGTTTTATCACAGCATTTTCTCTGGAGGTCAAGGATAAGTAGTTAGGAAAGGAAGTTATTTGAACTTTTCGACGACAGCCTTAGTTTAACCAAGTCAGATGTCTTCAGGGCTGAATCAATAAATTAAAAGATATATGAAAATAAAATGGATATTGGTGAGTTATGGTAGATGAGACCAAGAAAAAGACACCAACATTCAAACATGTCATAATTTCATCATAAATCCCCTGCTTACACAGCATATGCTGTCTGCTGAGGTCCTTGACGTTGTTCCAAAGATGCCTCCCCTTAACATCTGTTCTGGAAATTTGTTGTTAAGTACAACACTGAGCCAACAGTTGTCTTTCTGATAGTTAAATTCAAGCATTTGCAAACGGACCCCTGCTCTCTCCAGCATGAGACGACGCAGTGCATTATCTTGACCTGGTTACTGTTTGTCCTTCAAACAGGACAATTAAACAATGACATGATTTATCACACAGTATACATCATCATGCATAGTACAGATAGAACAAGGATTTACACCAAAAGATCAACACACAGTGGTTCGTCACAGGACACTATGATCAAATAGAAAGTGCTACTCATTATGATATGATAAAGAGAGAAAGATGATGACAAGAAATGGGAACTCCCATTAAACATCATAATCAGAAGGGCCAACCCTGTTCACAGTTTTTTATTGACTTGTCAGATATGCAAATGTGAATTCAAATAACCACAATGTGGGTCACTGCAGATGATGTGAAAGCCACAAAATGACCCACTTTAATATACGCAACACTATTATCACTAATTTCCTGACTGGCAATACAGTGATAAAAGATAAATAAAAATGACTCAAGTTTACTTAAAGGGGGCATATCTTTCATATATATTTTTTATATATTTCATATATATTTTCATATATATTTCTTTTTTGATACAACAATCATGAAAGTGTGGTATTAAACCTCTCTTCTTAATCTCAAAGAGAGAGTTAATAAGTGTTCCTTAATGTCAAACCTTCTCTTTAAGAATGAAAATAGATGTTCTCACTAACTTAAGATAAGCTGTATTTAATGCATGTTGTAGTGATGAATGTAAAATTGTGTGCTGGCCTTTCATCAAATAATACATCATATGGTAATCATATCAAAAAGTTTGATATTATTACTCTAATCTTGCACAACGTATAGTAAAAAGGCTGAACAAAAATATAAGTGACACCAGTAATACTTTTGTTTTTGCTCTTATTTTTTATGAGTTAAAATTAAATTTGTAGTAGGCTGCTTTTTCTCTGCTTACAAAAGGCTTAGTTCTCTCAGATTTTGTTAAAAAATGTGTGTGTTTGTGTTAGTGTGAGCACCTTTGCAAGAAAATCTAACCACCCGGCAGGTGTGGTATATCAAGATGCTGTTTAAACAGCATTATTATTTCACAGGTGTACCATGGTATGGTCATAGTAAAATGACAATCTGCTCTACTTGCTGTTTTTTGGTTTTCCATTAGGAAAAAGTACCTGGTATCTGGTACCACCTTTTTAGCACCTGCTCTCCTGGGTATCCAAAAATAGCCAACCGGGTACTAAGACGTACTAAAACATGATGTGGACACACTGCAGACCATTGATTGGTCAGAGAGAAACGTCACTGCGTCATCAATGCGTGGCTGGCACGGAATACCCTGACCAGGGCAAAAAGCTAAGCCATTGTAGCAGCCGCAGTTTTATATCATTTTTTTTCTCTCCCAAAATGACGACCAGCTACACTGAGCTGGTACTATCTTCTAATGGAAAACAAAGAAAAGTACCCAATACCAAAGGCGAGTAAAGGTGGAGAGTACAGTAGAGTCGGGGGACCAAAATTGTGCATAAGTAAGTGGACATCAGACGACCTTTTTTTCACCCAACTATCAGCCACAAAGCCATTAAAATACAGTGATCAAAACACTGATTTCATTGATATGACCCCTCCCTGACCTAAAAGCTTATCGTGGTGGAGGGGTTTGCGTGTCACAGTGATCCTAGGAGTTAAGTTGTCGGGGGCTTCCCCTGGGAGGGTCACCCATGGCAAACAGGTCCTAGTGGAGGGACCAGACAAAGTGTAGCTCACTGGACCCCTTTTGATGAAAAAGACAAATGGTTCAAAGTTTCCCTCGCCCGGACGCGGGTCACCGGGGCCCCCCCGGAGCCAGGCCTGGGGATGGGGCTTGATGGCGGGCGCCTGGTGGCCGGGTCTTTACCCATGGGGCCCGGCCGGGCACAGCCCGAGTTGGCGACGTGGGACCTCCTTCCCGTGGGCTCATCAACTGTAGGAGGGGCCAAAGGGGTCGGGTGCCGTGTGAGTTGGGCGGCAGCTGAAGGTGGGGACCTTGGCAGTCTGATCATCGGCTGCAGAAGCTAGCTCTGGGGACGTGGAATGTTACCATTCTGGTGGAAAAGGAGCCTGAGCTGGTGCGCAAGGTTGAGAAGTTCCAACTAGATATAGTCAGCCTTACCTCGACGCATAGCATGGGCTCCGGAACCAGTCTTCTTGGAAGGGGCTGGACTCTCTTCCACTCTGGAGTTGCCACCGGTGAGAGGTGCCGGGCAGGGGTGGCAATACTTATTGCCCCCCAGCTCGATGCCTGTATGTTGGAGTTTACCCTGGTATACGAGAGGGTAGTCTCCCTCTGCCTTCGGGTGGGGGGACAGATCCTGACTGTTGTTTGTGCCTACGGTCCAAACAGCAGTTCAGAGTATCCACCCTTTTTGAAGTCCTTTGACGGGGTGCTGGAGAGTGCTCATTCTGGGGACTCCCTCGTTCTGCTGGGGGACTTCAACGCTCACGTTGGCAACAACAGTGAGACCTGGAGGGGCGTGTTTGGGAGGAATGGCCCCCTCGATCTGAACCCGAGTGGTGTTTTGTTGTTGGACTTCTGTGCTCCTTGCAGATGTCCATAACATACACTATGTTCAAGCATAAGGGTGTCCATATGCGCAAACACATTGTCAGGGTCTGCTGGGAACGTCTGGCAGAGTCTACCATCAGAAGGAGCTTCAACTCCCACCTCCTGGAGAGCTTCAACCATGTCCCAAGGGAGGCGGGGGACATTGAGTCCGAGTGGGCCATGTTCTGTGCCTCCATTGCTGAGGCGGCCGACCGGTGCTGTGGCCGTGAGGTAGTCGGTGCCTGTCAGGGCGGCAGCACCCGAACCCGTTGGTGGACACCTGCGGTGAGGAATGCTGTCAAGCTGAAGAAGGAGTCCTATCAGGCCTTCTTGGCCTGTGGGGCTCCAGAGGCAGCAGACAGGTACTGGCAGGCAAAGCAGAGTGCAGCTACGGAGGTTGCCGAGGTGAAAACCCTGTCGTGGGAGGAGTTCAGTGAGGCCATGGAGAACAACTTCCGGACAGCTTCGAGGAGGTTCTGGTCTACCATCCAGCATCTCAAGAGGGGGAAGCGGTGCTCTGTCAACACTGTGTATGGTGGGGATGGGGCGCTGCTCACCTCGACTCGGGATGTTGTGGATCGGTGGAAGGAATACTTCGAAGACCTCCTCAATCCCACCAACACGCCTTCCGGTAAGGAAGCAGGGCCTGGGGACTCGGGGGTGGGCTCTTCCATTTCTGGGGCTGAGTTGCTGAGGTGGTCAAAAAGCTCCTCGGAGGCAGGGCCCTGGGGGGGTGGATGACGTCCGCCCGGAGTTCTGTAGGGCCCTGGATGTTGTGGGGCTGTCGTGGTTGACATGACTTTGCAACATTGCATGGACAGCAGTGCCTCTGGACTGGCAGACCGGGGTTGTGGTCCCTCTTTTTAAGAAGGGGGACCAGAGGCTGTGTTCCAACTATAGGGGGATCACATTCCTCAGCCTCCCTAGTAAGGTCTATTCAGGGGTACTAGAGAGGAGGGTCCGCAGGACAGTCGAACCCCGGATTCAGGAGGAGCAATGTGGTTTTTGCCCTGGTCGTGGAACTGTGGACCAGCTGGGATCCTTTGCATGGGAGTTTGCCCAACCAGTCCACATGTGCTTTGTGGACTTGAAGAAGGCATTCGACTGTGTCCCCCAAGGAGTCCTGTGGGGGGTTCTTCAGGAATATGGGGCATTGGATCCCCTGATACGGGTCGTCCGTTCCCTGTACGAGCGGTGCCAGAGCTTGGTCAGCATTGCCGGCCTCATAGTCGGACTCGTTTCCAGTGAAGGTTGGACTCCGCCAGGGCTGCCCTTTGTCACACACTCTGTTCATAACTTTTATGGACAGAATTTCTAGGCGCAGCCAGAGTGTTGAGGGGGTCCAGTTTGGTGACCTCAGGATTGGGTCCCTGCTTTTTGCAGATGATGTGGTCCTGTTGGCTTCATCAGGCCGTGACTTCCAGCTCTCACTGGATCGGTTTGCAGCCGAGTGTGAAGCAGCCATGATGAGAGTCAGCACCTCCAAACTCGAGACCATGGTTCTCTGCTGGAAAAGGGTGGAGTGCCCTCTCCAGATTGGGGATGAGATCCTGCCACAAGTGGAGGAGTTTAAGTACCTCGGAGTCTTGTTCACGAGTGAGGGAAGGATGGAGCGAGAGACTGACAGGCGGATCGGTGCAGTGTCTGACTCTGCACTGATCTGTTGCGGTGAAGAGGGAGCTGAGCCGAAAGGCAAAGCTCTCGATTTACTGGTCAATCTTTGTTCCTGCCCTCACCTATGGTCACGAGCTTTGGGTAGTGACCGAAAGAACAAGATCGCGGGTACAAGAAACTTAGGAAGGCTAAATTCCAGAGCAAGGTCCTAGTTAACTTTCTACATAGGAGAAATAGAAAGCATGCTGACTGGAAACATCACGAACTGACATGGTACATGCATGGCCCAGGACAGGAAGGCTCTACAACAGGTGATTAAAACTGCCTAGAACATCACTGGTTCCCATCAGAGCATTAGTGACCTCGATGAAGTGAAGTGTTTGCACAGAGCCCAAAGGATACTGAAAGACAGCAGCAACCCCAGCCACGTGTGTTCACCCTGCTGCCATATGGGAAAAGATACAGAAGTATCCGCTGCTTAACCACCAGACCCAGGCTGTGAGACTCAAACTCCTCCTTTGATGCCAAAAGATGTAGCAGGATTTAGGGACTAATTTTTAATTTAATTTTTTTTCTTAAACTTTGTTTTTAAAAAATGACAAATAAATTTACCTTGTACCTTGAGATGCCAGGAGACAGGCCATTACGCAAGGAGAGCTGGACAGAGTCGTAGAAGAGTATCAACCAAACAGCAGTACTGCTATCTGCTCCTCTGTGTGAGGAGGAACAGGAGGAGCACTGCCAAGCCCTACAAACTGACCTCCAGCAGGCTCCTGGTGTGCATGTTTCTGACCAAACTGTCAGAAACAGACTTTACCAGGGTGGCAGGAGGGCCCCACATCCTCTCGGGGGAACCGTGCTCACAGCCCAGATCTGTGCAGCTCAATTGGCATTAGCCCGTAAACACCAAAATTGGCAGGTCTGCCACTGGCATGAGAGCTAGCTCACACTGAGCACACGAGACATGTGTGAATGAGTCTGAAGACACCGTGTTGAATGTAAAGCAGCCTGCAAAATCATCCAGCATGACTGCTTTGGCAGTGGGTCAGTGATAGTCTGGAGGGCATATCCTTGGAGGGTCATAAAGACCTACATGGTCCTGGTCCTGACTGCTGTTCGCTAGCAGGATGCAATCTTCAGAGCGACTGTCAGACCTTACATTGGTGCAGGAGGCCCAGGGCTCCTTGTGATACAGGACAGTGCCCATCCTCATGTGGCCAGAATATGAAGGCAGGATGATGAAAGCATTGATGCCACTGATAGGCCCTTTAGTTCCCTTGACCTAAATCCAGTTGAGTACCTTTTGGACGTTATGGATCTGTGCATCCAACACCACCAAGTACCACCATAGACTGTTCAGGACATGATGCTCTGATCCAGGTCTGGAAAGAGATCTCCCAGAACACCCTCCACCGACTCGTCAGGAACATGACCAGACATTTTCAGGAGTGCGCACAGGTACAAGGGGGCTAAACACACTACTGAGTTGCTATATGAATTTTGCCTAGGGCAACACGTGCTGGAAGTGCCACTGCTGATTTTCCACCTAAATTAGCATGTGCACTTAGGGTTTTCAAACAAGGGTAAACCTGCTAAAAATAGGCTATAGACTGCATTCCCATTGCCATTGCCAAGTATGCCTTTATGTATGTGTTTTGGTGTGTCCGTTTGACTGCGCAGATTGGCCAGAGAACACGTAATCAGTGGAAAGCAGTATGGAGGCCTGTGAAAACTTAACGGCGGTTACTTTTCTGTATATACCTCTTACTTATTCAGTCTCTCTTTCAAACTCAGAACTGCAGATTCTGTAGCGGTACAAATTGGGGATTTATTAATTAATTAGCAATTAATTAAAATTATTAATTAACCGCTTACTGCTTTGACTACAGTTGCTGACGGCTTGTTGGCTACACAAACAGGTCAGCGCAGAGGGGTGAGGGAGCAAAAATCTGCTGAAACACGCAGTCAGACTTGCACAATCAGGGTGGGGTAGCAAGAGCTGGAACAAGCAGCTGTCGGGCTTGCCAACAAGCCTCACAAAAACCTAGGGCAGACCACAGGAAAAACATAACCTGGGACGACCAGATTCGAATAGGGCACTATAGCACACAGCTGCACTATGACCCAAATCAGCATTTAAGCTGACACAATCTAGGGCGTACCATAGGCAAAATAAATTAAAAAAAAAATTTTTTTGCATTTCTTGTTTTCAGTTTCTCAACTTCAACAAGATAATTAGATAATATATAATAATAATTATAATTCATATTATAATAATAGCATTCCAATCCCATTCGGTCACCAGAGAGAAAAACACAGGACTCACAACTTAACTTGATCCAGCCACACACCATTGGGTTACACTTGATGCCAAGGGCAGTAAGAAAACTCAAGATGACGGCTTAAACCAGTTCAGAGAGAGCCCTAATGCTCCACACAGTGGGACAACCAACCAACAAACCAACAGCTCATCTGAACGACCATTAGTCTTTAAATAGGTAGCCTAATAAAGGGGCAATTAGTTACAGCACACAGCCAAAACAACAACCCACGGGCCATCCAGACTCCAGCCGGACAAAAGTCACTCGCAGTGATCTAAATGATGATCTTAAAGTTTACTTCTAGCAGGTGCTATTCATGATCTGGCCTGTTGCATGTGTATTAATGCAGAGTCAAAAGCAGGCATGAAGTGCTAGCATTGCTCACAATCTGCTACTACTCTCCTTGATTTCTCTCTCTGAACAGTAATTATAGTAATTATAACCATTTTAAAACTTTCTCTACTCAGCATGTGACATGGTCTGACACAGGCACTCACTGAGACTTTATGACTTGATCATATTAACTTGTGTGTAAACAATGTCGAGTTTGTTTTTGGTCTCACGCGGGGCACCAAAAAATGTAGTGGTTTAAATAGTGGATTTATTAATTAATTAGCAATTAATTAAAGTAATTAATAAATCAATACCAAAATACGTAACTTAAACTCATAATGCAAAATTATGACTCAGTTGATATGAAGATCAAGTGGAGTAATGGGACTTAACTTCGGCTATCAAGAACAATAAGTTTACATTAAAAATTAGAGTTTAAAAACCTCGAAGCACCACCCATTAAGTGAATGAGTTTAAGAATAAGTATGGATAAATGATGAAACAGTGAATACAGCAAGGACAAAAAGTGAGTAAAATGACTAAATGAACAACAAACTCATAAATGAAGCAACAATAAAAATCAGGGGATGAAAACCAGTACGGAACTGAATTAGGTGTGATATCTGGACTTAATCAGGTGCACTGAAATAGTGCAAGATGATCAAGCAGATGAAAAGTTAAGATTAATGCTAAGTCAATGTCAAGCATTGATCAACAGCAGAGAGACAACCTATCGCATAAAACATAGAAGGAAAAGATAAAGAAGAGGCCTGACCATAATTGTATTAATGGGAGATCCTAACCTAGCTCTAACACTTCCTATGTGTCCCTAGCATTTAAGAGCATCAACCCCATAAAGCACAGGAAAGATCGTTACACCTTCCTCAGAAGTCTCGATGCCAGCGAAACGGTTCGCTCTGGAAAGTTGCAGTGTGGCCTTTGTGAGGACACTGGACAGGCAGCTCAGTTACACTTGTGCGGTTCCAGTGGCTGGCCTCGGTTGGTTTGAACGTTGCAAACTTGGCTTGAGTTTGATTCCTGCATGTCTCTCTGTCCATAAACAGCTGGATCATCTTCTGACACCTTATGTGGCTGAGATGAGATCACGATGACAGCTTATCAGGCTTCGTCTCATTCAAAGTCTCTCTTTATCTCACAGTCTCTCTCGTGCAAAGTCCTCTGGTTCTAAATCATCATTTAGAACATGTGTAGCACAGGCTGTTTCCAAAGTTCTCTCTTTCAAGGTAGATAAACAGCAGCTCACAGCATCTCAGGGCTGCAGCACAAACAGGCAGGGGAGGCAAAAGCCCAAAGTCCAACAGCGCAAAACCCAAAAAGCCAAAAGAGCCAAAAGACCAAAGTCCTTCAACTTCACCGGGGTTATAACTCCTGTGAAAAAAAGGGGTGTGGTGCTTGACCGTCAAAGTGGGAAAAATACACTCCTCCCTTCTATCACTTCTACCGTTTTAACTGTCTAGATCTAATTTCTTCCTAAAGTGTTGATAATGTTCACTACAGGCGCTCAGATCTTCAATATTTGAAACCATGAAGCTCTCCTCTGCTGATCGATACTAAACACCAAATTATTATTTTGCAGATCATTAACTAAGTAAAAACAGTATTAACCACGTTTAACAAACATAACGAATATGTGTGAAAATAAGTAATAGTAATACTACGGTGTTAAAACACTCTGATATAATTTAAGGTTGTTAAAGATCCTATTTGAGTTAAGGTATACAAGTACTAGCATCAAAATATAACAAAGTATGAAAGTACTTAATATGACCAAAGGTCTATCAACAAAACCTATAATTAGAAAATCACAAAATGCATGATTACAAAACAATATAGCATCTGTACACAACAGTGTAAAGGAAGGATAACTAAGATACAGATAGAGGAGATGCATATCAAAATGCAAGTCTGTACTAAGAGTCTTTCCATTCAGTGTGTAGCACACTGCTGGCAGGGGGGTTACGAAGTGTCACACCCCCTCCACACACAGGCACAGCTTGTGTTTGTGAGTTTGGCCTTTAAAATCAGCAGCTAACCAAAGTTCTAGTTATGTAGGTATGAGACCTACAGAACTGCAACAAAGACATAAATTGTGTGTTTCTATGATGTAGAGATCTCCTGATGTCTCCTTGAGTCTTTGCAGGAGCTCAGTCGACAGCTCTTTGCCCCAAATGAGTGTCATAAGTTAACTCAAACTGTCGGTCAGGCAATAAAATCTATTGTAGTTTCGTTCTGCTTACCAGAGTCGCAAGTTCAACAAGGCAGTTAGGTCCATTAGCTGACCCCGAGGTTCATCTAAGGAATCTCCAAAAGAAGTTTCAGTTTTGGGTAGGCATTTGAATATCTTCTCATCAAGAGTCGTCCCCATCATCCACTACACGGCGGTTACTTCTCTGTATATTCCTCTTACTTATTCAGTCTGTCTTTTCAAACTCAGTGCAGACTAATTTAGATCAATGTTTGAGCTGCTTAGAACAAGTACCTGTGACTTCTGCAGAGTCTTTCGACCTGGGTGTGAAAGCAGATTGTACACTTTATCATTACAATTTAAAGCTAGACGTTAGGGGGTGTTAGCATTTTTTGTACAGTGGAAATAAGGCTTAAAATGTGCAGAGTGAGCACACCACAAAATGCCAGAGATGTGGAAAGCATCGAGGGAGCGTGTCGTTAACATGCTGACTGCAGGAATGTCTACTGGAGCTGTTGCCTTTAAACTTAATATTCATATCACAACCATAAGCCGTCTCCAATTTTGTGCCTTAGAATTTATCTGTTGTGAGCCAGCCCAGGGCTTCCACAACTGCTTCTTCACATGCAAGATAATCTGAGACCAGCCACTGAGATCAGCTTTGTTTTCTCACAGAAGGACTTTCTTTGTGCAAACCAAATGTCCCATCAGCTTTCAGGGTGGCTGTTCTGTTGCAGGTGAAGAGTCTGGCTGTGGAGGTCCTACTGCTCCCAACTTGCAACATCTGTGGCATTGTGTTGTGTGATAAACCTGCACCTTTTAGAGTGGCTTTTTATTGTGACCATCCCAAGACACACCTGTGGAGTAATGATGCTGTTCCGATTATGTTGGCAGTGCTCACTTACAGGGATTATAAGAACTAGGCCTTTTGTGAGCATAGAAAAAGTGTCCCAGATCTTTGTGTTAGATAGATAGATAGATAGATAGATAGATAGATATACTTTATTGATCTCAAAACTGAGAAATTGGGGTGTAGCAGCGCCATGCAGTAAGAACAAGAGAATAAAGAGCACACATTATTAATAGAATATAAAGGAATACGCTCAAAAAAACTAAAAAAAAACTAAGAGACTGTACATATGTGTAAAGTGCGGAACAGTATCTGAATAAATAAAAATAAAGTCAGCAGTGTAGAGTGACATGGGCTAAGACCGGAGTTTAAAGAGCAGACAGAGGTGAGTTATTGTACAGGTGGATGGCTTGTGGCAGGAAAGATTTCCTGTATCTGTCCTTTCGACAGCGAAGCTGAATCAGTCTGTAAGAGAAGGTGCTCCGCTGTCGGTCCAGTGTGCGGTGGAGGGGGTGCTCAGCATTGTTCATGATGGCGAGCAGTTTTTTAAGTGTCCTCCTCTCCACCACAGTCTCCACGGTCTCCAGCCTGAAACCCACCACAGAGCCAGCTTTCTTAATGATTTTATTAAGTCTGTTGGTGTCACTGGCTCTGATGCTGCTACCCCAACAAACAGCAGCGAAGAAGATGGCACTGGAGACAACAGACTGGTAGAAGATCTCCAACATCTTGCTGCACACGTTGAAGGATCGTAGCTTCCTCAGGAAGTAGAGTCTGCTCATCCCCTTCTTGTACACAGCATCAGTGTTAGATTTCCAGTCCAGTCTGTAATTGATCACTACACCCAATATATTTGTAGGCCTCCACCTCCTCCACAGTCTCCCCCCGGATCTGTAAAGGTTGTGACGACGTCCTCTTCTTCCTGAAGTCGATCACCATCTCTCTGGTCTTGTTAACATTCAGCCTCAGGTGATTATGTTCAGACCACTCCACAAAGTTGTCCACCAGAGACCTGTGCTCCCCCTCCTCTCCCTCTCTTATACACCCAACAACCACCGAGTCATCAGAAAATTTCTGCAAGTGGCATACTGGAAATCAGGTGTATAACGTGAAGAGGAAAGGCGAGAGCACAGTCCCCTGCGGAGCTCCTGTATCACTGACCACCACATCAGACACGACACGACCCAGACGGACAAACTGTGGCCTGCCTGTCAAGTAGTCAGTAATCCAGGAGATCACAGAGCCACTAACACCCATCCCCCGCAGCTTCTCACCCAGCAGCACTGGCTGGATGGTGTTGAAAGCACTGGAGAAATCAAAGAATGTGATCCTCACAGTGCCTCCTCCTCCACCATCCAGATGCAAATGAGCTCGTTGCAGCAGGTAGATGATGGCGTCATTGACTCCAACATGGGGCTGATAGGCAAATTGCAGAGGGTCCAACAAAGTCCTCACCTGTGGCCTCAGCTGGGCTAAGACCAGTCTCTCCAGTACCTTCATCACGTGAGACGTGAGAGCCACTGGTCGATGGTCCGACAGGTCTGGTGAAGTCGACTTCTTGGGGACAGGAACAAGGCATGACGTCTTCCACAGCAGCGAGACTCTCTGCTGACTCAGGCTCAGGTTGTAGATGTAGCTCAGCACAGGTGACAGTTGGCTGGCGCAGGTCCTCAGGATCCTGGGGGTGATTCCATCAGGGCCTGCAGCCTTCTGCAGGTGGAGTCTCTCCAGCTGTCTCTGAACCTGGCCTGTAGTCACGGTCATGCAGGTGCTGTCGTCTATGGATGAGGAGGAGGAGGAGGAGGAGGAGGGGGAGAGAGGAGCTGAGCTGGAGAGTGAGGGGGGAGGGGCTGGGGCAATTGGGACAGTGTAGGTGTGTGGGGGGCTGAAAGTGTGGAGGGGGGGCGCGACAGACGATGAGCTGAACCGGTTAAAAAACTGGTTCAACTGGTTTGCCCTCTCTAGGCTCCCTGATGGCTGTCTGTTCGTCACCTTAAGCCCAGTGATGTGCTTCATCCCAGTCCACACATCCCTCACACTGTTCTGCTGGAGCTTGGCCTCCAGCTTCCTCCTATAATTGTCTTTACAAATCCTCAGCATCTTCTTGAGGTTGTGCTGGACTCTCCTCAGCTCCTCTCTGTCTCCAGACCTAAAAGCCCTCTTCTTTTTGTTAAGAAGTTCTTTCAGGTCACTGGTGATCCATGGCTTGTTGTTCGGAAAGCAGTGTACTGTTCAGGCTGGCATGGTGGTGTCTTCACAGAATCTGATGTAATCTGTGATGCAGACAGCCATGTTATCAGTGTCCTCCCCATGTGGCTCACAGAGCACTTCCCAGTCTGTCGTCTCAAAGCAAACCTGAAGTGCTTCAGCAGCCTCCGGTGTCCACCTCCTCACCGTTCTAGTGTGAACAGGCTGCCTTCTCACCACAGGGATGTACTTTGGAGATAACAGAACCAAGTTGTGATCTGATCTGCCAAGGGGGGGAAGGGCTGTGACACTGTATGCTTCTCTGGCATTAGCACACAGGAGATCCAGTGTTTTGTCGCCTCTGGTGGGGCAGTCAACATACTGGTGGAAGTTAGGTAGAGTTTTGTTCAGTGATGCATGGTTAAAATCTCCTGTAATGATCATAAATGCATCAGGATGTTGTTCTTGCAGCTTTGCAGCGGCGGAGCAGATGACATCACAGGCCCCGGCTGCATCAGCTGACGGTGGAATGTAAACAGCGCTCACAATGGTGGACACAAACTCTCTCGGCAAATAATAAGGGCGCATTCCCACAGCAAGCAGTTCAATGTCCGGGCTGCAGAGACGTTCCTTCACATGTACATGCCCGGGATTACACCATCTCTCACTCACATACAGTGCAATCCCTCCTCCTTTCTTCTTGCCGCTGCCAATCACATCTCTGTCCGCTCGAACAACAGTAAAGCCGGGTACTGCAACGCTGCTGTCCGGAATGTGAGAGTGTAGCCAAGTTTCCGTGAAGCACAGAAAACTACACTCACGGTTTCCCTCTGTGTCTTGACCAGCGCCCCGAGTTCGTCCGTCTTATTTCCAAGAGACCTTGCGTTTCCCATAATGATCGCCGGGACTGCCGGCCTGCGTCTTCTCCTCTTCTCCCTCCGTCTGGCTCCGGCTCTGCACCCGCGGCGTCTCTCTCCGTATCTCCTCCGGGATCACAGGCCTAGCTCCAGGCAGCAGCGCAGGTGTTGGACTAATGTAACCGGTGGTTACTGCACCAAGTGTGACCGGCGTGTCTGACTCTGCGTTGTGTTGAAGAAAAGACTCATACGTCGATCTTTTTGGAGGCGGTCTCCATTTATTCTTTAATGGCTCCTGACGAAACAGCGTAAAACACACAAATCCTCCGGCCAATTACCACAAAACACGCCCCTCTCCCACGGAGATCGGTGACAAAAGGGCACAACACAAATTATAGATTAAATAATTAAAAAAAAAGAACATAACATACCTGACGAAACAGTGTAAAACACACAAATCCTCCGGTCAATTACCACAAAACATGCCCCTACACGAATCAAACAACACAAACATATGTTTCAGTGCAAAGTAAGTGTCTCGCAATGTGTTCAAGCTAGCCAGTGAACTTGAAAATGTAATTAGCACATGTTAAGGAAGACATTTCCTCGGACTGCGGATTCGCTTACCTCTCCCACGGAGATCGGTGACAAAAGGGAAGCGAATTGGCGCGAAAACGCTACTTATAAAGGCGGCGTTACACCATAATGTGCCCGTAGGGGTACAACCTGGAACAAAGGTTCCACTTACCGACCCGGAAGATTAAACGGTCAGGTATTAACTAAAACCGAACATAAATAAAACAAACTTACACATACACAGTTTTTGTGTAATTATGACAATAATACATTTAAAATACACACATTGCTAGTGTATAACTGACCCTGTTACACTAATACGCAGGAACTCTGAGGAATCCATCTAACCGTGTGTGTGTGTGTGTGTGTGTGTGTGTGTGTGTGTGTGTGTGTGTGTGTGTGTGCATGAGGATTCTTGACTGTAATTTTACAGGTATGATGACAGGGATGGTAACTATGGTATAAATGTATATACATATATATACTGTGTATATATATATATAAATATATATATATTTTTGGGGGGGGGAGTTTTTTATCCATTTTTTGTGTTTGTGTCAGTTTTCTGTGGTAGATATGGATCAGCCGCTTTTCCAAGCCTACCCATCTGAGCTGGTCTTCCAGAACTTCACTCCTGCACAGACCTACACGTTACCTTTGCTTCTCCGCAACAATGATGAGGTGTGTGACTGACTGATCAGTGACTAACTATACTGAACAAAAATGTTGATGCACCAGCCCCAGTAAAACAGAAGGTAGATAATAATAAATTCCGATAAAATGACTAAAAACACGCAATATAAAAAATCTAAAAGTTCATAAACATTGTCCTTACAAGGACAACAAAAAGATGATTGAAGTGGTGTTTTATGCTACTGCTCCAGCTATCTGCTACTGAACTTTTAGCTAGACCAAAGGTCTTCCAGCTATGCCGTCCTCAAAAATCTCGTGTCACCAAACCTTGCTGGGCTACTCGAGCTAGTCACTCGACTGGCCAAGGCTCCAGCCCCTGTCATGTGATTGTAAAATCAGGCCTCTGTGTCGATGGGCGTGGTGACAGCAGCAGCTAGCCAGCAACTGCAGTGACGTCCTGTCCGAGTGGGTACCTGCTTTGCTTCAGATCTAATTAATGTCCTTCATTCACCTGCAATGCCACTGGAAGTTGATCAGTTTTCTAGGAGTCCTGCCCTTACTCAGGATTGGCATTCTCTATTGTCATTTTTAAACTCAATAGCAGGGCAATTGCCAATTGGTGTGCACACTGCCACAGAACTGAAACACACAACTATGCACTTCAATAAAAACAGTCCAAATAAGTCACAAACTGAAGATAAGTGAGGGTAAATATACATGCAAAACACAGTTAAAAATGAATCCACAACAATTATGAAATACTCATGCAAACAGATTAGATCAGTAATTAAAGCACAAATAATAATCTCACATTTCAACTAAAATACACCAAATTCAAATATTCTGCCATGTGACATGTACCTGGAGCTTTATTTGTTGCTGTGTGAGGTTTGCAATTTCATAGTTTGTTTAATGTTTTATGTTAAGGTTCCACGACAAGTGAAGTTGGAGCTGGAGGACTCAGAGTATTTCCATGTAGTTGGTCCAGAGGATCCAGGTAGAAAGGTTGCAGCAGGACTGTCTGCGACTTTCACTGTCATCTTTACTCCGCAGGAGAACAAGGTACCTGTGACAGAGGGGAGTTTGACCACTCCATAGAAAAATATTATACAGAAGGTGATTTCCCAGAGCTGTAGTGAAATGTTCACAGCCTTCCTAATTACCACATGCAGATTCTTCTTTATAAAAATGGTAAATGGACTTGTATAGCGCTTTTCTAGTCTTCCGACCACTCAATCGCTTTTTACCCTTTGCATTCACCCATTCACACACACATTCACACACTGGTGGCCAAGGCTGCCGTACATGGTGCCACCAGCTACTCAGTAACCATTGATGCAGCTTTGGGAACAATTGAGGGGGTTCAGTATCTTGCTTAAGGATACTTCGACATGTTGCCTGGAGGAGCAAGGGAACTGACCTTCTGAATAGAGGACGGCCCGCCCTAGCTCTGAGCCACAGCCACCCCTGATAGCTGAGAAAGAAATTAGATTAGATGATCAGATGGGCTGAGGGGGAAGCAGAGGAAAGGATAAAAATTTGAAATTAGAAAGACAATACTCTAAATAAGCACTCCTTCAGAGGACAACAATACAGTAAAAATACGTTGATTAAAAAGATAATATGAAATCGGTGAGAGCTGATAGGTTAAAATGGATGCAATAACGTTGCATTCATATTTTGTGCACAAGTATCTGACAACTGCCATGGTCAGACACATAGGTAGAAGGTCAAGGATCAGGTATTAGGTTACTTCAGCACATCCTTTTGTCAACTCTTATGGAAACTGTGGTAGAAAACCCAAGAAGCAAAGGTCAACATTAAAACGGTTAACATTATATAGGTAACATAACGTCTTATGCGTATGATGGCTGTTTCACAGTGGTCCCCATTCTCAACTTTTTTTTTAAATTTTCAGCAGCGTTACTGTAAGGATGCCAAAAACAGTCAATCCAAAGGCCAAAGACTTTTGCCATGGATTGACATGAATTTAGTACAGACTTCAATGAGCCCCAAAGAATCAATCCTAATGACTTACGTCTTTCTTGTTGTAACATGAGGTTGACAGGTTTTTCAAATATCTTGATCACTATTGGACTGATTGAAATTTAGGTACAGATATTCATTATGCCCAGAGGATGATCTGTAATCACCTGTATTCTTTGACTGTTTATCGAGTGACATCATTAGATCAGAACTTACATTTCCTCAGTAGTTTTGTTCATGACTAAATACCAGAGACTGTGGAAATAATAGACGTAGCTACCATGATGGCACATGTTGGTTTATGGACTCCTGTTTTGAAGCCTTGAGGTAGGCATTTTAGATGTTGCCATCTTGCTTTTTTTTGCCAGTGCCCAAAGTAACCATATTTGCACAAGAGGTAAGAGCTGTGGAGGAGGAAGGCCTGGATGTGACTCATGACCTCTTTTTACACAGAGACGGCACTATAGACCCGCTAAAAAGTCCCTTCTTTCTGCCTCCTTTGCATTTTTCGGGCCGTACACACGTCTGTGCCATCTTTCATGTGTGTGAAGGCAGGTTGAGTTCTGAGGTAACCAACCATAATCAGCTGCCCTTTGACCAAAAATCCTGACTGCAGAGCCCATCTTCTTCCAGCTGTTTCTTTTGTGTGTAATGGGCCTGAAATATAGTCTGTGGGAGAGATTTAATCTTATCAGAGAATGTAGCAGAGACTGATATTCAAAGGAAAGGACAGATATCTGCTGGCTGTGACTGGTTGTTCCTTGTCACATGACATGTGGTGCACGCTGCTGCATTCCAAAAGAAGAACCTTGTTCATGTTTGTTTGTTTATTTGAAAGATAAGTACTTGGGAATGCATACGCTTTGCTTTGGCGTGGCTTATGAGCGACCTGCCTTTCAGCCAATTGAAAACATTTGAAATAAACATGCAAAACATATGGCATGTGTACAGCTTCCGACATAGAACCAAACAACAGTAGATCATGCCGCTCCACTGTGTGACTTTTAGATAGCATCCCGGCATCACAGAAGCAAAAGCCGCTACGTGTAACACAACAGCGTTAGCCTCTAGTGTGACATATAACATACGCATTGGCAGTGCTTTCCAAACAATAACAATGACATATAATGTCAACAACAACAATTTAGCAACCCTGTTTTATGAATGATCTCATCCTCTGCTTGGAGGGTATGAAGCTCCTAGTCCTCATTAATTGCACTAATTGCGAAAATTTATGGCCGCTGTCTTTGAGTTAGCTACTAACTCCTACCAGCTGCTGTTTTAATCTTCCACAGTGGGTTGCACGCACAACACAACAACAAAATGTCACACCTGTCCTGTCCAGCCAGCAGTGCCTTTAACGAAGATACAGTTGCAGCACTACCTCCACAGCTGGCTTAAACGTCAGACAACCTTGTCCCTCCGCTGTAAAGGTGGACATTTTAATATGGGGTCTGTGGGTACTGACTCTGTTTTGAGGCCAGCCTCAAGTGGACATTAGAAAAACTGCAATTTTTGACACTTCCTGTGCGCTTCTGCTTTTTTTTCAGCCTCAGCAGTTGCTGCTTGCTAAATACCTACAAAACTAATGAGATTCCAATTAGCCCTTACTTTCTGTCCAATGCAAATTAGCAAATATTAGTATATAATTGGTATGCTAGTATTGTCTTTATTAGCATGCTGATGTCAGCATAGGTTTTGTTATTGCCAATTTTGTTGCTCCTTTGCAAAGTGGCTGACACACACATTCTCTGAGAAAAGACTTAACAATGGTTTATTAGCTGAGTGACTCTAAACTCATATTGTGTGTTTGTACTTGTGCTTCCCTCCAGGACTACTGTTGCACAGGCGGTTGGCTCATCAACACCAAACAGATGTTTCAGTCATTTATATGGAGCCTTCATGTTTGACACATTCTTCTCATTTTTTTCATCTAGGATTATGACTACAGACTGGTTTGTGTGACAGAGAGGGAGCGTTTTGAGGTCCAAGTCCGCGCCATTGGGCCACGTGCCATTCTTGATTTTTGTGATGAGCTCCATTTACCTGTCTGTCCTGTGAAAGCCTCCACAGAGAAGACCCAACTAGTCCGTAACATAGGAAAAAGCAAGGCCAAGTTCTGTTTAAAGACACAGAGGTGAGTGTGAGTGTCGGCAGGGATCATGTCCACTGTGTCTGAGTGACTGAAGAACTATATTACTGTACTTGATGATACATTTAATTCCTACTGATTACAATTAAAAGTTTATTGAACATTTAGGTCTATTCTACCAGGTTCTAAAACAACATTGAGCTCTGGTTCATAATGAAGGCTGAACCCTCACGTGTTTTTCCATCTATTATTAATAATTCGATTGTACTCTAATTTATTCCAGCCCCTTCTCAGTGACGCCCTGCTGTGGGACTCTTGATGTAGGAGAAAGCATGCAGGTGACAGTGAATTTCAAGCCCATGACTGCCGGAGACCACAGCCAGGACCTGCTTCTGCACCACCACACAGGTGAGACATATTCCAGCATCTGAAAACAGTAACTCAAATTCTTTAAAGAACTTATGATCAAAGCTTTTCATGAAGCTAGTATCAACCACACAGTATCAAGGTTTCATGATTTCCCAGAGCTGTAGTGAAATGTTCATAGCCTTCCTAATTACCATATGCAGATTTTTCTTTATAAAATGTTGAATGGTAAATGGACTTATACTTATAGCGCTTTTCTAGTCTTCTGACCACTCAATCGTTTTTTACCCTACATGTCACATTCACCCATTCGTACACACACATTCACACACTGGTGGCCGAGGCTACCGTACGTGGTGCCACCTGCTACTCAGTAACTAGTCACACGCGCTCACACCCCGATGGTGCAGCATCAAGAGCAGTTGGGGGTTCAGTATCTTGCCCAAGGATACTTTGACATGTTGTGTGGAGGAACCGGGGATCAAGCCAGTCCTGCAATAAGAGGACAATCCACTCTATCTCTGAGCCACAGTTGCCCCAATGAATTGTATTTCTCATCAACTGTGTTACTTTTCCACCAAAATATTTTTTAGAATCTAAAAATGCCTCCTCAGATTAGTGGTGGTGAGTTTTCAGTTGCCACCTCCTTTTTTGTAATAGTGTGTTTCTCAGTCTGTCTGCCTGGCCTCTGTGTGTGTTGTGAGTCCAACTTCTCTGTCGTTTGTTGTGGTAAGTCGGTCCAGCTGTGCACACGTTAGTGCATCTGTATATCCTCACTGGCTAGCTCATCACCATTGCTATGCACTGTGCTAATGATAATTGCTGATATCAGGATGGTGTTGTTACAGAGTGAAAGTGCTCACCCTCCGGTTCCCTCCTGGTTAACATTGTTAGCTCTGTCAGCAATGTTACTCTTGTGTAGCACTGTTTATTGTTTTAGCACCGCTAGTTGCTAGCCAAGGGCTCAGCCACCCCCATGTTAAGAATTATGTCCAGAAAACTAAAAAATGAATTTTGTCTAGATGCCCTTTCAAGTCAAAGTCAATGAGTAGTGTTAAGTATTAGAGTGGACTATAGAAAACTAATCTCTGTGCTAAAGGGTTGCCTCCATTTAAAGCATCTGTGTGGCACATTTGGTCAACACACTGTTTAAAGAAATACAGACAATATGATTTTGAACCTGACAAATACATTTACATTCATGATGTTAACAGATGATTTTGGCTCTGGCAGATACGTATACAGTAAGAGCTTATAGACTGAATTACTGTGATGTACCAGTAACAACAAAAGTTGCCTCCAGGTAGAAAACTGGCTACTGTTTTTGAATTTTGAGATGTGTTTGACTGTTTGAATTGTGGAGATATGTAAACCTGTTTATTTCTGTTGTCATTTTCAGTTCTAACTACCTGTAGCAATTGTAGGGGGGTACATTCTGTCAGGTAGAAATATCGGTAATACTTCTATGAAGACCACATCTATAAGAATTATGATGGCATTCATAGTGAATTATAATGCATTCATGATGCTTGATGAAAACACTCAGAAACACGTAATGCTTACTGATGCACTATATAAATAGTCATAAACTATTATGGATTTGACTTCCAATGATTTATAAGTCGCAATGGTCTTATGGATGCTCTTGAATTGTTATAATCTAGAGGTTGAATGCTGGGGTTTATAATGCATTATAAATATCTATACTCACTTATTCACACATTAACAATTAATTATAGTAAGAACTCATAGTAAGCAAAAGTGAGGTGCATATTGATGCATTTTTTAATAATTATGCTTCTGTCACGGCTGGTAACAGGACCCAAATGCAACACACGAACCGATAGGAGTCTTTCAGAGGCTTTATTAACAAAGGCAGAAATAATCAACAAAGTCCAAAGGGTAGAATGTCCAAGTCGGTGATCCACCGGGACAATCCCCGAACCGAGTCGAGCCGACAATGAGGTTCAGGCAGGAAACCCACCGGGAGAGCAGAGCAGGTGAGAGGTGGAGACCAGCCCATCTCACTCCAGCGATGGCGGATCTCGCAGACGAGCAGGCTCGCTGAATTCCTCCTCCTCTCGGAGAACAGGGATTAGGAAAGCATAGACCGAACTCAGAGTCAGGATACAGAAAGTAGGTCAGATAACCGGGACAGAGACAGAGCGGGTTGGTCGGGCACGAGCAGATTCGGCAACAGGCAGGCAGACAGGAACAGAATGCTGGAAAGTCTCTCATGGCAAAGAACAATCTGGCTGTGAGGGTGAGACACAGGACAGGTTATAGGAGGAGGAGGAGCAGGGATTGGCAACAGGTGAATGTGATTACCGCTGATGAGAGTGCAGCCAGGCAGAGGGAGAGAGAGAGAAACACCACAGGTGGAGGAAATCAAAATGATTAAAGGAGAGGTGAGTGAGGTTAAGCAGCAGTGGAACAGACGTGACAGCTTCACCATAATCATAGTTTCATTGTAGGTGTTAAGTAACGTGTAATAATGTTCATGCATTTATAAGAATAAGAATATATATATATATATATACTGATTAATGTGTTCCCTTCACTAGAATACTTTAAAAATGCATTTAAAGGACTAAAGTGTGACAATAGCTGTGTTCGAAACCGTCCCCTCATTCACTCAGTCACTATTCACTATGTAGTGTGTATTAAATAGTTCACTATACAGGGAATAACCAAATGAGATTTCGTACACTACGTTGGAATTTTTTTCCAATTCACGACCTCATTGCATTTTGGTAGACGGGAGCTGAATGTAGTGTACATCGTATGTACACTCAAATTTGCTGTGCATTGTGGGCATTTTATAGTGCACTATTTACTGGATAAAATTAACAGCAGACAATTCGGACACCACTACAAAATGGCGAACACACTATATAGCACTATAGCCCCCAGGAAGTGCGCCACCCTCTGAAGCAAAATTTACATAGTGGCCGAAAGTGGAACTACAGTGTCACGTGATGCACAGTGGCCCAGAAAGACTTTTCCCCATTTGTTAACATTGGGAAAGAGACCTCCTTAAATCACTGGATAATTTTTTTGAGACATATTTACTTTTCAGAACGCATTTTTTTATAGCCATTATTAAAAACATTAAGTCCTAAAAACGTAAAATGCGCTATTTTCCGAATCAAGATTTGGAATTCGGTCTTTCTCCAGACATAAAATGAATGCACATCGGACCCACAGGACTCTACCGTGAGAATGCGCATGTAACTCTAAGAGTTTCTGACACAACACAGGCTTCGTACTGGCTGTAGTCATGGATATTTTTGCTTTTACCAGTTTACAACACATCCATACGCTGTTGGCTGTAAAGCTGTAATATGGATGTCTTACCGTGTCTGTATCAGAGACCGTATATACAGTCTGCGGTCTGTATTCAAACTACCAGTTATCAGTGAGCAGCGCGGAGCACTAGTGACAGTTACTGAAAGGCACTGAACATAGTATTTTTAAAAGTTGAGCTGTGTAATAAAACACGGGGCAATATTACAAGGCACCACCTTTTATTACCTTTTTATGAGCACGACACATTCCGATTCTGTTAATTTGATTTCTCCGGTCGTGACTACGATATGATTCCCTGATGAGTTGTATGTATATTTGTGTGTGTGCAGAGAGAGAGAGAGAGAGATAGATATACCATTATCTGATAATCACGTAAATATTAAAACCGACAGTACCTGCTAATAAGCTAAGCTACTACGAGAGGAATGCTCGTGCACCGGCGCTGTTCGCTTCGAGCACTCGGGTGATCTGTGTGAGCGGGCCAGTGAGTCGGAGTCAGTGCTCGGGTACACTCGGCTGCGTTCAGCTGTCGTTAATCACTTCCACGCATGCTCTATGGGCCAGTAGATCCGGGTATTTTACACTTTTCTAAACCCGAAAAAAGAGTTTTCTCTGCTTCACGTGCTACTTCCTTATCATACATCCATGTTCATGTGCCACTGAGCAGCTCTCATAGGAATGAATAAGGCCCCGCCCCCACGGCTGTATCCAGACTTCCTTATAATACATCCATGCACTATATCCGGGATAGGGTAAGGTTTCGGACACTGCTAATGTGTCAGAGAGCCTGTGCTTTTAGCCACAGAATTAGATTTCACAAAGACTGGGGATCTTGCAGCATCAGAGGTGGACAGAAACTGCTGTAGCCCTTGGAATCTGCAGTGAATATGTTATATGCTGTAGCTAGTTAGCTAGCTAACCCCTGTCCCCATACCAGACAGGCTGAAAGCTAAGTTAGCCACTGGAATGTTTGCTATTAGCCTACAAGCTAACTGTATGATTTAGCTGAAGATTGCTAGTTGCACTCATATACATGGATACATGATTTGATTTTGAAGTTGAAAATACAGTTAGCATGCAGGCTAATAGCAAACAATCCAGCAGATAATATTAGCTCACAGGTAGACACTAGTTTACAGCATATAGCATACTTACCAGTGATTTCAGGAGCTGCAGCAATAGCTGTCCACTTTTTTTCTCCACTCTAACACAGTACAAATTGTTAAGCCATGTTAAAGAAAAAATCTTATTCCATTCTTAGCTCCACAATGTCCTCTTTTTCCACAGTCCAAGATAAATGTAGCTAAATATGAAAATGTTAACTGTTTGACTGACTGAAGAGGAAAACCCAAAGCAACAAGTACGAGCCAATTACAGCACAGTAGCACTGGCCTACTACCCAATCACAGCACAGTAGTACAGACTACTAGCCAATCGCAGCACAGTAGGGCAGGAGCAGATGGAACATGCTCGCATTAGTCCGGACCTTCAGGTGTGAAAGCACCCTTAGATGCATTTCAATAGAATAGAATAGAATAGAATAGAATATTCCTTTATTGATCCCCCATTGGGGGAAATTTCAAATGTTACAGCAGCATGAAAAAAGAAAAGTGAAATGTAACAAAGAAAATAACAATAACAAATAACAATAAATAAGTAATAAAATAAGTATGTACATAGAGGAAATAAGGTATGTACACATAATAATAAGTAAGTAATAGAATAAGTATGTACACAAAAGATGGATTTGAGAATAGAATTTACAAAAATTTGTTGTGCAAATTATTCAGCCAGTGATGCTGATGTTATAGAGTCTTATTGCAGATGGGATGAATGACCTGCGGTAGCGCTCCTTCTTGCAGGGTGGATGTCGCAGTCTGCTGCTGAAGGAGCTGCTTAAAGCCCCCACAGTCTCATGCAGTGGGTGAGAGGGGTTGTCCATGATGGATGTGAGCTTTGCTAACATCCTCCTCTCACCCACCTCCTCAATGGAGTCCAGGGAGCAGTCCAGGACAGAACCGGCCCTCCTAACCAGTCTGTTCAGTCTCTTTCTGTCCCGATCTGTGCTCCCTGCTCCCCAGCAGACCACTGCATAGAAAAGAGCAGATGCTACCACAGTGTCATAGAATGTTCGGAGCAGAGTCTTGCACACTCCAAAGGACCTCAGTCTTCTCAGCAGGTGGAGACGACTCTGGCCCTTCTTGTACAGGACATCTGTGTTATTAGACCAGTCCAGTTTATTGTTAAGGTGAACACCCAGGTATCGATAGGTCTCCACCATCTCAATGTCCAGACCCTGGATGTTCACCTGTGTAGTCTGGGGTGTCTTCCTCCTGCGGAAGTCAATAACCATCTCCTTTGTCTTACTGGCGTTGAGCTGGAGATGGTTCTGCTCACACCAGTTGACAAAGTCTGTGATGACGGTCCTGTATTCCCGCTCGTCCCCCTCAGATATGCACCCAACAATGGCTGTATCATCGGAGAACTTCTGGAGGTGACAGCTCCCAGAGTTGTAGTGGTAGTCTGAAGTGTACAGGGTGAAGAGAAAGGGGGAGAGCACTGTCCTCTGAGGGGCCCCGGTGCTGCAGACTACCATATCCGACACACAGTCCTGAAGCCTCATGAACTGTGGTCTGTCGGTGAGGTAATCGATGGTCCATGCAGCCAGGTGACAGTCTACTCCCGCTCTTTCAAGCTTCCCCCTGAGCAGTGAAGGCTGGATTGTGTCGAATGCACTGGAGAAGTCAAAGAACATGACTCTCACAGTGCTGCCGGTGTCCTCCAGGTGAGTCAGGGATCTGTGCAGCAGGTAGAGGACTGCGTCATCCACTCCAATGCCCGGTTGGTACGCAAACTGCAGTGGATCCAGATGTGAGCTCACCAGGGGGCAGAGGTTTCTGAGAACAATCCTCTCCATGGTTTTCATCAGGTGAGAAGTGAGGGCCACAGGTCTGAAGTGGTTGGGCTCCCTGGGGTGCGCTGTCTTCGGGACAGGAACCACACAGGAGGTCTTCCACAGTGCTGGGACCCTCTCCAGACTCAGGCTCAGGTTGTAGATGCGCAGAAGAACCAGGCAGAGCTGATCTGCACAGTCCTTCAGGAGTCTGGAGCTGATGCCATCAGGACCCGTGGCCTTTCTCGCCTTCAGCTTCTTCAGCTCACTTCTCACCTGATCAGCTGTTATGGAGAGGCCGAGGGTGGCGGAGGAGGGGCTGATGAGGGGTGGTGGTGGAGGTGATGGGGCTGACGGAGAGCTGAGGTGGTGTGAAAAAAGAGCCAGCTGGTCGGTGCTTTGATGAGTGGGGGGAGGAGTGGGAGTAGAGTCAAATCTGTTAAAGAACAGGTTCAGCTCGTTTGCCCACTCCTGGTCTCCTGCTTCAGGTCCCCTCACCTGGCCTCTGCTGTGACCAGAGATGGTTTTGAGGCCTCTCCAGACCTCCCTTGCGTTATTTTGTTGCAAGTAGGTTTCCATCTTGGTCTTATAGCTGGCCTTTCCCTCCCTGATTTTTCTCTTCAGCTCCTTCTGCACCCTCCTCAGCTCCTCTTTGTCCCCAGATCCAAAGACCCTCCTCTTCTCCTTCAGCAGGACCTTCAGTTCAGGGGTCACCCAGGGTTTTGTGTTAGAGAAACACCGTACCTTCCTGGTGGATACAGTGTTCTCAACACAGAAGTTAATGTAGTCTGTGACGCAGTGTGTAATGGTGTCAATGTCCTCATTGTGTGGGCTGCACAGTACATCCCAGTCCGTGGTCTCGAAGCAGTCCTGCAGCGCCTCAGTGGCCTCCTCAGACCACTTTTTCACATACCGTATAGTCGGGGGTTGTTTTTTCACCATAGGTATGTAAATGGGCTGCAGTCTCACCAGGTTGTGATCTGAGCGACCCAGCGGGGGGAGGGGTGATGAGTTGTATAGATCCTTGGTGTTTGCATACAGTAGGTCCAAGGTGTTATTGTCTCTAGTGGGGCAGTCCACATACTGGCTGAATGTTGGGAGAGTGGTGGAGAGCGATGTATGGTTGAAGTCTCCTGAGATGATGATCAGAGACTGGGGGTGGGATGTTTGCAGCTTGGACACTTCACTGTGGATGATCTCGCAGGCAGCAGCAGCATCAGCCGAGGGGGGGGTGTACACTGTAATCGCAATGACATGCGAAAACTCCCTCGGCAAATAATAAGGGCGCAAACTAACCGCCAGCAGTTCAACATCCTTCGTGCAGCGCTGCTCTTTAATGCTAACGTGACTTTATAAGAGAGGAAAAAATTGGACTTTATAAGAGAGGAAAATAGAGAGAGAGAGACGGCACTTCGGGTCATACAGCATATGGAGATTGGGAATTTTGTGCTCCTCACATGAGCTGATGTGATTTGAAACTGTGGTTTGAATGAAGATAGCCTTCCCTCAGTGGTAAGGAGGAAACTGGTAAAATGGCAAAAAGACAATGAAGTTTGTTTAATTTACTCAAATCAGCCGATCAGTCAGACACTAAGCAGGCCAAAGTCATTCGTGGATCAACAGTGTAAAGAACCCATTGCAGTGATTGCAAAAGGACTGAGACAATAAACAAGCACGGGAAAGGAGGCTGAGGGCTCTGTGGATGTTTTTGTGGACTGTTTTGGATGAATAAGCTTCATGCTACACACATTTGTATGAATGTAGTTAAATTTGGAGTAAGTCATTCTGTCAAGTACAAATACCTACCTGAATAAATGCAATTAAATGTGGAGTATCACATGGAGTAAATGTGGATCAGATGTGACTACTACCTGTACAAATGTGAAGTAGGTCATTCTGTCAGGTACAATTATCCATCAGAATGGACTAGTACCCCTTAAATTGGGGGAAAGATCATTCTGTCAAGTACAAATATCTTATCAGAATGGACTTCTACCTGTATAAATAGGGGGGTAGTTCATTCAGTCAGGTACAAACATATATCATAAGGAGCTAGTATACATAAGGGGGAAGTTCGTCCTGTCAGGTACAAATATCTATCAGAAAAGACCATTGCCGATGTAAATGTATTTAAATGTGGAGCAGGTCATTCTGTCAGAAACCAATATCTTTTAGAATAGACATCTACCTGTGTAAATGAAGTTTAATGTGGAGTAGGTCTTTCTGTCAGGTACAAATATCTATTAGAATAGACTACTTCCTGTATAAACATAATTAAATTCAGAGTAGGTTATTCTGTCAGGTACAAATATCTATCAGAATGGACTATTATAAATGTAGTTAAATGTGTAGTAGGTCATGTTGTCAGGTGCAATATCTGTCATAATGGACAACTACCTGCAAACATAGGCGGGTAGATCATTCTGTCAGGTACAAATGTCTATCAGTACGGACTACTTCTTGTATCAGTAGGGGAGTAGGTCATTCTGTCAGGTAATCTCTATCAGAATGGACTACTACATGTATAAATAGGGTTGTAGCTCATTCTGTCGGGTACAAATATTCATCAGAATAGACTACTACCTGTAGAAAACTAGTTAAATGTGGAATAGGTGATTTTGTCAGGTAAAAGTATCTATCAAAACTGATTACACCCTGTATAAATACAGGGGTAGGTCATTCTGTCAGGTACAAATATCTATCAGAATGCAGTACTACCTGTATAAAGACGGGGGTAGGTCATTCTATTTGGTACAAATATGTATCAGAATAGACTTCTACCTGAATAATGGTAGGTATATGTGGAGTAGGTTATTCTGTCAGGTACAAATATATATCAGAATGGACTCATACCTGTATGAATGTAGATAAGGGTGGAGTAGATCTTTTTGCCTGGTACATATATGTATCAGAATAGACTTCTACCTGAATAATGGTAGGTAAATGTGGAGTAGGTCATTCTTTCAAATATCTACCAGAATGGACTACTACCTGCGTAAATAGAGGGGTAGGTTATTCTGATAGGTACAATCATTTGTCAGAATGGATGACTACCTGTATAAATAGGGTGTAGGTCATTCTTTCAGGCACAAATATCTATTATAATGGACTACTACCTGTATAAATATGGAGTACGTCATTCTGTCTGGTACAAATATCTTTGTATAAATGAGCAGAGTATGAGGGCTGATTCCATGGCTAAGGAGCTGCTAAGCAACCATGTTATTGATTTTTGGAAAAAAGGGAGTTCTTAACAACAGTAATACATCTTAAGGCCAAATAAACGGCACAAAATTGCATTTACTTTGGAGGCGAATTTTGACGCGCTTGTGTAGTCACATGAGGGGCAATGCAATTTTATGAATAAATTAATGTAAATTCTAAAAAACAATCGCGCCGGGGAAATACTATTGGACAGGAGTTGGGTTGCCTGTGTCGATCTTTTACAAGGCTACATAATATCATATGAAAGACAAAAACAACTTAACATAGGCTACAGACCCCACACGTTGTCTTTGAGGTAATTATCTTTCTACTGTCTTTCCCTGTTATTGTGCAAAACTAGGTTTTGTGAAAGAGAAATGATCAACCAATCCACCATATTGAATGTTTTGAGTGTGACGTGGCAATAATGAGCATTTTGATTTGTCAAATGTGTACTCATCGGAAGCGAAAGTTTGGAAAAATCGACCTAGGTCCGAAAAACAAAAGCCGCAATTTCGCTTCTGGTGTGCAAAGGCCTTTAGTCTAGCAGGAGAAATAGTTCCCTATGTACCTGAATGGCATTTTTTTTTTAAATCTGTGTGTTTAGGACCCATATGGTGTCTAGTTAAGATATCACCTTGTTGCCCATGTCAACTAAAATATCTTTAACATATTTTCTGTTCATGACAGTATAATTTTTGCGATATTTTGTAAGGTTTCCTGCCATAGGAACATAAACATTTTTTTTCTCATAAATCAATTAAAAAGGTAAATAAATTAATGGAATGCATTCTGAAATAGATGGCATCAGCTAATTGAAAATAAAAGTCATCAAAATGTCCTGGTTCATTTATCATTGTTGTCACAACACAACTCTTATATCAGTTGAAAGGTTAATAAATGGACACAATCACTCTGATATAGATGGCAATCTGATTAAGGCTAAAGCCATCAAAACCCCCTAATTCACTCATCATCATCTGAGGATGAGGTGTTGATTGATGATGAGATCATCATCAATCAACACCTCATCCTCTTCCCCCTCATCATCATCACTGACAACATCAGCAGCCAAAACGTCAATGAGAGATGGGATCATAACTGGCCCACAAGACCAGACAGGCTTCAAAATCCCTCCCTCTGTCTTTTCCCACTCCGTACCCTCGTCATATGGTTTAGGCCTCTAGAAGTTTGGCTAAGCTGCCTGCTTGTAACAGGCCACTTTATAGTTTACCCGCTGGATTTGGGAGATTAATGCGTCTTGGTAGGGGGGCAGGGTCTTATCTTCTCTCACCATCTTGCTCCTGAGCAGGTTTACTGACTTCTCACGTGCTTGACTGTACGGCAGACACATGAAGCCCTCCAGCTGCTCCTGCACTTCTGGCTCCACCTTCAACTCATTGCCCAACTGACTGCAAAACCATTGTTGGGATAATTTCTAAGTGTGCTCTCTTCAAATATTCCATTTTATTCAATGTACAGTACAAACAAAAAAATGTTTAAAAAAATCATCCACCAACCTTAAAGCCTTTTGAAATTTGGGGTTCCTCTGGAGATTTTTAAGAGGTGCCACCTTGCCCTTGCCCTTTAAAGTGTCAGCTAACACAAGAGTTTTGGAGGTACAGAATGCTCAATTAACTTCTCCATTTGATGAAATGAGCTGATATGCTGTTTCGCAGCAGGCGGAGTTCTTTCTTTCTCCTTCGCAGATGAATGGATAATTGATCTGTTTATACGTTTATGGCTGATCAGACCTATAGATGAGAGGAGGTATTTGCAGATTTTTGTAAGTGAAAAGCAGTTTTAGGCCCAGCAGAATGAACGGTGTAGTTTCACTTTTAATTCTCCTGGCGCTCTGTTGTGGGTCTTTGACTCCACTGCATGATAAATAACCCAACCATGTTTTAATACAGCTCTTAATTAACAGTCCAGCTCCATTGAGACTATGGCAGGAAAAATGAGACTATGGCGCCTGCCACAGTCTGTGTTATTAAAACACTGCCTACTTGTACATGTGTCTGCTGTCTCTGCATGTCCTTTGTCCAGGTGAAGATGTCTACATCAGCTTGTATGGGACTTGTGAGGAACTAGACATCCATCTTGTGCCTGACACTGTTATGTTGAGGAAGACTTACATTTCCCTGGCCAATGTAAGCACAGTGTCCCTCATCTACAGGAGTGAGATTCCTCTCAGGTATCGTTGGACAACATGGCCCAGTCTGCAGGAGGAGGACCTGAGCTTACTGAGGTATTTATGCATGCACACCAATGATATAACACAGACAATATTTAGAATAAGATTTAGAAGTGTGGTCTTTATAAACGTCCCCTCTTCCTCTCACTGTGTGCATGTCTCAAGTACAACTGCATTTCCATCAATAGCTTTCGGCTTAGTGCCTTTCGAACCACAAGTAACCCCTATAAACATGTACCTAGACCCCAGATCTGTGCAGCGTTTTCACTGCTAACAGTACTCTTACATGTGGGCAGGGTTTGGCTCAGAGATAGAGTGGGTTGTCCTGTTATCGGAAGGTCGGGGGTTCGATCCCATGACGAAGTGTCCATGGGCAAGATACTGAACCCCAAATTGCTCCTGATGCCGCATCATCGGAGTGTGAGTGCGTGTGAATGATTACTGAGTAGCAGGTGGCACTTTGTACGTTAGCCTCGGCCAACGTTGTGTGAATGTGTGTGTGAATGGGTGAATATGACATGTTGTGTGAGAGCGCTTTGAGTGGTCAATAAGACTAGAAAAGTGCTATACAAGTACAGTCCATTTTCCATTTACCATTTGTTGTTACTCACTGCTCTGTCCAGCAGCTCTCGCTGTATTTCCTTGTTCACAGGTGAAAGGTGAGTGAAGTCTTCACCTCGTCTATCATCTACAGAATAGGGCTGCATGCCGACATTTTCAGAACAAAAAAGAGCAGGCTGGAGTGAGTCTTTCTCTATGGGATATTTATAAGTAGTGGGTCTGTGCATTGACACCATAAGCGCTGGTATTGTCAAGAACCTCACAATTCAATTCAATTTCGAGTCTTTGGGTCACAATTCGATTCGATTTCAATTTTGATTCGATTCGATATTGATCCAGTTGTTTCGATATCGATTCAGTTATGTGTGTTGATGTCAGATATACCCAGATAATTCATTAGAATACCTTCTGCTTTGTGTTCAATAAAGCGTGTATTGATTTAGAACAAACTGACACCAAATCTTATTTTACCATTACATTATTCTTTATTAAATAAAAATTAAAACTAAAATAAATTTAAAGTACAGAAAAGTGCACATTTTTGCCCGAGCCGAACTTAACAAAAGTAAAAAACATTTATGCAGGATTTGTCAATATGCATTTGTGTGGGATCCACAGCTTTAGCATTAGCGACAGGTTGCAAATCATCTGCGTCATGTTGGCTCAAATGGTTCCGTAGGTTCGTCGTATTGTTGCAGTGCTTTAACACTGACTCATGAGGCTCACACATGACGTAACTACTATTGACTTTGTGTATCCAAACGTTGGCTTTTAATGTTATTGGCGCTGATTTTCACACACCGCTACCTCACACTACTGACACCATTTTAATGAATAAACAACAGACGTTGTTCGGGGGTAAAGTGGGGTCTCTGAACAATGTAAATCGCACTCTGTCGCCCTCACACTGCCCCCACAGAAGCGGGACGTCATTACAACGGAAATAATCAATTTCAGGATTTTATGAATCGATATTTAATTGGCAAAAAACATATTGCAATGCACTGATGAATCGATTTTTTTTACCCAGCTCTAGACACCATTTCAGGCAAGAGCAGGGGTGTAGTGCTGCTCAAGCACTCAGGAACAACGTTATGACACATTGTTTTTCTTCAAGCAAGTATTAGAATATATGCAGTTCACATAATCCGTTTGCAAACAACAGACAATTTTTAAACCCCTGTAGATTTACTCATTACTACGGGTATGTCATTGTTATTTTGTTTAAAAAAAAAGACCAATAAAGCTACCATCTACATTCTACCTGTTATTCAAGAGATGCAATAAAACAGATGGAGCGGTCAAAGTTGTCATATTGAAATTTAAGGTGTGCTGATGGATTCGCATCATCATCTCATGCATTGATTAACATTACAAGTAAACGTTCCACCTTAAAAATTGCTGGCAGCTGGCTAAGTGAATGAAATTATTTTTTCTAATACTCCAGCTGCTGCTAGAGGCTGCAAACATCCTTTTATTTTATAGTTAGAGTTAACTTAGGTATGAAAAACTTGTCAGGGTATGAACAGCAGTTAAAGCAGCCACAGCTCAGCCCTGAGCACAGAACGTTGATTCTCTTTTGACCAATGAAGGGACTGCAGTGTTTCTAGCTCCACCTTTTAGTATCAGATCAGTGTGCACGGTACCCCAACAGAGGGGGGACCAAAAATGCAGACAGTTTTAAAGGTACTAAAGGTACCATTCACAACTTTTAACCATGTGCACTGAACTAAACCAAATCAATCTGCTGAAACACACCACAAAATTACCTGTTTTTTTCATGACCACAACATGCATTGCCGAAAATAGCTTAAATGTCCATCAGTTTCTTCTTGTCTTTAACTCTTCGTTCCTTTTGATGCCTCTTTTTCTCTCTGACCCTCCTCATTCCTCTTTGTGTATTCCCTTCCATTTTTCCTACCTTCCCAGGGAGAGCTCGGCACTCGAGTGGGAGGAGGAGGAGAGGGTGCAGATGCTTGTTCAGTGTGAGTCCGACCCCTCAGCGATCCATCGCCTCCCTATGCTGTCCGGAGCCCTGCAGGAAGGCAGAAGCCAGGCTGCTTCGGACACCCTCCTGGCCCTCTCACACAGCTGCATATATGTGGAACCAGCGGTGTGTCTTCCCATATACCTCTTGTCTAGTATCTGCCTCAGCTAATGTTCCACACCCTACCTATGGGTTTGCAGCCTAGTATTTCTTCTCATTAAGACTGCACTGCAGAGATAGTAACTGAACACGATGTGCACGAGGGGTGTAATACTTTTATTATTGACAAGGGAGTTAACATATAACCTCCTCTGAGCTGGTAGAGCCTGTCAAAGGGCACTTGAGCAGATTGGATGTTTGAAACGAGGCCTCTTAGGCTGCTACATGCTATACCACCTACTTTTTTGTTTTCTGGAATTTCTTCAAATTTGATACAAATGTCCAATTGTACTCAGTGATGAACTGATTACATTTTGGTGGTCATAGGTCAAGGTCAACGTGACCTTGTCTGTTTCACCCTTATGGACAAGGTATCTCAAGAAGGCCTTGAGGAGATTTTCAAAAATTTGGCACAAACGTGCATATGGAAATAATGAAATTATTGGACTGTGGTGGTTGAAAATAAAAAGTCAAGGTCACTGTGAACTCATGACACATGTTTTTGGCCATAACTCAAGAATTCATATGCTAATTTTTACAGAATTTCACACAAATGTCAAGTAGAATAAAATGATAGAAGTCAAAATGTATTAGATCTTCAGGTCTAAGGTATTAGATCTTCACTGTAAAATCATAATGTTATGCAAAAAGACCTCTGGCCATTACTTAGTGTCATAACTCGGGAACAGAAGGGGAGACATTTGGTCAGACACTGAAGCGGTGACACTAATCTTGGGTGTTCACCTTGAAACTGTGCTGACTGTAGAGCTCTTCTGTGCTGAGGGGGTGGGGGGTCTGAAGCATCCATGTTTTCACAGACATAGATGTAAACGGTAACTGTAAGTGCAACTTGACTGATTTTTGGAGGTACATAACCTCAAGGCGGTAGTTCCAGTTTCTGTGTCAGAGAATATGCATTAACAGTGTGCGCATGTCTGCTTTATATGATATCCTTTAAGAAAAATAACAAGATTTTCTTCTTATCGTCTTTACATGGTTTAGGAGGGTGAAATATGGCCCAACACCCCAGCACAGTTTCACATTGTCTTCAAGCCCAAGGAAGCCAAACTGTACCAACAGACTATATACTGTGATGTCACAGGTAAGTCCACATTGCTAGAAAATACAGCACTTATTTAGGTTTCATATAGCAAAGCTCAGTGTTTGCATCTTTACAATGCAGGAACAGCCACACCATGGGGGCAGTGACAGTTGGTATGACCATCATGTGAAATGTCTTGAACTTTACAGGATTAACTGCTATGACAAATTGTACAGACATTCATGTTCCCCTTAGGATGAATTGTAATAACTTGATTCCTGATCCATTCTTTGACTTTCCATCTAGCACCATCTTTACATCAAACTTTAAAGGTGTCCAGTAATTTGGTTTATTACCAAATACCTGCAAGACTAAGGACAGTCCTAGCTTAGCCCCAGGTACACTTTGTGTTTAATGCCAACTAGCAGATGGTAGCAGCCCAACATGCTAAAGATTTTTAACTTTTTGAAATTTTGCTAAGGCCCCAAACTACTGCCAAGGTTCGGGCTTGGATGGAAACTAAGCAGGTTAGGCCTGATTTTTGGGGATCAGTCGTAGCTCGACAACCATGTGAGAACAGAACACAGAATTCCCATGGTCATGGAAAACCTGGAAAATCATGGGATATCATATCATAGTTTCCAGGCCTATAAAAGTCATTAAATTGGTAAATATTCTTAAAAAAAAAAAAAAAGTTTTGGAAAAGTCATGGAATTTTGTTGTGTGTAGTGAAATTGTTACAGTAAGCTTCTGTTTAAAGGTTTCTGTTTCCATCCCCTCTCTCTTCCCCTTTCATGTTTAACCGGTCCCATCAAATAATGGCAAAAAGCTCCCCAAAGTTTTTCAATAGAGTTTGACAAATGTTGGGCAAGAAAAAATTATTTGTTATTATGGGTCAATAAAAATGTGTGGGAACCCTTGACATGCTCGTATTAACAAGCACTGATCACGTCGCATGAATGAGACCCTTTCTCATTCATGCAACGTGATCAGACGAAATTTGTGTATAAACTTTTCGAAAAAAGGAAATTTTCCTGTAGTTTCTCTGTCTTTAACTGTGCCATGTTGTCTGTCCCTGCATCTATCTCTGTGTCTACACCCAGGCCGTGAATCTCGGTTGCCTCTGACAATAAAGGGCAGGGGCCTGGGACCTAATCTCCAGTTCAGCTATGACCTGATGGACATGGGAAATGTATTTCTTGGTTACAAAGAGTGTTATGAGGTAAGAACAGTGAAGCCTGTTAACTGCAGATGTGAGTGTAGAAACAGCTTATGTGTGGCATGCTCTCCCTTTTATTGTAAGTCTTTTCATTTAGTTTAGGCTAAAATCTTGTGCCCCAACTTGTCAGCGAAGAAGCTAACCAAGAATTACCATCTTCTTTAGAATATGACAAACTGAACTCTTTGCCAGGAAATCTTACTTTATATCTTCATCAGTGGCTGAATCAATGAGTTGGGTGTCTACACATATACATATATATATATATATATCTATGTGTGTGTGTGTGTGTGTATATATATATATATATATATATATATATATATATAAGATTAAACTGTCAGGCGAAATTAAATAAAAAGTTAAAATGGCCAACATAAACAAACTTCTACACTTCCTTTTTATATCTCTGCGGGTTCAATAGCCAAGGTCAGACGCATTATGTTTTTCGGCTCTCCATCCGTCTGTCCGTACCTCTGTCCATGGACATACATGTATGTCCGCCCAGTCTCGTGATTTCCTCAAAATTTATTTCCTTCAAATTCAGCTTGAACATCCAGGTGGGTTCAAGGTTGAACTATTAGATTTTGGTGGTCATATATCAAAGGTCAGGGTCACTGTGACCTTGCATGCGTCTCATTCTTCTAAATGTGTTCTTCTAAATGAGACTACACTGTCAGTCTAGACTAACTCAAGTAGGGCTGTACCGTCTCAGAATTATGTCATTTGAATCAGATTCCGCCGTTAAATACGAGTATTCAATAATTTGTGGTTTTTGTGTGTGTGTGTGTGGGGGGGGGGGTTCATATAAAATTTTAAAGCTTGAACTGGGCTCAGTGGAACTTCCAGTGTGACAGCATCATTCATGTAATACAGTAAACAAGCTAACAGCATAAATGGCGGCTAGATAGTGTCAACAACATTTTTTCTGACACTAGATATCAAACATAGCCAGAGACTGTGTCATATAAGTTGCTGTAGATTCATCACTTATAAGTAGAAGAGAGAAGATGTTAATGTTAATGTTATCTCAGAGCCTTAAGCCCCCTGCAGACTGTGAGATTTCAATTTCAATTGCAATCATAAGTTCAGCTACACTCTGCGACATGGATCTTAGTGAACTTGGGTACAACATCATGTTTGATGTATGCATGTACTGTCAGTAGCTGGAAAAAGGGACATTTGTGAGGCGGTATTTACTATGACCTACTCCAGCTGATCATAGAACTATTGCTCAGTTCAGACAGAGGGAAGAAGTCAGATCATGGCATGGTGTGACGTCATTTGTGCATGCCTTGGATATCTGCAGACATCTGCTACATTTCAGCCTTTTAAGAGTATCGTCAGTGAGTTAATTGAAGTTCAGACTGATATCTCCCTGTTACCTTTAGTATTTTTGAGTTTTGATGATTTTTTATATCCAATTGGATGAATGTAAATTGTGTTTGATGAAACATGTGAGTAACTCGAAATGGTTGTAAATTGACCTATAGTATGTTACATAAGGCTATATTGCTGTTTTTAATCACATTTACTGGAGTCTTTCATGTTTGATTAATATTTTATATATGTATAGCTTACTTATATACACTGTATTGTTTTTCTCAGTTTTAACCTACCTCAAGTCCATCATTAAATGAAATTGAACTGAATGCCGTCTTCAACGTGATGACTAGGAAGGAGTTATCTGCCTGTCAGCACATGCAGGTTGCACGCAGTGTTGCCAATTCCTCTGTAAGGGAAGTAGCTATTGGCTCTCCCAAAAGTAGCTAGAAGTAGCTAGATCAACTAATTTGCATAATATGAAATTCTGTGAGAGGCAAAATGAATAGAAAAGGCTGACCAGGTAGTTAACAAAATATTTACATATTTACAAACTTTTTTTGTTGCCATAGAACTCTAATCTTTTTTTTCTTTTCTTTTTTTTAGTGATCTAATGAATGCAGTGCAAAACAAAAATGTGGGCTTGTAGCTTATATTTGACCAGAGGAACAAGAAGAGGGACAAGGAACTGACTGAGTGTGTGTGTGAGACTGACAGAGAGAACTGTGCGAGGGATTTTTGGGTCTGAAACTAAAAAAGACAGAGTGAATATTTAAACAAGAACATATCTACAAATATGTATTGAGCAACGACTCTGCTGTAACTGTAGTAAAATCCTCGTTTGTGACCGGTCTTAAGCTGGGCACGCATGATTCATTTGCAGGGCAGGCAGCTCTCACTCAGAGCAGTCACAGAGTCTGCTGCAGGTCTGGCCTGTGGGGCTGCTGGTCAGACTGGCTGCATGAGTGCTGTGTGAGTGGTGAGGAGGAGAAAGCAGCCGCCCTCGCTGTACTCGGCTCTCGTGAGCTCGGCTGTAATGTGAACTGCGGAACGGTATATGATATGCTTTTTGCAGAGCTTTGTCAACATTATCATTCCCCAAATAATCAGAAAAATTTGGTAGATTTGTTATAGGTCGCTTTTGACTTATTAAGTCGCCAAGGAAGTCTGGAAAGTCGCTAGATATAGCCACAAAGTCACCAAGTTGGCAGCACTGTGCGCGCAAGAGTGACAGACAACTACATCTATGACAACAACTCCTATTGAAAGGCAGGCTATGATGTACTTCCATTGACCTATATATGCATGAACAAAACGTTGGCAGCCTCCATCATCCATTTACACTGCTGTAGTAGTGAGAGAAAAATTAAAACAAACAAATCGAGCCCACGTTACAATGGTATTTATGTGTGTTGGAAAAAATTCTGAAGAAGATGGTGAGGAGGAGAATGTGGACATGGTTAGGGCTAGGGAAAAGAGGCCAACTCGGCATGCCGGTTTTGCAATAGCAAGCTCGAGCTCGAAGTAATTATTAGCATCTACTAGCATGCACTAGCAGAGTTGCACTGATCAGTGCATCATTTCATGCTGCATTTCTATTGGTTGGACTTATGACAATCTCACTGTGTGACTGCTTTTATGATGTATGTCTATGCTTTTATGAAAGCATAGACATACATCATAAAAGCAGTCACACAGTGAGATTGTCATTCCAAATTTCTGACACTGGTAGATTTTTATCTCAAACCGCTTTTGATCGCAAGACCATGTCAACGGCCATCCTTGAACCTCTGTCACTGTGTGACATAGGACCACCTTTTTAGAGCTACAACCAAAGACATCGCCACTTGTCTTTCACAATGGTCATCTTTCACCTGGGACAGCCCAAAATCACACAGTGTATACTGGGCTTTACACTGCAGAGCCTCTCTTCCTCCACTGCAGTCCCTACTAAAGAGAAGTGTGACAGTCAAAATCACTCACTCTACAGCAAAGTCTGGGGACCAGGAACGTCCCCAGAAGCACACTGCACAGCACACTGACTAGCAAAATTAAAAACACGACCCATCAACTTTCATTTCCTTTTTATGCCTCCATGCTATGCAAATTATTATTGCATTGTATTGTGTTATTATAGACTGTTTATCTTACATATGGCCCTTACATGTAAATGGTGCTGTTGATGGTTTGATGTCACATGTATCTCAGTCAGTCATTATGTTGTGTTTCTTATTTTTCTATAGGCTAATATAAATAAGTAATTAAACAGATATAATAGCAAAGGCATAGGTCTGCATATGCATATACCCGGTGGTGAAGGGATGAGTGTAAACTGTAAACAACCGGTCAGGGTGTCTGTCTGCCTGTTGGCAGGGGAAAGGACGGCATGTTTATATACATCTAACTTGGTGAATTAAGGGTTAATTTAAACCTAACTGGAGCTGCTAATTGTTGGAACAGTGAAGTTACTAACTAGATTACTAGCAAGAATAAGCAAGACAGTTTGGGCTAGTTTTATTTTTGTTTCTGTTGAGTTTGAATGATGTGTGTTTGATGATGAGTTAACGGGGCCTGACCGACAGAAAGTTGAATCAAAAAGGTGTACAGTTGTGTTTCTCTGTTCAAAAGGAAAATATGTGGGAGAATATCACTTTTCTTTAAAAATTTGTGGGTTTCAATTGTATATTTAATAGTCTGAAAAGCTGAAAGTAAGTGGGACACTCTGCCGGGGGTGAGTGGATGTTAGCACCGCACACTTAGACCGTCATATACTGTACACCCCAGTGAAATTTCAGGAAGGTATGAAGATATTATGACATATAACATACCACCCATGCCTAGTTCCTACCTTGAAAACTGTGCTGATTGTTGCGATTTTCTGTGCTGCTGAGGAGAAGATGTGTGAGAAGCATCCATGTTTTCACAGACATGGATGCAAACTTAAGTGCAACTTACCTGGTGCACAGAGGCATACAACCATGTGGTGGTAATTCTACTTTAAGTGTTGAAATATGCAATCAAATGTTTTCTGCAAAAATAAAATCAAGCATCTTTTGCACTGTAATTGTTTTCTATTAAAGCTGAACTTAGGATGATAACATCACAATACATAAATGTAGCACATTGATTTTGGATGGAGGGCACATAACAAGAAAAATATATAACTTTAGTGTTAAATTAATGGATCTGTCTTTTTGTCCAGGTGCAGGTGTACAACAGAGGACTGACTGATGCCCCTTTCAGGCTATCAAGCCCTGACACCATTTTCGGCCACTGTTTCTCCTTCAGTCCTGAGGACGGTGTTGTTCTCGCTGGAGCCTGCCAGATTGTGAAAGTCACCTTCCACAGTGGCATTCTGGGAACTTTCTCTGAGGACTTGCTGCTAACTGTCACAGGACAGCCTCAACCACTTACTGTGACCTTCAGGTGAAGTTAGCAAGTTCAGTATATATCCAAGTATAAATAATCAAAACGCAACCTTATAAGCATTGGCAGGGCTGCCAATGTTTTCCAGGGTTTCTCATGACTCGTGTCTTCTTGTTGTAGGGGTTGTGTCATTGGTCCCACATTCGACTTCAATGTTTCAGACCTCAATTTTGGAGATGTAGCCTTTGGTGAGCTATAACATTTTTCTTGGGCTTAGTCATTTTTAAGTTGTCACATAAAATGTGTTATACTCCAGAGAATCACGACATCAGGACAAAATGTTCTCCATGTCCATCTCTGTTTTTCTTCCTCTCTGTGCAGGTTTCCCTCTGACATTAATCTGTACACTCTTCAACACCTCCTTGGTCCCTATCACATTTGCCCTGCGTGTCCTGGGAGATGGTTTGGGGCCCCCCAGTGTAACTAGTGTCAAACAGGTGTCTGAGGTGTCCAGGAAGAGTTGGGAAGGCAGTGCTGCTACAGACCTGCATGCACGGCCCATGGAGTTCACTGTCACACCTGCTGCGGGCTCTGTGGATGTTCTGTCAGATGTCACCATTACGGTATAGTAAATTAGCAACATCATTTTAATGCATAATTATGCCTCTGTGCTAGTGATAGCTGTGGCCGGATGCATTATGTTTTCGAGGTTTCTCTCTGTCCTTCTCATTCTTTTGAACGCAGTATCACCAAGACACCTTGATGGAATTTCACCTTGAGGGATGTTCACTTGGACTCAAGGATGAACTGATTAGGTGGTCAATGGTCAAGGTCATCGTGACCTTGCATCAGTCTCATTCTCTTGAAGACAGTATTTGTAGAACACCTCAAGGGAGTTTTCTCAAATTTGGCAAAAACGTCTACTCCAACTCAAGAACAGTCTGATCAGAGTTTGGTGGTCAAAGGTCAAGGTCACTGTGACCTCAAAAACATGTTTTTGGTTATGACTCAAGAATTCATACGCTAAATATGCCAAAATTTGACACAAATGTGTAATAGGATATAATTATGAAGTGATAACATTTGAGATTCAAAAGGTTGAAGGTCAACTTCACTGTGACATCATAATATTCTGCAAAAATATTTTTCAGCAAATTCAATGTCATGACATTTGGTCAGATACTGAATTGGTGACACTTAAGCCCTGTGTCCACTAAGGCTTTTTTTGCCCTGCTTAAAATGCCAGGTGCTCCTCAGAAACACCCAGCTAGGAGCGTTTTGGAAGCGCAGCATTTTTTCAGTGGGGATGCTTTAGTTTGGGTCTGGTTGCTATGATACGGAATATCCACAGAGGTAAACATGTCAGCACAGTGGTAGAGTACCTGCTCTGGATGAGGAGAAGGATGAAGCAGCAATGAGAGAGGAGGAACCCACCACTATGTGTGGCTTCATGACAGAAAACATTATATAATTTACACCATTTTAACATTTTTCTCGATTTTTGTTGTTCAGCACATGTCAGATGTGACGGTTTGCCTTGTCTGTAAGCCGTTTGCACTCCTCTACTGTGATTGAACAGCAAGTGACAGTGTTTTTACCAAGACTGGAACATTTTCCAACTCTTAGTGCTCAGAAAAAGAAACCTTTGTAGCGCAGTGTAAAAACAGGGGCCTCCCATCATGAAGCATTAAAAGTGCCAGTCTCAAAAAAGGGAGGCATACACCGTGAGGCGATTACTACATTTTTTTATGGATTAAATAATGAGATATATGGAACCATGTTATTTAATTAGATTTGGGACTGCAGTTGTTATGCTAAGCCACATATTTAGCACATGAACAGACATAAGAGTGGTATTGAGCTTCCCAAAATGTAAAACTTTTTAGCTGAACTTTGGATAGCAAGTTCTGCTGACTTGTTTTTCAGACTGACACACTACTTCATCATTCAAATATTAAACTGACTTCCTTGAGTCGTGTGATGCATTCATCAAACATTCTGTTGCAACAATGTTATACCTACCAGCTGAAATCCTGTTCAATTAATGTGAGTCTTACTCATTGTTTGTTTGGAACCTTTGATGGTCTCATGTTGTATGTGTTTCACAGGTGACGCTGTGCTCCAACACAGTCAGGAGATACAGAGTGGCGCTGGTGGTTGATATTGAGGGTGTTGGGAAGGAGATCAGAAGTCTGCCTATCAATGCCAGGTCAGACACATTTACAGATGTGAACACACACACACACACACTGAAACATACAGTACATCAGTTTAGGTTAGTCTTGTAATCTGTAAGATGCAGCCAAATACTTAGTTTGCATTTTAAGGCCATTAAGACATTGTTGGGTTAGTTGTCCTGTATTTTTCTCTTCTACCACATAAGTTTGATATTTTCCATTCTTTTACTTCATAAAATATTAATGGATAAAAAAAAAGAATCAACACCCCTCTGTCCTTGTAACATGCAATATCATCTCTTCCTCTCAAATGAGTATTACAGCCAGATTACAGCTGTGTCACAAGATGCCATAAAACAGCAGAGCTTCATCTTTCTTTGCACTAACTCTCCTACCACCCTTTCTCTTGCGGGAAAGTGCCTTTTTTTCTGGCAGTAACTTCTGCTTTGCTTCTGGCTGTTGCTGATGCTTTGCATGCTTTTAATGTGATCCACTGAACTTTAACACAGGTGTCGACAAATCAGTGGAGTGTGTTTGAATGTCAGAACCTAATTTATATAATATTACATTGAAATATTACCTGCACCATCGCTCAGAAAAGGGCAATGGTAATCTGACTTCCTCACGGCAATCGCTGCCATTGTAAAGTTGTGAATCAGGTTTGGCATGAAGTAATGCATTTACTGTTTTGACCGATAAATAAGCCTCAGATCTTTTCTTCTTCCATCTTTCTCTGGCTACTCCTCTTTGTCAATAGGTGTGTTGTTCCTGATATTGTGGTGGAGACTCCAGTGGTGGACTTTCAAAGGTGTTTCCTCGATCACCCCTATGAGCAGCGAGTGCGGCTGACCAACAACAGCACTCTGCCAGCCTGCTACGGCATGCTTGACCAGGTTAATGACATCATTGCAGGGAATGATTTATTTGTGTGTTTATATTATATGGCAGGGTACTCACAGAATAGTGAATTAACAAACACAAAACACATTAACTCATTTCCAGCTCAATACAGCAAAATGGTGAACATGATGATAGTGTGGCGACATGGGGGGCGGGGGTGTTAGGTTGAATAATGGAGAAAGTTTAATAATTCTCTTAAAAAGAATTTTGATCAGGCCAACCACACCCAAACCGCTATTGGAGGAATTAGTATTTGACAAATTAATTATCAGTTACCGATAACGCCACCCCAGGCATTTCACCTGGAGAATTGTACTAACCCTTTCCACAGTATTTAAAGCACACAAGTTCATTCACTGATGAAAGCTTGAGACCGGGTCCAGCGTAAAAAAATTAAGTTAACTTTATTTAACAATATATTATTTTACTTAACACAGTTCAATAAAATCGGTATACACACACACACACCACGCATGCACTCACCCCTAAACAAAACCGCACAAAATACACAAAGAGAAAGGCAAATAACTAAATTAGGTTTTACATCAGGGTTAAATTAATGAACCCACATAGCTTAACAAAACCCAACACATGCAAGCAAAAGAAAACTGTCAAACAACCCAAAACAAATAAAGATAATCAGAAATAATCTTGAAATTATCAAAACTAAGAAACCCAAATAAACATGCAAGGCAACCAAAGAAAAATAATCCAGAATAAGTAAGCCAAAACAAACATGCAAAACAACCCAAACATAAAGCAAAGAAATAAAGCAACAACTATCAAAAGTAACTAAACCCCAGTACACATGCAACACACACTAACTATTACTAATAAACTTCAGTCCATGCTTAGGGAAAGGTTAAGATATGCGCAGCCCAGGATAGGGACAGCAGTCACTTTAATGAGTGCCAGTAGCAGCACAGTTGGAGACGTAGAGTTGGATGAATGGATAAACAATCGCCACACAAACAGGCACGCAAAACAGCAGCCGGCCGACGCGGCGTGCGAGGGAGGCGGAGTTAGAGCTGGTGGAGAGGATCGCACACACGTGTACCCTGCCATTGAAAGACATATATTTTTTTTTAATTTCATAAATTAACTATGCCGGTAACTTGGCATCACGATGTCTACATACCGTCAGGAGTTGAATGAACATCAAAAAGTGAGGAAGAGAAGCACTCTGCGCCACAGCGGCATAATTACAAACGTGGCAGACCGCGGATCACTCTCCCACGCTGCAGCACGCGAGATGAGGTGCCAGCAAGGGAGAGGAAAACCCGAGTCCAGGCACTGCATGAGAGACAAGAGCCAATGTTGATGATGACCGCGAAACTTTATGAAAAGCACACAGAACCATGCAGCACCGCACATACCCGGGATCGGCGAGCCGAGCGATCGGGCCGCGAGGCAATCAAGTGAAGCTACTGGTGGAAGCGGAGCACCCGGAAGCTTTGAGGCAAGAGAGCTCCCAGGGCACAACCACCCACCTTTATAGACTGCGCCCCCAGCAGAGACATGCTGATCCTGCAGCACTAATTAAGACACCGCACAGCTACAGCCATACTGCTACAATAGCATTTTGGAAAATGCACTTATTGTCTTGCCAGGGGTTAGATGAGAAGATTGATACTGTTCTCGTGGCAAGCTAATGCCTGTAACACACTGCCTGCATGAGCAGTGTATGAGTGTAATGGAAGGTGTTGTTTATTTTTCAGCGCCTATGTTAACAAATTAGAGCAGCCACACTGGCTCTGTGAGCAGCACAGGTCAGGCGCGTCTCAGCTGCCTGTCAGCTGCAGCACATCTAGAGAAACGGTAGCTCGCTGATTTTTTTTTGTTGGAATTTGTGCCCTTAAATGTGGAAATAAATAACTCATAGCAGTAGGCAGCCCTGCAGAAGCAAGGCAGCCACAACGCTGCCAGTGTGAACACTGCGAGCACGAAACACACTGCAGTTCAGCAAGATTGCCGTCAAGTATTGCTCATGCATGCAGTGTGTTCCAGACGTGAGCTAACAAGGTACAAGGTAGATTTATTTGTTTAAAATTTGTCCCTAGCTCCTGCTACATCTTTTGGCGTTGAAGGAGGAGTTTATGAGTCTCACATCCTGAGGAAAGAAGCTGACGTTCTGGGCAGTTTTAATTACCCACTGTAGGGCTGTGCACGTACAATGTCAGTTCATGATGTTTTGAGTCAGTATGCTTTCTGTTGCTCCTCTGTAGAAGTTAACCAGGATCTTGCTCTGGAATTTAGCCTTCCTAAGTTTTTGTAGGAAGTAGAGCTTTTTCTGTGCTTTTTTTTAACCCGGGTGGTGATGTGTGATAACCAAGATAGGTTCTTAGTGATTGTAACCAAGGAACCTATAGCTGTTCACCAGCTATATCTCAGCACTGCTGATGTGGACAGGGGTGTGTCAGCTCCTTAGTATTTGTTGAGCAGTAAGTTGTTCTCTGTGCACCACTCTGCAAGATTGTTGATTTCCGCCCAGTAAGAACTCTCATCATTGTTTATCATACAGCAGATGATGGTGGTTTTATTCCCATACTTTACAATAGAGTTCTCCTGATGTCTGGGAGTCCAGCCGTGGGTGTACAATGTGAACAGGAGGGGGTTGAGCACACAGCCCTGGATGGCTCTGATGTTGAGGACTAATGTAGAAGAAGTGTGACTGCCAATTCGAACTCTCTGGGGGATGCATGTGAGGAAGTCCAGTATCCAGTTGCAGAGTGTTGTACTGAAGCCCAGAGTGTTAAGTTTTCTAATCAGTTTCATGGGAGAGATTGTGTTGAACGCTGAGCTGAAGTCAACAAACAGCATCCAGATGTAACTGTTCTTATTCTCCAGGTGAGTGAAGACTGAGTGAAGAGCAGTAAAAATGGCATCCTCTGTGGGTCTGTTGGTTCTGAAAGCATACTGGTGAGGGTCCAGGCTGGCAGGGATGTTGTCTTTTATGTGTTGGAGAATCAGTTTCTCGAAGCACTTCATCAGGATCGGTGTAAGAGCCACAGGGCAGTAGTCATTAGGATTAGACACAGCAGATTTTTTAGGTACTGGAACGATTATGGCTGTCTTGAGGCAGGAGGGAACAGTCTCTTGTGAGAGTCAGATTTTAAAAATGTCAGTTATAACATAACAAGTTTGTAGTGCGTGTTCTGGAATGTTGTCTGGACTGGAAACTTTGTTTATATTTGCTTTTCGGCAAGAGTTTTTTTCACATCTGCTGTGGTCACTGAGAGTGGCTGGTTCTTTGGGGGCAGCGTAGACTTCACAGCTGAGTCTTTATTGAGGAGGTCAAAGTGGACGTAAAATGTGTTCAGCTCATCTGGCAGCGAGGCCTCACATATGATGGGGGCGCTCCTGCTTTTGTAGCCTGTGACATTTTGAATCACCTGCCACATATCTTTAGTGCTGTTGCTGTTGAGGTCTCTGTCTAGTCTCTGCTGGTGTCTCCTTTTAGCCTTGTTGACGCCAGCTCTCAGTTGTGCTCTGGCTATGATGTATGCCTCCTTGTCACCTGAGTGAAATGCAGCTTTTTTTGCTCTGAGAAGAGCCTTCTCATTCATCCAGGCTTTCTGGTTGGGCAATGATCTCACCGTCTTTGTGATGACCACGTCATCAACACTTTTGCTGATATATGATGTCACAGAGGATGCATATTCTTCAAGGCTTATAGTTATCTTGAGTGGCAGCATCTTTAAACATTTGCCAATCTGTGCACTCAAACGTGTCTAAGTATCCTAGGGCAAGATACTGAAGATACCAGTCTCGGCCACCATTGTCTGAACGTGTGTGTGAATGGGTGAATGTGACATGTACGGCAAATGGGTAAGGCTTTTAAAAAAAAAGAACACTCGGAAGGGACAGTTGTTTTTGTTTGGTGAGGGATGCACATCTTTAAAAGGTAATATTTTGTTTTTTTAGTTTTTTTTTTTAAATAACAGCTAGCGGATTTGAAAGGAAAGTTTTCTTTGAAATCTGCAAAATCACACCATTTATCATAGCCAGGAACTCTCTGGTGGCTGCACTGTTTGCTAGTGGCATTGACTCCAATACAACCTACAATTGGTGTGAGTACAAAAAAAAGTCATTTATGGTGGAGGGAGGGTGACTGATTAGGAAAAACATTTATAGCTTGCAGGATGAGAAAAAAAGTCATACCCCGGCCACCCTCCCTGCTCCGATAAATAGAGTACACTCCCTTAGAGGGTTTGGGTCAGGTTTAGGTAGGGCGAACACATGTGGATGGAAAACAGTTTTCAACTGGCACAGAAGCTAAACAGTGTCCTGCTGTGGACGGGGCCACAGCAAAATATGCTTTAGCCACCTAAAAAAATCAACAGCAATTTAAGTATCTACTATATTTGAATATTGTCTCTTCTTAACCTTCCACAACAGCTGATGGAGGCAGCGATAGAGCAGCAGCTCCGTCGTTCAGTTAAGTAAAATGACTGTTTTTCTCATTGGAGTATAGTGTTTTTATATCAGCTGTGTTACAGCAAGGTAAAGATGTGAAAATATTCTAAATATAGCATATACTTAATTTGATATTGATATTTTAAGGTGGCCTTTTTTAAGTGGCTTTAGCTGAAGTTATTTTAAATAAACTTTGTGATTTGGTCTACAGAATTAAGATTATTGGCAGAAAATTACATATTTTATGTTTAATAGCTGCACAAAACTGCTAAATTCTGGTACAAATGATCAACATTTTAATCTCTGCTTGTCAACAGTCCACTCTTGGCTTGACAAGGGGAGTGAAAAGAAATTCCTTCCGAGACCATCTATCATTTTATCTTGTTAAGAATCTATATATACAGCAGATGTTGGGCCTTTATGCCTTTCTTAAAAAAAATAAATCTGTGTCACCTTTTTCAGGACTACGAGGAGTGTCCATCACTGCTTTTTGGCAGTTATGCACCAAGAGGATTGATTCTTCCTCACAGTTCAGAAGAGCTTCCTGTGGTTCTGCTGGCTAAGGCCATTGGAAGGCAGCAGCACACTCTATGCATCGCTCTGTTCGGCAGCACCCAGCAGCCCCTGGTCAGCACAAGTCTGTGCGTGTGTGTGTGTGTGTGTGAGTGAGAGAGAGAGAGAGAGAGAGAGAGAGAGAGAGAGAGAGAGAGAGTATCTGTGTTGTTACTGGCAGAATACTGTGCATGTAGCTGTATTGGTGAGTTTTTGTTCTGAACTGTTCTGTTGTGTTCTGTTCCAGGAGGTGGTCTTGTCCTGTATTGGGCAGGGGCCAATAGTTCATTTTGAGAGCCCACAGCTGGACTTTGGTACAATCCCAGTTCTGACCAACATTACGAGAACCCTGCAACTGTTGAACCAGTCACCCGTTCCAGCCCGCTTTACTGCTCACATGGTACAAACACACCAACACAGACACACCTCAGAGCACACATAGAAGCACTGTTAGGCAGTCATGCACATGCTAAAAATACAATAAAATACTAATGACATCCATTAAAGTGTTAGTTTGGGATTTTTGAAGTGGGGCTATATGAGACACTTGTATAGTCAGTGTATGACATACAGTAGCTGGCGGTTGGTGCACTCCCTGTTTGGAGAAACAGAAATTACAATATCATCTTACCATCGGCCGAAAAATCCATGGCCTGCGCCCTTTATGAAAACATCAGCAAACACGTCACAACTCGTAAACTCGGAGCTTCCTTCATATATACCACATAAAAGGGTCATTCATATGGACTTGTTAACATGGTAAACATGACCCTCAATGAACACACCACAGAAATACTGAAGTTATATGGGTGATAAAGCGGTGAAAATACAGCATCCACTTAGACCTTAGACATTTTTTAAAGTTGCTAAAATATGTTTTTTTGTCCACCCCACTATACAGCAGTGTAATGCTGAGTTCTGGGGTGCAAATTCAGTCTGTTTCTGCAAACAGGGAACGCCAACTGCCAGCTACGATATGTAATACACTGACCATATGTAACTATCTCATACAGCCTCACTTCAAAAATACCAAAGCATCTGTGATGGGTTGGACATTTTACTGACCCGAGCGCTGACACAAGACAAGGATTTTGGTGAAACAATAGTGCAATTTATTTACAGAGGTGATAGAGCTAAATGGGAGAAGGGTGAGTGAGGTTGAACCGTTCTTCGGTTTTGACGTGAGGACGAGTGCAGATCCCTTTTGTGAAGTCTTGAGTGCTCGGATGATGGTGGAAAGCGAGCGGGCAGGTGGGCAAGCAGGCAGGCAAGCAGGTACACAGACGATGGCTGGAGCAGGAAGCAAGGAGCTGCGGTGACTCACTTGGCAGGAGTAATACCCTGGCGACGAGAAGGTCTGAAGCCACAGCTTGTTTACCCCACCAGCTCATCAGGAGATTGCCTGCACCTGGCCCATCCTACAGAGAAACACCATGCCCACACTCACACATACACACAGGTTAGAGCACAGAAAACTAAGCAGACAAGATGAAACACACAAAGGAGGAAGAAGGGGAGGGGGACCATGACAGTACCCTTCCATAGGGCAAAATTACGATGGTCACGCAACACTGACGTGACGTGACGTGACATCATCATTGCAGGACATCACCCATCGGTCACAGATGCTTTGTCCATTATTTTTTATAGTCTGTGGTCGTACCAAACACTATAGGTCATCAAGTTTAGACTATAAAGGAAATTTAAATGTGTTTCTTCAGGACTATGGAACGTCATTTGGGCGAGTTGAGCCCAGTGAGGGGGAAGTGCCAGCAGAAAGCCAGCTGGAGCTGAGAGTCGTGGCACACCTGAAGAATACACATCACTTCCAGGCCAGGCTGGAAGTATCCATCCAGGACGGTCAAACACACACTATCCCTGTGTCTGCCACAGGCACTGGCACCACCATTGTCAGTGACAGGCCTTTTGGTCCCAGCCTTGACCTAGGCACATTCTTCAGGTAAGATAAAAGTCACTCATGGGTCAAATTTTGACTTCATGATAATGATATGGTGATTAATAGCTGTAGCACTAACGGCATACCTCACCTCTTTGCTGTCCTCGGTATGTCCTATAAGCCATGGGTCATGCCAGTACCACTTCAAGCTGACCAACCATGGCCAGCAAAAGCAGTGGATGTACTGGCGTACTGATGGCATCCTGCCCTCCACAAAAACCCGAAAAGGGGGAGACCTATCTGGCAAAACTGTCCTGCCTCCCATCTCTGCTCCCAAAAAGAAGGATATTCTGGGCTGTGGATCTATGCTCCCCTCTAGCAGAGAGAAGCCGGTGTTCAGCCTCAAGCCTTCTCGTGTGGAGCTTTCCCCAGGCTGCTCTGTTGACATGGTGCTGATGGGAACTTCAGACTCTCCCAAGGTGAGACGGTTTGCTTGCAAGCCAGAGAGTGATTAAACTCCAGCTCTGAATTGTACAAGCACAGCCACTGTGTATCCATTAGATCAGACACACGTACAGCTCATATGTCCTTGTCTTCCCAGGTTGTACAGGAGCGTCTGGTGTGCCATGGTATTGTGGGTAGCCAGGGCCATAAGGAGCTCATCATGTCTGTAGATGTTACCTGTCGCTTTGTGAATCCCTTGCTCAGCTTTTCCTCCAAGGAGCTGAAATTTTACATAGAGAAGGTTAGTCTAAAGATCATCATTTATATTTTTTATTTAAAACTGTATATTTTTTTGCACTTAGTTCTGTAATGTCCATTCATCCATTTTCTTCCACTTATCCGGAGTCAGGTCGCGGGGGCAGCAGCCTAAGCAGGGAAGCCCAGACTTCCCTCTCCCTGGCCACTTCGTCCAGCTATGTCTCTCCAGTGAGATTATGTCTCTCCATGTCTCTCCTGTGAGAGCTGGGTCGACCCTGGGGCCTCCTACCGGTGGGACGTGCCCTGAACACCTCACCAGGGAGGCGTCCAGGAGGCATCCTAATTAGATGCCCAAGCCACCTCATCTGGCTCTTCTCAACGTGGAGGAGCAGCGGCTCTACTCCAAGCTTCTCGCGGATAACCAAGCTTCTCACCCTATCTCAAAGGGAGAGCCCAGCCACCCTACGAAGGAAGCTCTTTTCGGCCGCTTGTACCCGCAATCTTGTTCTTTCGGTCACTACCCAAAGCTTGTGACCATAGGTGAGGGTAGGAACGAAGATTGACCAGTAAATCGAGAGCTTTGCCTTTCGGCTCAACTCCCTCTTCACCATGACAGATTGGTGCAGAGTCCGCATTACTGCAGACACTGCAACAATCCACCTGTTGATCTCTCGCTCCATCCTTCCCTCACTCGTGAACAAGACCCAGAGATACTTAAACTCTTCCACTTGGGGCAGGATCTCATTCCTGTTCTGGAGGGGGCACTCCACCCTTTTCTGGCTGAGAACCATGGCCTCAGATTTGGAGGTGCTGATTCTCATCCTGGCCGCTTTGCATTCGGCTGCAAACCGATCCAGTGAGAGCTGGAGGTCACGGCCTGATGAAGCCAACAGGACCACATCATCTGCAAAAAGCAGGGACCCAATCCTAAGGTCACCAAACCGGACCCTCTCAACACCCTGGCTGTGCCTAGAAATTCTGTCCATAAAAGTTATGAACAGAATCGGTGACAAAGGGCAGCCCTGGCGGAGTTGAACCCTCACCGGAAACGAGTCCGACTTATTGCCGGCAATGCGGAACAAGCTCTGGCACCGGTCATACAGTGAACGGACGGCCCGTATCAGGGGGGTCTGAAACTCCATATTCCCGGAGAACCCCCCAGAAGGACACGGTCGAATGCCTTCTCCAAGTCCACAAAGCCCATGTGGACTGGTTGGGCAAACTCCCATGCACCCTCAAGGACCCTGCCAAGGGTCCAGAGCTGGTCCACAGTTCCATGACTGGGACAAAAACCGCATTGCTCCTCCTGAATGTGAGGTTCGACTGTCTGGCGGACCCTCCTCTCTAGTACCCCTGAATAGACCTTACTAGGGAGGCTGAGGAGTGTGATCCCCCTGTAGTTGGAACACACCCTCCGGTCCCCCTTCTTAAAAAGAGGGACCATGACCCCGGTCTGCCAGACCCGAGGCACTGCCCCCGATGTCAACGCAACATTGCAGAGTCGTATCAACCACGACAGCCCCACAACATCCAGGGCCTTAAGGAACTCCGGGAAGACCTCATCCATCTCCCGGGCCCTGCTACCGAGGAGCTTTTTGACCACCTCGGCAACCTCAGCCCCAGAGATGGAAGAGCCCACCCCCAAGTCCCCAGGCCCTGCTTCTTCACTGGAAGGTGTGTCGTTGGGATTGAGGAGGTCTTTGAAGTATTCCTTCCACCGATCCACAATGTCTCGTGTCGAGGTCAGCAGCGCCCCATCCCCACCATACACAGTGTTGACAGAGCACCGCTACCCCCTCCTGAGATGCCGGATGATGGTCCAGAACCTCTTCCAAGCCGTCCGGAAGTCGTTCTCCATGGCCTCACCGAACTCCTCCCACGGCAGGGTTTTCGCCTCTGCGACCACCGTAGCTGCACTCCGCTTAGCCCATCGGTACCTGTCTGCTGCCTCCGGAATCCCACAGGCCAAAAAGGCCCGATAGGACTCCTTCAGCTTAACAGCATCCCCTACCGCCGGTGTCCACCAGCGGGTTTGGGTGTTGCCACCCCGACAGGCACCGACCACCTTACGGCCACACCACCAGTCAGCCACCTCAGCAATGGAGGCACGGAACATGGCCAACTCGGACTCAATGTCCCCCGCCTCCCCCGGGACATGGTCAAAGCTCTCCTGGAGGTGGGAGTTGAAGCTCCTTCTGAAGGGAGACTCTGCCAGACGTTCCCAGCAGACTCTCACAGTGTGTTTGGGTCTGCCAGGTCTGACCAGCATTCTCCCCCACCATCAGAGCCAACTCGCCACCAGGTGGTTATTGGTTGACAGCTCCACCCCTCTCTTCACCCGAGTGTCCAAGACATGCAGCCGCAAGTCCGACGATGCGACTACAAAGTCGATCATCAAACTGCGGCCTAGGGTGTCCCGATGCCAAGTGTGCATATGGACACCCTTATGCTTGAACATGGTGTTTGTTATGGACAATCTGCGGTGAGCACAGAAATCCAATAAGAAAACACCACTCGGGTTCAGATCGGGGGGGCATTCCTCCCGATCACGGCCCTCCAGGTCTCACTGATGTTGCCAACGTGAGTGTTGAAGTCCCCCAGAAGAACGAGGGAGTCCCCAGAAGAAGCACTCTCCAGCACCCCCTCTAAGGACTCCAAAAAGGGTGGATATTCTGAACTGCTGTTTGGACCATAGGCACAAACGACAGTCAGGATCCATCCCCCCACCCAAAGGCGGAGGGAGGCTACCCTCTCGTTCACCGGGGTAAACTCCAACATACAGGCACAGAGCCGGGGGGAAAAAAAGTATTGCCACCCCTGCCCGGCGCCTCTCACCAGTGGCAACTCCAGAGTGGAAGAGAGTCCAACTCCTCTCGAGAAGACTGGTTCTGGAGCCCATGCTGTGTGTCGAGGTGAGGCCGACTATATCTAGTCGGAACTTTTCAACCTCGCGCACCAGCTCAGGCTCCTTCCCCACTAGAGAGGTGACATTCTACGTCCCCAGAGCTAGCTTCTGCAGCCGAGGATTCGGACCACCAAGGTCCTCGCCTTCGGCTGTCGCCCAACTCACACGGCACCCAACCCCTTTGGCCCCTCCTACGGGTTGTGAGCCCACTGGAAGGAGGTCCCACTTCGCCTCTTCGGGCTGTGCCCGACCATTACAGTTCTGTATTGTATCTTGCAGAAACCTGTAAATACAATGTAATCTAGTTGTCATAAGCCTATCGTAAGTCAGATGTGTTTTGGGGATGCGGCAGCAGAGTTGCAAATTACTTAAAGGAATGACTGAGAATTTTAACACCCCTGTAATGTTTAGTGAAAGCTGTTTGATTTTTATTAGAAAAAGGCATGTAAAAAAGAAACAAGCACCCTTTTATGTAAGACTCCTATACCTCAAACATGTCTTTATACAGTTGAATTGATTTTGTATATGTCTTCCAGGTCCCAGGAAGGAGTCTGATGCCACTGTATGAGCAGCTGATCTTGGAGAATGTGTCATCACTGTCTGTATCTGTGGAGCTCACTCTTGAGGAGCCGTTCTCTCTGTGTGAGGCCCCAGGAGCCCATAGCTCCACTAAGGTACAAATCTCTCCCTTTTAGATAACTCTTCATTATTATCTGTCTATATGTTTTCATGTCTCTGGCCAAGTGTCACCTGCCCAGAGGCATTTTGCTTTTAGATTGTCCATACATCTGCACCTTCGGCCCAAACTTGTGAATGCGATATCTCAAGAATGCCTTTAGGGAATTTCTTTGAATTCAGCATAAATGTCCACTTTGACCAAGGGATGAACTGATTAGATTTTGGTGGCCCTAGGTCACAGTACAGGGTACTTCACAGTGAAGATAGAAAAATATAATAATGACAGTGTTGCCTGCATGTTTTTTCTTTCTTTCTTTTGTTGTATTGTTGATATCAATATTTGTAGATACATAATTCTGCTGCTTTTATTCTTCTTTCTCAAGGACGAGGAGTAGGAATGCGCTTTTTTAAAACATGTCTTCATATTTCCTTTAAATCATTCATTTTTGTTTATTTATTTATTTTTACAGGTATCGATCACTGTTTATCTGGGGGTATTCCATCAACATAGCTTATGAAAGGCAAGCTCACCTTAAATGCCCATCTTAAACTAGAACCATCCACCAATTAAGATTGTAGACATACCATACTGCAGACAGGCTGCTGAGCCTTGTTTTGTGCCCACACCCCAGGTACACAAGAAGCCCAGCTGAATGGATGATGAAAAGACGATCAAATGAGTCAGAAAGAGGGAAAAATTAGAGCGCTATTTTTTTCAGCGGCTGAACAAACACTGCTGATGGAGCTTTATGCTGAATATAAAGCACTATATACTTAACAGGGCGTGGGGAGAAATGCTGACAGACTAAATTTTTAAGTTATATACGTCTACTTATTTTTGATTTGTATTTGATGATAAATGAACACACAGACATGCTTAAGACTATGGCTTTGATATCAGTCGGCTAGATCATTTTAGATGTGTTTGAAATGATCGTGTAGGAGCACTTACATAAATACATTGCATTTGTTGTAATAAAACCTGCCTTGCCAACCTGAGAGCCTGTGAGAAGATGGTGGAGTAGGCCCAGTTTATATACCTCTGAGTCTTCTCCACCAACTCTTTCATAACATAAAGATGACAATAAGCAGCATTAACCACCATGAACACTAACAAAACGCGACATTTGCATTATGGAACATAAAACAGCAAACTTAACTGCAAACCACAATCGACTCAGTCCATCACTAGGCATGATTGGTAATGGGGTACCGGTATAGCCTACAGTCTAAAATCTTTAAATGAGGGTGATCATGAACAAAATGAGGATTAACTGAAAAAGGCTGGCCTAAATCAAATAATCTATTGGTTTTTTAGGACAGTAAAAGAGACATGGATTTTTAAAAACTGTTATGGTCTAGCAGTTTTTTTTAGGACCCACAATACAGACGTAGGACAGGTGGTGATATATACTGTTTAATGTTCAGATGGAGAAAATAGTAAATAGGTAGCAACAGGGTCTTTTTGTCTGAGTGTGAGAGTCCAGGTGGGTGCTTGACAAGGCTGGACAAAGTTGGATGGGGTTGGACGCTGGATGAGGCTGGATGAGGCTGGACGGGGTTGGCAGGTTTTGTGAAGCTATGAAGCAAAATACATGGCAAAAATCTCTAAAATCTTCAAAAAGGACGGACTGGTCAGAGGCCAAGGTGTTACCACAGTGAGGTTTTACAACGAACTGGCGAAGAATGGTGAAGAGAGCTGGGTTTTTATTTACCGGCTTGTTGGCGGTGAGGGCGCTTTCGCGGTCCGCTGCATTCAGTCCAAGCCCCACACAGCTTTTCTTGATGCTGATAAGTGCCACTCTCATAGAAAAGTCATGCTTCAGCGAATGGGCCATGGTGTTGAATGAGCCTTAATTGCTTCTCCTCCACTTTTTTCTTCTGTGAGTGGACATTAGACAGAAGAAGGCTTGGTAGAGAAACAGCTCTCAGTCCAAGTCGGTGCCTTCAGTTTTGTTTCTCCCCTCTGGTCTGACTCGCCGTTTATCACAGGCCACCAGTGGAGATTCTTGCTCGGTCTGCAGCATTCAGTCCAAACCCCATACAACTTCTCCAGATGTTTATAAGTGCCACTGTATCGTAGAAAAGTCGTGCTTCAGCAGAAGGGGCCATGGTATCGAAAAAATAGACAAATTTAAACAAAAAAGTAGCAAGGATTTGCGGAGCTACTGGCTGCTGCTGTTGTCACAGCAAAATGGACACCAAGGGCCGCAGATCCTAATAAAAACTTAATTATTATTGCATTGTTGTAACAAAATCAAACAGATAAATGTATGCTCTGTCACATTGTGAGAGAAAAGTCTAAAACACTGGACAAAAGTGAAGGTGGGTTGCTATACAGACTTGTATATTTGGATTCTTTACCATGGTTACTGAGCGGGGACTCACAAAGCCACATTTATGGAACAGATCTCTCACTTAAACTAGCCTTACTAAACTAGATCTTATTTAAATAAGCCATGCTTTTCCTTAATCCACTTTGATGGAATACCTCTCAGGTTTAGTCTGATCTGCTTAGTGTTATTATGTAACCAACGCAAAACCACTATGAATAAATTGTTCAAAAAAACAAACAAACAAAACTTTAGCTCTATGGTGAGTGGACGGAGTTAAGTGATATCCAGAGAAAGTAGACATCGTTTTTTAACATTACAGTCAACATGAATGCTGATAATTGATCTGTTTAGTGTTTGTAAGAGTTTAGAAACAAAAATGTTTGACATTACTTCCAGAAATAAGGGCACCTGTAGAACAGTTAATTATGAAGGTACTGATAAGTGATAAGTTCAGTGTTTCTGTCCATCTTGTCTACAGTGGACATGTGCTTACCCATTAGTAGCAACCACACTTCCACTCTTCCATGTTCTTATCCTTCCAAATGAGAATGATGGCTATCATTTACTTGTTTTGGAACCTAATGTTTTGATGTCTTGCACCTACCCAGATAGATGGTTCAGCTCACACATTAATACAACTGTTGATTTAAGCACGGGATTGAAATCCACATTAAAATGGTTTTCAAGCTTCCGGTAAATCTGAGTCAAATGAAAGAGTAGAAGGATATTTCAATCATCCCAGGTCCCATGGCAGGATCACAGTAAACATTTCACTACATAGTTTATAAAAGGTTCGTGAATGTGTACTTTGGGAGTCGTCGGATAAAATACATTATGTAATGATTTTCCATCCACCATACAAGAAGATATTTTAATGAAATGAAAAAGTTAATGAACCACTTTTATGTGTTAATCAGTTTACCTACAGAGTGTGTCTGTCACATGTTGTAATGTTTCTTTGTCTTTTCCAGTCCATGGTTTTAGGTGACGGGAGGAAGGCTGAGTTGTGGGTATGCTTTAATCCAACTTTCTGTCAGGATCAGGAGTCACGATCCTTGTATAAGGTAACTGTGAGGCTTTTTTTCTTACATTATGCTTTTCATCTGGAAGCATATTGTGATGCTCTTTGCACAGCATATCTTAGTGCAAATAACAGTGGCTCTCGGAATTGTGATAATTTTACGGACAAGAAAAAAGATCTGCTTCACAAAATGATGTTTATTTCTTGTGTTTTCTCTAAATTTTAGCTTTAGAAATGGCATATTTTCCCCTCAAAGTAAATAATCATACCTTGTGATTGGAGGTCATCAACTGCTTCATGAAAAGAAGTCACATGCCGCGTGGTGTAACCTAAGTACATTTACTAAGTTTGAGGTTTAACTTGAATAATTACATATTATGCAGTTTTATACTTCAACTCCACTTCCACAAATATACCTTTAGGTACTTTCCAGATGACAATTTTTCATACACTTTCTGTCCTGTGTAAACCATGGATGTTTTTTAAAAGTGGTGGTTTGAATTTAAATATTTGTGATAAACTTTAGATGTTTCCTCATGGGTTAAGAAAACTCTCCTACATCTTAAAGGTCCAATGTGTAGGTTTCAGTGGCATCCAGTTGTGAGGTTACAGATTTTTACAAACTTCTCCCTTGTGCCAAATATAAATGGTAAATGGACTGCGCTTGCATCTGTACTTGTCATTTTTTTTCTAGTTCCTCAGAGTTCATTACCAGGGACACCCACAGCAAGACATGGTGAAGCTGCATGCCGAGGTCCACTTCCCCAACCTCCACTTCTCCTCCACCACAGTGGACTTTGGCTGTGTGCCCAACTGCACAGGGACTCGTAGAGTCATCTCCATCACCAACTGCTCCCTGCTGCCCGTGTCCTACCACTGGACTTTTCTGGACAACCACAAACACTGTGGCAACAGGTATATCTACACTGATTTAAGTCCACACACGGTCATATCAGCTAACTTTTATCACTCTCTCAAGGATTTCACAGGCTCTTTTTGAGGATTGTTGTGTCCTGAGTTGCGGCTTTTGCAAAAAATAGTGATGCAAGTTATGATTTTTATGGTCCTTTTTTGCCTCTGTGTCAGTGATAGCTGTGAGGAAGGCATTATGTTTTCTTTCTTTTACATTGCCTAATTATCTTTATTTTCATTTACCAAATCCCTCTCCTCTCCTCTCCTCTCCTCTGTCAGATTATAACCTTACCTAACAATCTGTCTCAGGTAGTCCTGTGATTGAAAGGAGACCTCGTGCCTTGTGCCCACACTCTCTAAATTCTCTCTCCCTCACAAAATCTCTACTATCTGGTCATATTCAGCTAATTACATCCTTAGCAGTTATTACACCACAGCCCACAGAGATGAATTTCAATAGAGCAAAGCATTTTCTATACATCCATTCCACTTATAGATAGAGCCCCAAAATGCATTTATATAGTGTAACTGGTCAGTGTGCAGGATTCTATGTCAGTAAGGCGTAAATTGGAAAGCCACCTTTTTATTGCACTGTAACTATTTTATGAATGGGAATGGGATCACTGGACAACTGAATGACCAAATGATCACTCAAAACTATGAATTGCCGGTGTTTCAGCGAAAGTTGAGTTAAAGTACAGAGAGACTAATGCAATGGCAAGATAAAAACTTCAAATATGCACAACTTTAAAACTTAAAAAAATGTAAGCATGAATTATAGAAAAATGTACCCCCTGTACAGTTGTTATGAATGTTGAAATTAGTTCTTGAAACCAAAACCATTTTTCTACCAGGCTGTAATTGACTTTGGAGCCAGCCTCAAGTGGTGACTCAAGGAACTGCAGTTTCTGGCTCTTCATGTTGGCCTCATTTTTCAGCCCCAGAGGTTGACAGTTGGTTGCAGTAACAAAATGACAGTCTTTAAAAACGCATGTTTGCATGGGAGATGTCCTTGTCCTTTTTGGTGCATTTTTTTGCTGTAGATAATGTGACTTAAACTAACTGGAGCTGGTGAAAGTAAGAAAATCAAGTGTGATACACTCTCTCTCTCTCTCTCTCTCACACACACACACACACACACACACACACACACTCAGTCTGTGTGTGTGTGTGTGTGTGTGTGTGTGTGTGTGTGTGTGTGTGTGTGTGTGTGTGTGTATTACAGGACCACAACATTTGTAATTTGTGAGAAAGTCCCAACTTGATTCACTTGTGCCACAATCATGTTAATCACGGGGCATTTGTGAGACGTGTTTTGTTTGTTAAGTTTTGGCAGGATATTACCAGACATCAGGGCAGCTTGTCCCTTAACACAGCACTGATCACAGATTGAGACACATCAGTGCCCTCTGCTGGTTGCATCTTTAACATCAACTCATTGTCAGCTGATGCACCAGTGCTGCATAATTCCTGGGGGCTCTGACAAATGTCTGTGCAGACTTGAAAGCTGCCTCACATGTATGTTAGCTCACACAGACATACACACACTTAAACACACTATAGAAATAACATAGCCAGTGTTTCACTAAATCTTTTTCATATTTATTCAGCACTTTATTGCAATCGATCCTGACCTGTTTCCTGCCACTTTTCTGTTAAAGCTCCTCTTTAGTTTAGAAACTTTTAATGAACTTGATGGGTGCACTCAGTGTGATCCCACAGGGAGAGAGAGTAGAACCCAGAGAGAAAATGAGAGTCAGAATTATTTGGGGTGAGTGTGCTAAATATTTTTTCTCCACCTGGGTATTATAATATATGTTAATGGCATATTGGATGTTCAGTAGATGCTTCTATAAGTTCCTGTTGCATTTTCTGCATGTTTGTGTCACTGGCAACCTCTTGGACATCTTCAGGCTTTCAGCTGTCTTCTTTCATGAAGCTGGGAAATTTTTTCGTATATTTTCCTTGCCTCATTTCGCCTCTCATTCTTGCCTCTTATTATTGATTATCCCTGTTTCATTTTTTTCATGTCTGTTTTATGCAGATTTACTTTGAGTGTGGGGGAAAAAAATTAACTTTACTTTTTTATGATTTTGCCATCACAGAGAGGCACAGATGCTGGAGTCAGATGAGGAGCAGAAAAGTCCAGAAAAAGTGACTAAAGAGGGCTGGAGTTCCTCTAGAAGAGATGCGGCTGAACAGAGCAGCACAAAGCGCCGTCTGGGTGTGGAAGAGGTAGGCAGGTTTCCCTGAGATTCCCACTTTTTTAGAGGATGGAGAAGGCCTGCAAATCAAGTTCTGTCTCTAGGCTGCAATGCAGTGAAGGCAGACAACATGTGCATGTCACACCCACATGCACACATTTGTGCATTAAAAACCTCAATGTTGCTACCCTCTTGTGCAATCATGTCAAGATATAGAAAAATAGGCAGATTGAAGTCAGAACTCAGTTAAAACAGTTATAAACTGAGGTGACGGGCTTGAGATATCTTCTTGAGTTGCTCTGGGGTAGTGAGAGTGTCGATATTGAGAATGTGTTGTAGATAATTGCTGTGTTTAGTGCACAAAAACCAAAGGAAGATTTTTCAGGTTCAGAATGAACTTGTGGGACTTGAAGCATAAAACAGTTTGTAGTGAGTATGAGAGACATGAATGTGGCATCCACCTTTTCATCAAGTCACTCATGACAGGTGTGTGTCCCAAACTGGCAAACTTGGGAGTCTTACAGAAGCTTTCTGGAATGAGTTAAAAATGAGAATGAATCATTTTAAGTTCCACTGGTTTTGTTTTTCTTCAGGTGTTTGATATCTTGCCGATATATGGTCATCTGCAACCTGGGAACCAGCAGCAGGTCATTTTCTCTTTCTACGGCCACGAAAATATCAGCAGAGAGGTGGTAGCACAGTGCAATGTAGAGGAGGGGCCGACATATGACATCACACTCAGAGGAGAAGCATCACTAATAAGCTACAGCCTTGAGCCCGCCAATATTGACTTTGGTCTGCAGGTATGTATACAGGACTCCACTTTGTCTTCTCTGTCCTTTTAAAACATATATTTGTATGTCCTCACCTCTGTGACAGATAGAGAAATCGAAACTGTAATAAAAGGTGGTATAATGTCAATATAATGATCAAAACATCGTTTTCACTGTCTGCCTCTGCTGACAACTGCAAACATCCTGCCTGAGCAGTGCACATCGCGCCTCAGCAGCGCCTGAGCAGTGCACATTGTGCCTGAGCAGCGCATGAGCAGCACCTGAGCAGTGCCTGAGCAGCACCTGAGCAGCACACGTTGCACCTGAGTCAGTATGGCTGCACCAATCTTTTAAAATGGGTGCCTTAAAAAAGGCAACAGCTGACACAGGTTGTGTGGCCCGGCTAGTGTGGCTAATTTTACTCCTCCCCATTCCATTTGTAATGCTGAGGGACAGATGGGAGGATAAGTCGTTGTATGTCATTGGGATACACAATATATAAAGACAAAATATCTCCTGACTGCTGAGAGGAATCACAGGAACTTTGAATGTCACAAATGTGTTTTTACAGTCTGGTCTTTTGCCTTTCCACCCCCTCTTTAGTGTGCAAGCCATCCAGAGCAGTTATCACTGATATTCAAAACAAGGACATATTGATTTTTGATGTAGTTGAAATGAACGATTAAGCAGAACATTTTTGGGCCCTCCTGTCTGTCCAGCACAATTCTTTATCTTGCTTTCTTTTCTCTCCTTTTCTCCCCTTTCTCCCTCTCTCTTACTCCTTAAAGTAGATTCAATCAATTCCATTTATCCATATTAGTCAAGAAGTCCTGAACCCCTCTGTGCATGCACATGAATTTAACCAATTCCAGATTTTGAGCAACATTTTTGAATCACTTTTCTTGTTTCTCTCTCTGTCTTTTACTTTCACCATTGTTATATTTTTATAATAAATATTACCACAAACCGTAAGGTTCAAACAGAGGCCACTTCATACATCCTGTACTAGAAAACTGTTTTTTATGCCTCAGCACTATGTTCCCAGGTTGTCTGTCTGTCCACCCATCCCATTTTTGTAAAACCCAATATCTCAGGAATGCTGTAAGGTAATTTCTTCAAATTTTAAACAAACCTACAGTTAATGATGACATGATAAACTAATTTATTTTTAGTGGACATATGTCAAAGGTCAAGGTAGCTGTGAATGCGATATCTCAAGAACACCTTGAGGGAATTTTTAACAATTTTCCACAGACTTTCACTTGGACTCAACAAGGAATGGATTAGAATTTGGTAGTCAAAGGTCAAAGCCACTGCAAACTCATGAAACATATTTTTGGCCTTAACTCAAGTGGTTAACTCCACTGTGACATCATAATATTTTACAAAAACACTTCTGGCCATTACCTAATCAGGGAGACATTTGTTTAGATACTGAATTAGTGACACTGATTTCTGGTGTCCACCTTGAAGTTATGCTGATTGTAGAGATCTTCTGTGCTGCCGGGGGAAGATGTGTGTGAATTTCCACATTTTCACAGACATGGAAGTAAACTGAGACGGTAACTTTGTATTGCACTCTATTACCTTTACAGGCCCACCTGAAAGACAGTAGGTGGAGTGGTTTGCCATAAGGCTAATTCACATGCTCTTCAATGAATAAAAACATACTGGTAGTTTAAAAAGCATGCTGCCTCTCCCCTCTTTTCTTTCAGCTGTTTAATCATGCACAGAAAATTGAGGTGACCCTAAAGAATACTGGCAAGGTGGGCTTCAAATTCAGGATCATAAACCCACAAATTGAGGATGAGGAGGGGGCTGGTGGGGAGGCAGGGGCACAAAGGAAGGCCCTGGAAGAGGAGCAAAATGAGAAAGTACAGGAGGTCATACCTGGCTGGCCCATTGTCATGCCCCACACGGTGAGCAGGCACTATTTCAGATGTGGAAGGATAATTTATTATGTATGAGGGATTTATTTTACTGTTTTTTGTGTGTGTGTGTGTGTGTGTGTGTGTGTGTGTGTGTGTATGTATGTATGTGTGTGGGTGTGTGCGCGCGCGCGTGTGTGTGTGTGTGTGTGTGTGTGTGTCAGGGTTACATTGATGCGGGTGCAGAGCAGTGTCTCCATGTATTGTACCTCCCAGGCATCCCCGAGGTGTTTGAGAAGCACCTAAAGCTCCAGGTGGCTTTTCTGCCGCCACAGGACATCACGCTGACTGGAGAAGGAGTGTTTCCTCGGATCAGTCTGAACTTGCCGTGGAACCTGAGTATGCACAGACTTGTACTCATACACACATGTTCATGTCCTTACTCAACAAGCCAACAAGGATCAAATGTTACAATCAAATATACAAGTTTTTTTTATTTATTTACTAGTATGCTTATCCTTTAAACAAAAAGCAAACTGTATCTTCAAGACAATTATTTGCCCAAATGCAATGACTGTGTTAGGTAATGCCACTGGAAGAAATCGTTCTGTGTATTGGAACCATAGACTGTATATAAAGATAGACAATGCGTCTCCACTTAGCTGCATGCATATTTACAAATCTTGGAATAGTGAGGCAATGACCCGCCCTACCCTCCCTATGAGTGGCTCGTACAAGATGCCTTTATTGGTTGGATTGGTTAGGTTTGAGTAAGAGGAGTGGTATTGGTTAAGGTTAAGGTAAGAATGTCATGGTTGATTTGCAATTTTGCTATCCCCGCTCTGCAAAAATGAAGTCAAAATATCCAGCCGCTGTCATCATGTAGTGGTAACATCATACAGAGTCTGCATAGTAGTGATCTGTGGGGTTGTAATGTTCCTGCCCATATGCCAGTCCGACTAATTGTGAGCAGCACCATTAATTGCAAGCACACCAGTTGGCGCACACAGCTGTCAATCATGACGACACGTCCCCTTTTTATGGCATTAAATAAGTCATTAGAAACAAAATGATCAGAAACAAACACCTGAACATACAGCAGGGTGATAAGTCCTTTGACTTTTTAGTTTGATCCATGTGTCATTTACTAATATGGAGGTGGTGGTGTTTATGACCTGTACTGCAGCCAGCCACCAGGGGGTGATCCAGAAGTTTTGGCTTCACTTTTTGCAAGCTTTCATGAAGTCCATCTTTATATATAGTCTATGATTGGAATGGACAATTTGAATCTTAGTCAAACTCAGTTAACAGAAAGTGGTTCACATGTGGGATGATTGTGTACTGATCCCCATAAGAAAAGTGCCAGAGAACAGAGTCAGCTACACAATAGAGCTAATTCCCCAGAACTGAATTCATCCCCTAAAGTAATCCCTGTGCCTTCTTTGTTTTCTGACTGGTTTGCATTAGAAAGCAGTACGCCCAAATCTTTCAGTTAGTGGACAGGTCTCCCTAATAACCATGCCTCCATGCTAACAAATAGTGAGACATTCTTTCTTTATGATTCCCTTGCAGCTGAGGAGTGCTACAGTGATGTGGTGCAGCAGGCCAGAGCAGCTGTAGAGGGAGACAGAGTCAGAGCGGAGCTCATGAATGGAATTACCAGTGGAGGTGGAGGAGCAACAACCGAGGCCAAGTGCACCCTCACAGTCAGTGACCCATATTAACTATATTGATGTTATGCAATGAAAACATTCTGCTCTCTATTATTTTGGAAGCATACTGTATATAGTGTAGTGAAAACTCTTTATTGCTTCATTCAACACAGGAAGAATAAATTATATTCAGAGTTCATGCTGTTTCCTGTTTAGAGGGTTTTATGCATATGTTTTAAAAGATAATGCATGCCATTGTGGTCAACATATGTAGTGTGCATGCTCCAAATATATATTCTTTCCACATGGCAGTGCCACTGCATCACTCCTGTTAGTAACCAGCCTGTTCTACAGGGCTTTCGCTGCTTTTTATCTGTGGATTGGTTTTCCAGGAAGTAGGCAAGACCCACTGAATTACAGTGGGAATGGATTTTTTCTACTTCTCCCAGTATTTACTCATGGTTTTGTGTGTTGTCCAAGTAACATCCCTGACATTTCCCCTAACCACTAAAATAAAAAAGCAAACATTTTCATAGCAGATAAAGGTAAGCAAGATAAGGACAGCAATACCTGTGCAAAGCCTGACAGATTGGGAACTTTACCATCTTATCCATAAAAAAAATAACAAGAAAAACCCCTGGCCTCACTGACTTTCAGTCTGTTGTTGTGGCGTAGAAATTAGAGAAAAGGATGGCAGATGCATTTAGAAAATGTTCATATTGCACAGTTTTTGCTTGACTGTCCATTATTATGTCTAAATACCTACGAATGTTATTTTTTGTTTTTTAACAATGGTCCCATTGTTGTGCAGTTAGGTATTTTTATGTGCTGAGCCACAGCCCCCTTTCAAAGTTAATTTATTAATATCCTCAAAACACAATGACAAGTTGTTGAAAACTGCTTGTTGAAATGATTTCTGTGAAATGATTCACAGGACGTGTTAAAAATCGCGAGAAATCGCGGTAGCAGCTGAATTCAGCTAGCGCTAACCTGCCAACCCAGCAACGGCTGGTACAGCGGGCAGCAGCGCTGGGTCTAACCCGGGGAGATGAGGTGCACAAGTTAAAAAAAACTTCTCAACCTCGCGCACCAGCTCAGGCTCCATCCCTGCCAGAGACATGAAATTCCACGTCCCTAGAGCTAGCTTCTGCAGCCGAGTATCGGACCGCCAAGGTCCCTGACTTCGGCTGCCGCCCAACTCATACTGCACCCGACCCCTTTGGCCCCTCCTATGGGTGGTGAGCCCATGGGAAGGAGGTCTCACGTCGCCTCATTTGGGCTGTGCCACCAGGCGCTCGCCATCGAGCCCCATCCCCAGGCCTGGCTGATGAATCCTACAATTCGAACCAAATGTAGGATTCATCAATAGGGGGTGCCGGTGACCCGTGTCCGGGTGAGGGAAACTTCTAACTAATTGTAGCAATCATCAATAGAGGTCTGGTGAGACCTCCCCTAAGACCTGTTTGCCATGGGTGACCCTACCTGGGGCATAAAGCCCCAGACAACTGAGCTCCTAGGATCACTGGGACACGCAAACCCCTCCACCACGATAAGGTGGTAGCTCAGAGAGGGGGCTGAACTATCTCTTTAAGGAATATCCCAAGTGGAGTTTTGCCTAGACAGAATCTAGACAAATCTGCAAATGTCAAAGCTGTGTATCAAGATAAATGTCATGATCATCAGATCTTCAAGGTTTTGGCTCCTTTTTTTCTAAACTTAAAAAAATGTAAACTGACAATCAGCTCTGCTCTAGACCAGCCTCCACGTCTGAGCCTTGAGTCATGTAGGGATATCTGAAAATGTAACTTTTACCAGTCAAAAGTGAATGACATTTGTTATGACGATGGCAGCGCATGTAGATGCAGCAGCCAGTTGCTCTTTAAGTCCTTGCTACTTTTTCAATTTTTTTCTGGCCTCTTTCTGCTGAAGCACAACTTTTCTACAATAGAAAAGCACTTATCAGTATTGGGATATGTTGTGTGGAGTTTGGAGTGAATGCAACAGATCACGAGAGGATCCCCACCAACGGCATACACCGAGCGGCCAGTCAGACCAGAGAAGAGAAACTAAACTGAAAGTGCTGGATGAAGAGAGGAAGGATAGCCGGCATCAGGGTGAGGCTGACCGACCTTGGACCGAGAGCTGTTCCTCTACCAAGCCTTCTTCTGGCTAATATCCAGTCACAGGAGAATAAAATGGATGAGATGTGATTGAGACTCACTCAGCAATGGGAGAATGCTCTGTGCACATGGTTAAACCCTAACATCCCAGATCAAGCTATTGGACTGGATGGATGGACCTTGTTGGGAGCCTTTAGGACACAAGACTCCGATGCAAATGCAAAAAATGCACTTTTAGGAATTGAATGGCAGCAACATGCCCAAGCAACCGGATGGAATCTTCACAGTAGCTGCTGATTTAATCGACTCGTTCTCCCGAGATATAGTAGGATCAAGGACAAACGATTAATATATCTACCTGCTACCTTCTTCTACCTTATACATCCAGCTGTCATTCTGCTCTGTATGTGATGAGACATATTCTAAAAGGAGCTTTTCCTTTTAAAAACAGATTAAGAGGGACCTTAAATTAATGTTCTGAAAACTGTGCTTTTTATTGTCTTATGTTACTCTTCAGTACCTTTTTATTAACTTTTGAGTGTCTATGTTCCCCTAATTCTTTCCCTCCCCTTTTCTTTTGTCTCTTTTCCCTGTTGCTTCTAGTATGAAGATCTGCTCCACATGGAGATTGAGAGAACGTTGGTCAAACAGAATGCTCTTGCCGTGTCCGGTAGCCTGCTGGAGCTCAGAGACTCACAGGGTTCCTCCAGAAAGTGGCACAGACTTGGCCAGTATGTTCTCTCTCTCACACACACACACACACACACACACACACACACACACACACAGATGGTCCTCTTACTGTATTGAAACAAGAACTGTTGTCAGTTTCAAAGACTTTGGGTTAATGAATAATACAGTATATGGCTGGGTATGTTTTGGTTCTTTGGTTCTTGTGCAAATTGATGGATGTCATGTTGTGCATTGGCTGTTTTCCCTCATACCACATTGTGATCCCTTTTTTTTAACTCCCACAAATCTTTACCGCTAACACCGTGTCCTAACTGAATGTAAGCGTCAGACTATCGCACCACATTGCATTACATCATACGCTCTCCATCCACACTGCATCTGTTAAAATGGAACTTCATCATATCATGTAAACAAACCACACACCTATCAGCTATGCACTCAAGACAGAACCACTGAAAAAATGGGGCAGCACTTACTTTCCATATTATCTGCCCAGGAAAGTGTTGCCCAGTGTTTATATTGTTGCTGTATATTGTACATAACTCTAGATGAACATTTAAAAAATGCACTGCAGGAATTGCATGATTCCATCAGCAGCAACATCACCAAGAAACCAGATGGAACCTTCAGGAAGCTGGTGACTTTAATCAAACAGACCTCAAATCTGTCTTAACTAAATTCCACCAGCATGTCCAGATCCCCACCCAGAGGAGGAAATCCTGGACTATGTGTATACAAATATTCCTGACAGCTGCAAAGACATCACTTTGGCTTGTCAGATCATATTTCTCTGCTCATCCTGCAGACATATTGTCAGCTGAGTCCAAGAGTCCAACCAACAGTTAAAACTGTTAAAGTGTGGACAGATGAAGTTACAGCAGCTCTACAGGACTTTTTTTTAGTGCACAGATGTTCAAAGATGCTGCCACTCAGGGCGCCTGATAGATCAGTGGATAGAGCTGCACCCCATGTACAGAGGTTGTGTCCTCGCTGCAGCGGCCGCAGGTTCGAATCAGCCTCAACACTGTCCTGTCAATTAAAGGCAATACCAGCCCCAAAAAATAATCTTAAAAAAAAAAAACAAAGATGCTGCCACTCAAGATAGCAAGATCAATCTTGAAGAATATGCATCTTCTGTGACATCATATATCAGCAAATGTGCTGATGACATGTTGATCACAAAGACAGTGAGATCATTCCCCAACCAGAAAGCCTGGATGAATGGGGAAGTGAAGGCTCTTATCAGAGCATAAAAAGTTGAGTTTTACTCAGCTGACAAGGAGGCATACATCATAGCCAGAGCACAACTGAGAGCTGGCATCAAGGAGGCTAAGAGGAGACACCAGTAGAGACTAGACAAAGAGCTCAACAGCAACAGCACTAAAGATATGTGGCAGGCGATTCAAAATGTCACAGGCTACAAAAGCAGGAGCGCCTCCATCATATGTGAGGCTGCTAGACGAGCTGAACACACTTTACACTCACTTTGACCTCCTCAATAAAGACTTAGCTGTGAAGTCTACGCTGCCTCCAGAGGACTGCACACTCTCAGTGACCACAGCAGATGTGAAAAAACTCTTGAAGTAAATATAAGCTCTTACCCTGATCCTGATGAAGTGCTTTGAGAAATTGGTTCTCCAGCACATCAAAGACAACATCCCTGCCAGCCTGGACCCTCACCAGTATGCTTTCAGAACCAACAGATCCACAGAGGATGCCATATTTACTGCTCTTCATTCAGTCTTCACTCACCTGGAGAATAAGACCTGCTACATCAGCTCAGCATTCAATACAATCTACTCTCCCATGAAGCTGACTGGAAAACGTAACATCCTGGACTTCAGTACAATGCTCTGCAACTGGATTCTGGACTTCCTCACATGCAGACCCCAGAGAGTTCGGATTGGTACAGTGTCTCCTCCTCTACAATAGTGTAGAGGAGGAGACACTGTACCCCCATAACTGCACTCCCAGACATCAGGAGAACTGTGAACTTGTGAAGTATGCGGACGACACCACCATCATTGGTCGTATTACAAACAGCAATGAGAGTTCATACTGGGGGAAATTAACAATCTTGCAGAGTGGTGCACAGAGAACGACCCACTGCTCAACATCAGTTAAACCGAGGAGCTGATTGTTGATTTTAGAAAGAAGGAGGCAAAGACACACACCTTCTACAAAATCAAAGAATCCAAGATGGCAGCAAGTCAGTCTACATAAATGTTAAGTGTCATCTGTTTTTACTAATAACTTTGTTATCCTTTCAACATTCTCACCTAAATTGAGCAAAGTATTTTCAAGTGCATTCGCACACATTATTTTGCAAAGAAATTGGGCATATCTCCTTTCTTGTCCATTTAACTTGGGATGTAAACTGCACCAATCCTCCAAATCTAATCCTGCAACTCGACTGGGTCCTCCTGCACATCTCAGGCTCCACCTGCCTGACCTCTTCGCCTGGCCTTGCCACCGCATCTCCTCCCCTCCTCTTCCCCATCTCCAGCTCCTCTGCCAGCAGCCTGCTCTCCAGCTTGGGTCGCAAAGACTGTACGTCTTCTCAGGCTCTAACCTGTCCGCCCGCTGATGATTTTAAAACCTTTTGTGACTCTGTTGATCTCACTCAATTGATTAATTCTTCAACTCGTCCAAATCATAAATGCCATGAGAGATCCACCCTAATTGATCTGATCCTGACTAATGTTCACCATAAATTTTCAGCTGTTGGTGTTTTTTGCAATGGTTTAACTGATCATTGCGCTGTTGCCGCAAACAGGAACACTAAAATCCCTAAATTAAAACCGCACGTCATTTTTAATAGGGATCTAAGAGGGATGTGGAGACAGCCTGGACTCAGAGTTAAAGGCAGTGATAACCCCTGGTTTTCCCCTGGACTAGCAGAAACTGTGCGTGCATGAAACCTAGCCTGGGCTAAGGCAAGAGCAACAGGTTTTGCCACTGATTGGACTGCTTTTAGACAACTAAGAAACAAATGTTCCGCTTTTATAAAGAAAGCCAAAACATCTATCACCAAAAAAAATTAAATGACCCCAGGAGATTTTGGAAGGTAATAAAATCCCTTTCTGGCAGCAACAATTCTCAAGCTGTACCCACTTTTGTTATGAAGGATTCTGTTGCTATTCATGACAAAATGGAAATGTTGAATTGTTTTAATGAGCATTTTGTATCTTCTGGCTCCATGTTTGTCTCTGCTTACCCTGTATCTGTGAAGTCCAGTAGTGATGTGTCAGTGTACGCTGGTCAGTCTTTTAATTGTAAGCCTTTCTCTGCACAGGAGGTTCACAAGGCCTTAAAAGACTTAGTTCCTAGAAAGCCTTTAGGACCTCATTCTACAGATCCTTATTTCTTGAAACTGGCAGCTGACTTAGTGGCAGAGCCTCTCACATATCTTTTTAACCTTACAGTGCTGACTAAGGAGATTCCAAGGTTATGGAAATCTGTCTTTGTTCTACCCTTATTGAAAGGTGGTGAGCCAAGTGTTTTAAATAACAATCGGACAATGTCCAACTTATCAGTACTAGTCAAAGTTCTTGCATCTCTGGTAAGTAATCAGGTAAAGGTGTTTTTATACACAAATGATATTTTATCAGCAAATCAATCAAGTTGTAGAAAAAAGCACAGCAGATAAGAAGCAACATTGCGTAGCCCGTAGCCCTCTTCATTGATTTATCAAAAGCTTTGGACACAGTTGACCATGATGTTTTAAAGCTTAGACTTCTGAGCTCAGAGCTCTTAGAAGAAGCAATTGCTTGATTCTCAAATTATCTTAGCAATCAGTTTCAGTGCATTAGGTTTGATGGTCTATGCTCTAATATTGTATCTGTTCACAAAGGCGTACTGCAGGGCTCTGTATTAGGTCCTCGTTTATTTACAGTTTATGTGAATAATATTATACTTAATATTTTAATCTATTAATCTTATGCAGACGACACTTTTGGATATTGCTGTGCGGCAAGTCTTGCACGGGCTGTTGAATACTTACAAAATGCATTTTTTAGTTGTTCAAAATACACTGCATGACCTGAAACTTGTTCTAAATGCAGATAAGATTAAGCTAATGTTGTTTACTAACTCAAAGACTATGTCACAAAATGTACCCGTGGTGGTCACTGTGGATGGAAAAGAGATAGAGGTTGTTTATTCTTACAAATACCTGGGTATTTGTAAGAACCTCTGACGCACCACCTTAAGCTGTACTCTTGTGTAGGATGGCCTCCCCTGGCGACCCGTAGGCTCTTACATTGGTACATTTTCATATATAAGGCAATTCTTGGGCTGGCCCTGTTCTATGTTTGTGTTTTTATCACGCAAAAAAGTACCAGATAGTACTCGCTGCGTTCTCAAGACCTCTTTATGCTCTTGGTCCCAAATGTTCGGACAGAAATTGGGAAAAGGGCTTTTGGGTATTCTGCACCCTCAACCTGGAATTTCACTATTCAAAATAAAATGAGCTCAAGGAGCTGGTGTCCATAAATGTCTTTAAATCTAAAACGAAAGAGTTAGAAACAGATTCTGTAGAATATAATTGTCTTTAGCCTGCCTGGTTGTACAAATACCCCCCGGAGAATACCTTTTGACTGATAGATAGTTGTGAATTGTGTTTTGTCTCCTTTTGTGTCTCTATCTGCAATTTTGTGTTTTTCACTGCCGACTGTCTTGGCCAGGTCTCCCTTGAAAAAGAGATTCTTAATCTCAATGGGACCAACCTGGTGAAATAAAGGTTAAATGAAAATAAATAAATCAGCGCAGCTGAGGTGGAGCAGGTGAACAGCTATAGGTCCTTAGAATTACTGTCACTGAGAACCTATCTTGGTCATCAAACATCAAGTATCTGCTGCAGAAACACCAGACTACGGAGCAGCTTCTTTCCCCAGGCTGTGAGATTACTCAACTCCTACTTTGACGCCAAAAGATGTCGCAGGATTTAGGATCACCTTTAAATTTCATTTCTTCTTAAACTACGTTTAAGAAAAGTGTCAATAAACTTATGTTGTACCTTGTACCTAATAGATATCATTGTTGTAGCTACCACATTGTATAATACCACTATCTCCACTTTGTAAAACAAGCTAGCTTGCTAGCATAGTATTTATATAAACATTCAGCTCCCTGGAGATCTCACTTCATCCAGATGACAACTGTAGAGACGCCCACATTCCCATCATGCCTAGTGCTGGACTAAGTAGTGTGTAGTTTAGTTTGCTGTTTTATGTTCTAATATGCAAATGTTACTTCTGACTGTTTATAATGTGGCTCTTCAGAGAATGGTGGTTTATGATGGTTATTTTATTTTTTGTTAGTTTATAGTTTACACCATTAGATAGTTGGCTGTTACACTTCATCACCCCATCTGTATTAGCAAAAAAAGAATTCTCACAATACTATTCATCTGAGAGTTGACAATTCACATCCTCATAAAGAACACTGATGTTCCCTTTGTAGAAAATACCACATGGTAAAGTTGCTGTTGATGAATGAATGAAGTTGGTACAGATGGTCACATTTGATGCACTGTGAATCAGCTGTTCCTCGTCAACTGCAGCACAGTCAACACAAGCAACAGGAATAAGATAGAAATGGGGCGAAATTCAGCTTGAATTGGCAGTCAGTATCATGCTGTATTGCGCTGCGTCACTCACACGCAGTTAGGACAATCCTGTAGGAAATAATATAATCAAAGATGTAGATGCTCGCTATCTTCTCATCCAGTGAAGACACGGCATTGACAATGATAATGAATAATAAAGTCGATGTTCAAGGCAAAGACTTTTGTTCTGTTGAAGTGAAACAACACACTCACATGCTAAAATTTAACTTCAACAACTTTTTAAAATATTCAATCTAGATGTGTAAAATGGTAACATGGTTATCATGACAAATGAACAATTGAATCTCAGAAATGCATAAAGCTCAAGTATTGCAAAGCCCTGCTTTAGTAAACAAGCTTATGACACACAGTAGATGTTGTTTACTGTTGTCTTATTCATGTCTCCACTTCGCTTCTTTCCACTCTCTCAGGTTCCCGCTCCCAGAGTATGTTTTGGATTTTGGATATGTCATTCCAGGGAAAGTCCTCAGTTACACTGTAAACGTGACCAATACTGGATCACTGCCTGTGTCCTTCCATGCCAAATGCAAACCTCTAGCTGGCACAGGTAACACCAAAGATTTCTGTGGTATTCTCACTACTTTTTACACAGAGATGGTGCTGTAGGACCACTGCAAAGGCCTTCCGTTATGCTACCATTACAGTTTTTACACAAAATCAAATGACGGAGGCATGATGCTGCCCCAGAGTGTGATTTTAGACAGCATGCTGGCATCGCGGAAACAAAAGAGGCATGATAGGCATGATGCCTCTCGCGTCTGCCTTTAGTGTGATATATAACATATGTGTCAGCAGCACTTTCTAAACAATAACAGTGGCATAACATGTCAGTAACAATCATTAACCTTTTCTGTCATATGGTGGTTGATATTGCCCTCTGCTCAGTGGTTAAGGAAAACCTGGGCCTTACTGTTTTCAATATTTGTCATTTACAGCTGTGGTTCTTCTTATTTGAGTTAGCTTCTAACTGCTGCTAGCTGCTTTTTAAATGTCCTGTGTGGGTCACACAGAGAACACGCCATCAAAACATTAAGCCTGTCACGCCCATGGTCCCATCCTGCGGGTCTATTTTACGAAGACCTTGGTTTAGCACTGTTCTGTCCTGCTCCACTGCTGGTGAAGACAAGAAAAATCTGCCCTCCCCATTCTGCAATTTTACCTTTTATGTAGAACTGCAAAGCGTCATAATGGCACGATATTCCAGTCTTGAAAAGGCAGTGCAAAAGGGGCTTGTGTGTCTCTTTTCATGCAGTGGTACCACAAATTGAGCAACAACGGTGAGCTAGTCCAAGCAGTCAGCTTGAGCTGCCCTGATTCATACACATGACACACCTAACTCTCCATATCATCCATAAAACACAAACATCAGCTCTCTCTAGCAGACCGCGGCTAGGGGAAGGATATATTTAATCATCACTTATTTACACATACCTGCAGGGAGTGATGAGGTCAGAGTCCAGATGCCAAAGTCTAACTATGTTCTGCTGCTGGCTAGGCTGAACCTAGCACACTTGGCACCCAAAGCAAGCTTTGCCCCAAAATGTCAAACTCAGCTGTAGTGACAAGTTTACAGGTTTATAATTTTGCTGCTAAAACTTAGATTGAGTCCTATGTGGCTGAGTGGGATAAACAAATGATCTCTATATCTTAAAGTGATAGGATAGTAGAGAAAGGATAGATTGTCTCAAAGGGAGTGCAGCATCATTTATGGGGTAATATTAATTGTTGTGTTTTCATTTTCTATTTCTCTCTTAGTCTTCTTCATTTTGCTTTGATGAAATAAATAATACTTAGAGTTTTTTCTTATTTCTTTAAAGGATTCAGTGCAGGCTTTGAAAGAGTAAAAAACATGGCCTGTGGTGAGACTCAGACTTTCACAGTTAAATTTGACCCACAAGGAGCCAGCCTGAAGATGGGAGATATAAGTGCTGTCATGCCGATACAGGTACACAGAGCATACACAACACATGTGGATGTGCACAAACACTCTGACTGTTTCTGATTCAGACCTTTAGGTCTCCTTCTAAATTGGTGACATTGTTCCTAAGGTGATTTTGCTTTTTCAGGTCACAGGTGGTCCAATGGTCCAGGTGCGGCTGTGTGCAGTGGTAATCATGCCGGCCATCACTGTTTCCACGGATACAGTGCAGTTTGACACTGTGCAGTGTGGCATGTGCCAGGTAATACAGTATGATAACATGGAAGGGCAAGATACTGGTGTGTAGCCCTAAGGGTTGCTTGTTGTGTCCTTCAGTTGTGTTGAAAGTTTGTGTAACCATATAATCTTGTACACAGATTTGATTATAATTGGATATTTACACAAAGTCAAATAAAATAAACTTCTACCACCAATTTTATTTGACTTTGTGTTATTAACATGCAAAAGCAGCAGATTAGGAAGCACAAAAACTATACAGAGGTAAAGGTTAACTGATCATATGACTCATCCCATGTCACCATCAATCTGTGAAGAAAACTTTGCCTTTCTCACCTAGTTCCATTATGAATGAAGAATCCAAAAACGGAGAAAATTCTTAAAGAGGCCCTATTATGCTAATTTTCTGGATCATATTTGTATTTCAGGGTTCTACTAGAATAGGTTTACATGCTATCATGTTCAAAAAACACATCATGTGTCTCAAACTGCCGTGTGCTGCAGCACCTCTTTCTGAAACAGTCTGACTAAGCTTTTGTCCCGTCTCCTGAGAAGCCCAGTCTCCTCTGATTGGTCAGCTGGTTCTCCCTATGCACATTCTATTCTGTTTGTTACATTGTGATGTCACACAGTTACAGAGGTTAACAGTTAAACTCAAACAAGCAGTTTCAGGCAGCTTAGTAGTGTCCTCTGAGGGAGAGAGAGCTCCCTTTGGCTTGGACTTTGGCTTTATTACTTGGGGAGCTTTTACAAGCACAAAAATGTTTACACAAAACAATAAAGAAAAGGGGAAACAACAAAAAGCATAATAAGGCCCCTTTAATGAATTTTCGTCATATGTTTACAAACTCTTACACAACTGGTGCAGTATAATCGAAGTCTCATTTGTCCAGTCAGATACTCAGTACTTTCCAAACATGTCTTTTTGTTACAAAAGTAAGAGACAAAAAACAAATCTACATGAGTTTCATGCCTGAGCAAGAAACGTGTTTGAACTTTACTTGTGCATTAAACTGAGTTAAAATATACACACCTTGCCAGACGTGCAACTCTCATAATAAATGAATAGTGAGGTTTTAATGAAAATGCGTGTTTTTAGGAAGTACTGAGCATTCAACTAGAGAATACTGCACTAGCAGTGTGAGAGCTGGGAAAGACATGTTGTGATATAGTTGCTGTTGATAAGTGCAGACCCCTTTTACCCCTTTATCAGGAATTTTTATCATCATCGTTTGACGCATACAAGGAAAGTTTATTTTGCAATTTCAGAGTAACATAGGGTGAGTAATTGATATGCAAACGATCATTCTGCAGGTGAAGTATTCCTTTAACATTGCTGGGGGTGTGCGTGGCAAACTAACAAGGGGCACTGAGGAAAGAGCAGTATGCTGCCTCACTGTGGTGCCATGTTGTGGTCAGATTAGGGTTAGTTTATTTCCAAATAATTCTCTTTAACCTCATTCCCTTTGCAAAAAAACCCCCAAAAAAAAAAACATCTAACACCTGCTAACATCTGGCTTTTCAATTATTACATGCATAATGCCAATTGTACACTTTCCCATTGGGACAAGAGTTGGGATTGGCATTCACACCAGGGTCAAAAGACTGCAGTAGTCACAGGTACTTATCACCTTTAGCTTTGATTGTTAATGATGGAAACAGAACACCTGGGTCAACATGCTAATTTTAGCCCCTTAGCTGGCAAGATGCAATGACGCTGTCTGTCTCCACCTAAGCAGTGCTAAAGCAGTGATACACTCAGGGTCTAGACAGAGGGATGTCATGCTGTAAAGCTCACAACACAAGGGAAAAAGGAGCACGCTCCTAACCGCAACTGAAAAACTCTTCCAGGTGCCAGCGCAAAAAGCAATATATACAACAAAAACTGATCGTCAGCACACAGTAATGTCCTTTTTAGATGTCTTTAATTCTGGTCTGTGGCAGCCACATGACGAATGCATTTTCAACCAGAAGTCTTCTACAGCATTAAAGACATTTAAAAAGGACATTACTGTGTGCTGACGGTCAGTTTTTGTCGTACATAAGCTTGTAATGCGATGTGAGGCAAATTGTGATTTGTGATTTTGGGCTACATAAATAAAATTGACTTGACTTGACTGTTCTCCGGTCTGTCCGTGACATTAAACGGACACACCAAAAAAAAAAAAAAAAAAAAAAAAAAAAAAAGCCACACACGCACACAAAAACTCTGAGTGTGCTGCTGCAGGACTGTGTGTGCACAGCTCTGCTCAACTGGCAATGGAAATGGTCTATTTTTAGCAGGTTTACCTGTGTCTGAAAAACCCACATGTATGTGCTAATTTTGGTGAGCTTATACATTTGGAGATCAGCATTATTTTCACTATGATCAGTGATTTGATGCAGCAGCATAAAAGGCCATGTATGAACTAAATATCGGTATCTATTCATTTGTAGCCAAACTTATATGAATGCACTCAGATTGTTGTTGTTCCCCATCAGATGAAGGCAATCCAGCTGTTTAATCATGAATACGTGCCCTGTTACTGGAGCATAGCTGAGAAGGTGAAGCTTTTCAAAAAGGTACCACAATTTCCATGAAGTTTTCCATTAAATTTTGTCATTTTATATCCAGTAAACAAAAACTCCTTCTACATTTCATCTATCTGTAGCATGAAAAAACTATTTGTTGAGAATACTATTACAAATACTACTACTACTACTACTACTACTACTACTACTACAGAGCTTCTGTTCTGGCTTTCTCTCAGGTAGATAAGTTCCTGCCTCTCTACCAGCGTAAAAAGGTCTTGCAGAAGCAATGTCCACCTCCAGTGGTGTTTAAGACCATTCCCAGCTCCGGCATGCTGGCCCCTGGTGAAAGAGTCAACGTCCAGATAAAGTTCAGCCCTGCAGAGGGGGTAAAGAGAGCTCAACTGATTTTAGAGATTGACACAATACATATCAGAGCCCAGGACATTATATGGGTAGTGACCTAATGCACCTTTTTTTCGCAGCACTCTTACAACAGGCAGCTGGAGGTGCATGTGTCTGACAGCACCCAGCAGCTGTTGATCACAGCCCAGGGGCAGGGGGAGGAGCCACAGCTCCACTTCTGTCCGGAGGTGCTGGAGATGGGGCCTTGCCTGCCTGCCAGCACTGAAGTTAAAGCTGAGGTCATCGTCAAAAACCCCTGCTCTTCCCCATTGAGTTCTACTCCCTTGAATTTGACACACAGTATCTCAAGGAGGAAAAGGTAGCTCCCTTCTGTCTGATTGCAAAGGAATAAGAAAGAGAGAGAAAGTTTGAATGAGAGCGTGAAAGGCTGCTAGATAATAATACTGTAAGTATATACATTTTACCAGATGCCTTTGCCAAAATCATAGTAGTAATAATAATAATAATAACAACAATAACAATAACAATAACAATAACAACAACAATAACAATAATGATAATAATAATAATAATAATAATAATAGTAATACAAAACTTTATTAATATAGCACCTTTCAAAACACAGTTACAAAGTGCCGTATAATAAAAACAGAATTCAAATAAAAATGCCCTGGCCCTGGAATCCATCATTTTTGGAGAACCATGAAAGATATTGTAGAAAAGTGTTAAACATTAAGACTGTTTTTGGTTTCAGGTCCAAAATTATGAAGGGTGCTATAACAGCTCCTCTGCCTCTATGTACATTTTTAGAATAATGCTGATCACCACAAAAAAAGCAATACAAAAAACTGGTTAAATCAAGAACCACCCACCTTAACTGATTGGTTTAATGTGATACATGAAATTTTTGTTATGGGAAACTTATCCTTTGAATTGAGACTTAATACAGCCTTATTTGAAAAATCCTGGGAAGGATGGATAGTACTGGGCGCTGTACTGAATGAACTTGATGAATTTGCTACAGTGCGATTTGCACAGTATAGGTTGTTTGCAGTGCACTCTGCAGCTATGCTGTAGGCCTGAGCAGGTTATGCAGTATTGAAGGCCTTTATTATATAAAAAAATATTTTGTAATGTTTTTTGTAATGTGTATGTTCCTGGCAGTGGTGCGTGCAATGGGCCGCTTTACACCCAAACCAGTCATTTAAAGGACACCGTGATGCACTGTTGAAATTGTTATTATTGTACAGCACTATTGTAACTACCCTTGGTGGCTGGCTACACTTTGACCTTAAAATATTCTTCTTCTTCTTCTTCTTCTTCTTCTTCTTCTTCTTCTTTTTTTTTAAACTTTTTTTACATTATCTTGTTTACTTGTTGATGTAGTTGTCCACAGTTTTTTTTGTCAATTTTTAAAAATTTAAATACAAAGAAACTATATTTAAAGAACAAATAAATAGAGAGTGAAAAAATGTAAACAAGAGCCCAACACTGTTACTTAGTGAAAACAGATAAAAGCATTTGCACAAAGCTGTTTCCAATTCTTATGTATAAATCATATGTCAGCTTATTTTTAGCTTAGATTATAGATAACATTTTGACCTTTTTTTTCCCTCGCTCTTATCTCCTCACCTTGTCCCTCACATCATGTTATTGTCCTCTTCCTGGTTTCCTTCTTCCTCCCAAATCTTCCCCACTGCTTAATCCCGTGCAGATCCTGCGCCTGATGCAGGGTTATGATGAGAACAACATATTACTGTTACCTCCCAGAGTCCCAGGAGAAAGCCTTCATACAGAACTGCTCGACTACTACCAGCAATACTGTTCCCAGTTCAAAGATGATGGTAGCTTCAGGCACACATGTCCATCAAGCTCTGAAATCATGTTCCTGCAGGTGCCTGCATGCTGTGTGTGTACCTGTTTTAATCTGATCTACTTGTGTGCAGCAGAGCTGAAGGAAAGCGTGGATGAGAAAGAGGCCAAGATGGGTGATACACATGAGGAAGAAAAGAGGTCAAGACAGAACAATGCCCACCCACCAGGCAGCAAAGTGAAAGACTTACACACTTTAACTGTGTGGGCACATGCGCACGCAGCGACCGGCAGCGAGAGTTTGGCGTCCTACCTACCTAAATCTGCTGAATTAAGTGAGTACAACTCTTTCAGAAGCAGAAGATGAAAGCAACCTTAGTGTGCATTACTGTCTGCCCTACAGGGGCTATCTGTATTAGTAATGCTTGCTCTTTCAGTGGTTTCCGAGATGAGCAAAGAGAGAGGCAGTGAAAGACTGGAGCAGGTGGAGATGACACCTGTCTCCAGAGCAATTGCCTGTCACATGGGTGTTGATCTTTCCCTTGAGGGTCTGGCTGCACGCAACCGTAGAGGCATTGCTGTTATCGTGTATGGAGCCCCACTGACAGGTGAAGCAATTCAACTAAACAATAAACCACACATTCTGTATTGTATTGTAAAAAAAAAAGTATACCAACTCATTTGCAGAATCTTGATATCTCGATTAAAATATTTCCGAGGAAGAAACCAGTTGCAGTTTAAAATAAAATAAAAACAAAACAAACAAGTAAATTCTATCATCAAACAAAGATGGAGGACATGCACTGTATAGTACATGTGAAATTTTGTGTGTCCTATTCCTCCAGATAATGGCAACATGGCGGCTGCTCTGGCGCATCACTACAGAGTGGAGTGCATGAGTGTTGATGCTGTGGTGACAGAGGTGCTGATGAATAGTTCTTCAGCTGTTGGTCTGACTGCCAGAAATCTCTATGAGTGTGCTGCTGCTGAATATGCTGAGAGGAGTGCTGAGGAAGCTGGTGAGAACCATACACTCTGCATGCACTGGACTTCTTATATGGTTTTTAATGCCTCCATGCTGGCAATAGCTGTGGCGGGAGGCATATGTTTTGGAGTCATCCATCCCTCCATACACCTTTCTCTTCATCTGTCCTTCCATCCTCTCATCTGTCCCATTCTTGTGAGCATGATATCTTGAGAACGCCTTGAGGGATTTTTTTGCAAATTTGGCACAAATGTCTGCTCAGACTCAAAGATAAACTGATTCAAATTTGATGGTCAAAGGTCAAAGTCACTGTGACCTTGCATCTTTCTTATTCTTATTTGAATGCAATATCCCACCAACGCCATGAACACATTTCTGTGGCACAAACATCCACTTTAAATCAAGGATGAAGAGATTAGAATTTTGTGGTCACAAGTCAGAAGTGACCACTGTGACGCCTTCTCACGAATTTGATATCTCCTTGAGGGATTTAATATCTCCAAGATCACCTTGAGGGAATCTCTTCAAATTTAGCCCAAATGTCCACTTTGACTCAAGAATGATTGATTTACCGATTAGAACGTGGTGGTTGAATTTCAAAGTTCACTATGACCTCAAAATTTTTTTTGGCCTTTACTCAGGAGTTCATATGTAATTATGACAACATTTCACACTAATGTCTCGTAGGATCAAATCATGACTTTTTATATGCAGGAGGTCAAAGGTCAGCTCAGGAAGATATTTGGGCAGATGATGAATTGGTGATATTAATGTGTAAACTGTGCTGATTGTAGAGCTCTTCTGTGCTGCTGGGGAAAGATGTGTGTGAAGCATCCATGTTTTCACAGATTAGAATTAGAAACTGTAACTGTAACTTGACGGGTTTGTGGGCATACAACTATGAGGTGGTAATTCTAGTCGTGTTTCTGTATTTGTTTTGGGAGTTACAGTTAGAGAAGTGACTTGTAATGGACAGACTAGTAATTCCTCTCCAGACTGTCAATGGGCCCATTACCAAGGCATTCAGTCACCAAGCATTTCACAGGAATGGCTAATAAAAGACTGTGATTGTACTGAGCCACCTTGTGCTTGTGATCAGGCTTCATAACTCTTCTATAGTCAAATAGGACCCTACTGCAGTAAAGCATAGTATTTAGTTTAGATTTGTAATTAAAGGTGAAAATAAATAAATGCATCTGCTTCCAGCTCAGACGCCGGAAGCAGGAGTTGCAGCACATCCTGAAGCCTCGGATCCAGCTCTGCATGCAGCTCCAGCTTCACAGGATAATGTGGAAATTCCTGCAAAAGCCAGCCAGGACAGCTGCAACAGAAGCAACTCTAAGGCTCCTCAGGGCTCTGAAAGCACACCTATCACCCTTTGCCTGGTACATTTTCTCAAATTTTCAAGTCAACTGCTGCTTTAGTGTAATTTTGGAATGATTAAGCATTGTGGTCCAGATTTGGGAAGTGGAAGCATGTTTATGTACCTTTTTTTTCTTGAAATGAATCTACTGGATACAAATTTATCTTTGCAAAATCTCTCAATTATATCTGCATTTGGAAGGATTACAATAAAAACTGTTGATATAATTTAACAATTTGATTTGTCTTCAGGGAGGAGATGTGAGCATTCTCAGCAGTCTCTTGTCTGAACAGCTATTGGCTGATATCCTGTCAGAAAGATTTCAGGTCAGCTAACGTCCTGTTTGTCCTGTAAATATGCACTTTATTCTAGTCGTAAATTGTGTGGCACATTCCACAACAGTTCCAAAATCTCCAGTTAAGTGCGAGGACACAGTATCATTTATTTTTATTTTTTTATTTAGAACGGTACATGTACTGTTTAAAACATAAATGTTACCATTTGATGCACCGTACCAGATCATAGCTTAGAGCTAATTCACATCTGCAGTCCCTTGGCAGGTCAGAACAAATACACAGCACAATGATAATATAAAGTTGTACAAGAAGAAGAGAAGAAAACACACACACGCACGCGCACGCATACGCAGGCACACACACACACACACACACACACACAAGCTAACACAAAACAAACAATGCACTCAATAGCATGTGATATAAAGTGATACAAAAAGGACACAACACACACAATACAAAATCTACACAAAAACAAAAACACAGAAAAAAAAGCTACACACAATGGGACCTTATATGAGTGCAGACGAGTCCTTCTTTAAAACACTTCTGCTACATGCATTCATCAGAAAGCTCACAGCTCTTTGCAGTTATCAAATTATGCTTAATAGCCAACAGAAGTTTCACATAAGTTTGACTTGTGTTTTCTCATGTTTGTTCTCTTTGTCCTGTCGTCATTGCTGCTGGTGCTGCCATCGTGATAATAGTGCAGCGACTGTCATGGTGGAATAGTGATTGATGGCCTGGAGTCTGTGTACACTCAGTCAGCAGCAAGCACGCTGCAAGTTGTTCTGAAAGCCCTTAATAACTGCAAACAAATTTTTGTAGTTAACTTGTCTGACTCCTACACTGCCCTTATGGCACGACAGAGAGCACAGAGAGAAACTGAAGGTAAGAGATGCACTGGCTCACATACATACACAAGTTATGATACAGAAGAGATAACTCTACCATAATGTTCTTTCAATTCAGTGAGGTTTATGGCACTGTTCAATGTGTGGAACTTCCTGTGTGTGTCCCTCAGAGGCTCTGCAGAAAGAAAAAGCTACCAGGGAGGAGCAGTGGCTGCAGCAGCTGGATGAAGAGGAGTATGACGCTCTGCCAGAGGAGGAGAAGGAGCGTATTGTCCAGCAACACAGAGAGAAGTGCCGACAGCAAAAACTCAGGTAAAGACTGGAGAAGGCTGCACACACTGGACCTCATGCAAGAACATTTTTATCCTAAAACCTCAATACTTTTTTCATGTTGGCAATAACTGTCCATCCGTCCGCCATTTGAATGCGATATCTCAATGTCCTGAGGGATTTTTTTTAAATTCTTTAAATCAAGGATGAACTGATTAGACTTTGACTGTCATAGGTCAATCTCACTGGGACCTTCCATCCATCTCATTCTTATATATGATATCTTGAGAATACATCTAGGGAATTTCCTCAAAATTGGCACAAACCTGGATTTGGGTTTAAGATTACACTGATTAGAATGTGGTGGTCAAAGGTCAAGGTCATTGTGACCTCAGAAAACAGATTTTTGTCCCTAAACTCAAGGATTCATTCTGATTATAAAAAAATCACACAAATGTCTAATAGCATTAAATGATGAAGTAATGCCATTTTATATTTAACTTTCAACTTTACTTATTATTACGCCAAAGGAAATTTGATGTACAGCAGGCATCAAGACACAAAAAATACATGGACAATAAATGGACAAATACACATGGACAACATCAGAAACAAACACAGAAATACAGAAACTCACGAGCTCACGTGACAACAAAGATCCCCATACACTGAAGCAGAAACCCAACAGTTTGAAAACAGAACAGTAAATAAATAAATGCATCGGCAAGTCTAGCAAAGTACAGTGGCAATAGACAAAATGCACAGCAATAAATAATCAAGGTCAGATGAATAATTAAATAATAAATAATCTAGGTATACAAACTACCTCAGCTAGATACACATAAAAGACAGCAAAATAGGTCACCAAATTAATCTTGTTGGCAACAGGGATAAAAGAAGCCCTGGCATGCCTTGTTTTTGTTCTCAGCTTTCTGAAACGGTGGCAAGAGGAAACAAGATCAAAGTCCCTGAAAAGAGGTTTGGTCACGACAGTTAAGGATTTGTTAAGCTTTACTAACGGGCTTACTGTAAGTATCCTGCAGCTGGGTTTGCTGCATGTTTTATGACATTTGGTCAGGTACTGAACTGGTGACACTAATTTTTTGGTGTCCACCTTGAAACTCTGCTGATTGTAGAGATCTTCTGTGTTTGAAGCATCCAAGTTTTCACAGACATGGATGTTATCTGTAAGTGCAATTTGACTGGAACAAGGATGCGTACAAATACAAGGCGGTAATTCTAGTTTCTGTGAGGCTTGCTAGTGTTTCAAGTTGAGTCACCACACTCTCTTAACTGGACAAATTTGTAGTAATTTGTTTGTTGAAATTTATGTATCTGTCCATGTTATCGTAATTAATTTCTGTGTTATATTTAAAATCCATATCTGTTCAGACATCATTATTCTTAGCCAAACAAATGTATCTTTGTATGCATGACTGATCCAACTGGTCTGGATCACCTGTGATTTTTTTTTTTTTTGTACCTAAGAGAAAATTCTAAAGAAGAGAAAATGCCACAGGTTCACCACAAGCAATCACATGTGCCACTTAAGAAGGAATCTGTTTATATTTCAGCTTCTTGCATGAGGTCCATTGTCTATTGAATGCTTGACACTAACTTGTTTTTAAACCTTTGGACATCTTTTCACCTGCCTCATGATCATGAATATAATTCGGATGCAGAAGCAACAAAGTAGAACCAAAAAATTAGAGTTGGCCGAATCGAAATGAAGAAAAAGCATCATTTATATGTAAGAATAAACTGCACAGGAACCAATGAGTAAAGATAGGAGAAAACAAATATCAGAAAGGACTATGTGTTTGCATAGTATCCTCTTTAACCTTCTAGTTTTTCATGTTACTTGTTTGAAGTCCCCAGTGGGAATATTTTCAACTATTAAGAAAATATGTGTATGCATCTGTGTGAAAGGGAGCTCAAGCGTATAGCGAAAGAGCAGGAGGAACGGAGGCATGAGGAGGAGCTAAAAAAGTTTAAAGAAGAAGAGTTGAAGGAGAAGAGCAAAAAGGGAGGAAAGAAGGATTCTAAGGAAGTGTCGAGGAAGAAGAGCTTGCTTGAGGAAAAGCAGGTCTGTATATGTATTCCAAGTCAACACTCAGACACAAAACACAATAGCTGCCATAAGCACAAATGATATGCAATCTTACTAAGTCTTCTTGTCGGTGGTCATGAAACTCGTGTGTTTGATTTCCTCTCCAGTCAGCAGATGCTTTAAACGGGCAGAGGATGTCTTCCTGTTACAACTCTAAAGAATCACTAGTGGATGCAAGAGAGAAGCATCATATAAATGAAGGTGCAAGCAATTGCAAGGAATCTCAATTTTGTTAAATGCTGGACACTTGAATTATTTTCCAATCATTTTGGCTCCAGGAAAATGTGAATAATATGAAGTAAATAATAACTTATAGAGTGTTATCTGATTGCTGACATATGGTCCTCCTTGCTTTAACAGTGCAGCACTGTAAAGAATCTGATGATTTACAGAAGCAGACCGAAGAAACCAAAGCATCACATGCAGAGTCTCCTCAATGCACAGACAAGCTGGAGGGAGAAATGGTGAGTTTATTAAGGAGCAAAGTTAGTGGCACTGTCAAACCCACGCAGTATATTGCTATTGTTACACAAAAAGCAAATCCTCCATTTGTAATGCACTCTTGCAGCTCTTTAAAGGCACAGCAGTTTGAAGTATCAAACTTAGCATTGAACTGTGAATATACAACATTTACAGAGACATGATCAGCCAAAGCAATAGATCACAGCCATTATTTGTTATCATACAATAAGGAATCATACTCACATTTCCATTGAATATAGTTAAATATTTACTTTACCAACAGAGCACAACAGAGATATGAATGAATGAATTGCTGTGTTGCTTTTTTAGTTTAATTAATTTAGAAAGGACAATTTTACTCATATATTCTGTTGCATGTGAAATGACAACTACACCAACACTGAGCTCTTGCCAAGCCAGCAAATTCAGTAAATACTGTTAAATGCTGATGAGCTATTTTTAATGCCCGTGCTGTTTCTACTGTCCATGCTATTCAGTCGGTTGTTGATGAGCTGCAGTCTCAGTTTAATGCGTATGAGCAGAGCCAGGAGCAGGTGGAGCACATACTGCAGCACTGGGACCGGGCCCGGGGCTTACTGCTGGTCCCGCTCCCCAGTGACGAAGCTCCATCATCAGAAGATGCCACAACAGAGAAACAGGTGAGTTTGCTGACTGTTAGGTCAGGCTGCTGACCGGAAGGTCAGTGGCTCGATCCCCAGTTCCTCCAGTCAACATGTTGAAGTTGCCATGGGCAAGATACTGAACCCCAAAGTGCTCCCAATGCTGCATCATCAGAGTGTGAGTGCATATGAATGTTTACTGAGTAGCAGCTGGTACCATGTGCTGTAGCCTTGGCCACCACTGTGTTAATATATGTGTGAATGGGTGAATACGACATGTAGTGTGAAAGCACTGAGTGATCAAAAAAAAAAAAGACAGAAAAGTGAAAAAGTGCTATACAAGTACAGTCCATTTACCATTCCTCATCTGGAAAGATGGAACAATGATGCTATTCTTCTTTAACCGTCTTCTAAACTGCTACCTGCCGTTGTCCAAACCTCTGACATTTTTTATAGCTTTACCTTACCTCAAACCCAACACAGTCAATTCATGCCTACAATAGAAATATAATTTTTTAAAAACATTTAAACTATAGCAAAAGAGTAGAGTGAAATGCAACAAAAAAAACATGTTAAATGAGAATATTTTATATTTTGGTCTTAATTGGCTGAATGATCATATCACAACACAGAAGCAAAATAAGGAGGCGCATTCTCTTTCAATTTGTCCAGCAGAGGGCAACATAAAACCACCAACACTACATGCAAAGCACTGTTGCAAGGAGGCTTTCTTTTTCAGAGATGGAGACCTCTTGGGCTCCTTTCATTTTACACCTCCTCGTCTCCTCTCTCCTCCATACTCCTGATCTGGAAATCAATATCAGCACAGCATCTTATCCATTTCCTAAAGTGCATCTTGATGTGTAAGGTGAGAGGAGAGAGGAGGCTAATCAAAGGAGCTATGAGCAAGGGTGCACAGGTGTATCCTTTGCAAGGAGGAGTTTTTCAGGCACCTGGGACATACAAAAAAGCTGTGACATACAGCTGATGATGCAGCTGTGCCACATGTTATATTTAATCGATGCTCTAAAACAACTGCTGAGAGGCTCATATGTCATATTTGATTAACTGCCTGTTGCCTCAACTCCTCTGTCCTTATGTCTCCTCTGCTTGCAAGGAGGCAAGGAAAGGAATCAAGGTTGTACAAACTAAGAAATCAGAAAAGAGGCTTGTCCATGCTAAAATGAATTAAAAATTAACTGTCCAATCACAGCTTGAGAGAAGAACCATGGCAGAGCTTAGCACTGACACAAACTTATGACAGCTGAGAACACAGACTGTATATAAAGAGGGATGATGTGTCGTCACTAACCCCCATTGTGTAAAAATGAAGCCAAAATATCCTAAGTTGCAGTGGTGACACCATTGGGAGCAAGAGTTTGCGCAGTAGTGATCTCTGTACTGGTGGAGTTCCTGCCCATGCACTCGTCCAACCCATCATATGCAATGCCAGTAGAAGCCAGCACGGCGATTGGCGCATACAACTGTTAATCATGATGTCATCCCCCTTTTTGTGGCATCAAAAAACATATTAACACCAAACTTAAGGGGTGATAAAACTACCTAAAATGACAGACACCATCTTTGGGAAAAATGTATTTGACATGTAGTTTTTAGTTTGGTCCATGTCTCATTCACTAACATGGAGGGGGCAGTGTTTATGGCCTGTACTCCAGCCAGATTCCAGGGGGCAATCCAGATGTTTTGGTTTCACTTTTCATGTATGTTCAGGGCTGTGTTCAGCCCCGACAACACGTAGCAAAAGGTTAATTTAAAGAGAAATATAGTGGTGTTGTGTTACTCAGGTCTTATGATAATACACTGCCTGGCCAAAAAAAAAGTCGCCACCTGGATTTAACTAAGCAAATAGGTACGAGCCTCCTATTGGATAATTACTGCATGGGTGATTATCTTTCAGCTGGCAACAAGTTATTTAACCCCAACTGGTGCAATTTCCTAAACAACCTTGTCGAAAGACACATCCCGTGGTCGTGGAAAAGATGTTAGTCTGTTTGAGAAGGGTGAAATCATTGGCATGCATCAAGCAGAGAAAACATCTAAGGAGATTGCAGAAACTACTAAAATTGGATTAAGAACTGTCCAACGCATTATTAAAAACTGGAAGGATAGTGGGGACCCATCATCTTCGAGGAAGAAATGTGGCCGGAAAAAAATCCTGAATGATCGTGATCGGCGATCACTTAAACGTTTGGTGAGATCATATCGAAGAAAAACAACAGTAGAACTCAGGGCTATGTTTAATAGTGAAAGTAAGAGCATTTCCACACGCACAATGCGAAGGGAACTCAAGGGATTGGGACTGAACAGCTGTGTAGCCTTAAGAAAACCACTAATCAGTGAGGCTAACCAGAAAAAAAGGCTTCAATTTGCTAGGGAGCATAAAGATTGGACTCTGGAGCAATGGAAGAAGGTCATGTGGTCTGATGAGTCCAGATTTACCCTGTTCCAGAGTGATGGGCGCATCAGGGTAAGAAGAGAGGCAGATGAAGTGATGCACCCATCATGCTTAGTGCCTACTGTACAAGCCTGTGGGGGCAGTGTTATGATCTGGTGTTGCTGCAGTTGGTCAGGTCTAGGTTCAGCAACAGTATGTGCACAAAGAATGAGGTCAGCTGACTACCTGAATATACTGAATGACCAGGTTATTCCATCAATGGATTTTTTCTTCCCTGATGGCACGGGCATATTCCAAGATGACAATGCCAGGATTCATCGGGCTCAAATTGTGAAAGACTGGTTCAGGGAGCATGAGACATAATTTTCACACATGGATTGGCCACCACAGAGTCCAGACCTTAACCCCATTGAGTATCTTTGGGATGTGCTGGAGAAGGCTTTGCACAGCAGTCAGACTCTACCATCATCAATGCAAGATCTTGGTGAAAAATTAATGCAACACTGGATGGAAATAAATCTTGTGACATTGCAGAAGCTTATCGAAACAATGCCACAGCGAATGCGTGCCGTAATCAAAGCTAAAGGCGGTCCAACGAAATATTAGAGTGTATGACCTTTTTTTTTGATGGTGACTTTTTTTTTTGGCCAGGCAGTGTACTAGCATGTATGTGGGAAGTATGCCCACTACAGAAACTGAGCAGTTGTGGCCTTTTTTCCCCCCCAAAAAAATAATTGAATACTTTCAACACATGTACATTTGGTGTTTTAAATATACATTTTGGGAAGCTCTCATGTTGCCCACCTTTATACACAGCCCAGGGCCAAAACAGATAGCCGATCACATGAAAACCGTTTTATGTCATCAAGCTGCCAGAGGCACAATGCTATTGACTTTGAATTTTGTTACATTTAAGTTCTGTAATGTAATGTAATGTATGTCATGCACTGTGCATTATTGTTGCGTGGCCAGGAGTCAATTGAGTCCACTAGTTGAGCCTTTAATTTACCAATAAGACTTAAATGAGAATTTAAAACCAATTAAAAAACGCACCTAGTGCTTTGCAGAGCCCTAGGACTCTAAAAGGCTAAAGTTTCTTTAAATCAGGGGTGAGCAGAGCTAAAAAAAAAACAACACCAAGGGTAAATGTTAACGGATTTATTACAATAAAATCATGGTGGTAAAAGAGCACAGATGATGCCTTGAAAAAAGTCCTTTTCAGTACCCCTTTATCGCTGCCCCTTCCAGTGGAGTCGCTTGCCCACGTGTGATGCCAATGGCCGCAGGGTCCTCAGCAGGCCTTTCCTCCCTGAACTGCAGCAGCTCCCGACCGCTCTCTCCCCGCAGCACCTCCTCTACTGCTCCGGTCGTCCTGGGGAAGTAGATAAACCAGAGCCAGTACCGTGGCGACACTGAACAGCCCCAAAATCACACCCCTTGCCTGGCCCCGCAGCCGGCCCTCCAGTACCCGCCGCACACACGGTAAAAAATATTCACGGGTTTCCTGGGCGGTAGTCAAACTACCGACCCAGGCTGGAGTACTCTCGCCAAACGGGTACAGGCTCCGGTGTCTTTGTAGCCTCGGCAGTGTGTTCCGTCGGGTCACCGCAGCCTTTACTGGCTCTCGTGGTCGTTTTGTCCTCCCCACTCTCGTGTCTTCCGCTTCCCTCTTTTTACCATTTTCCCTCCTGCGCGCCACACCGGTTATTCATTCACTGATTGCTGCCTGGGGGTTGGTCAGTGTCCGTTGCTTTCAGGGGCGATGGGAAAAGACAACACTGCATGCAAAAATACTCACTGCACAATAAAAACAATCCCATAAAACTTAGTTAAAACTAGCACAACAACTTAAAAGCACAATAGATAAGATATAGATATAGATAGAATAGATAAGATAGATAAACTAAAACATGCATAAAAACCCCCATCACACTGACCCTGTCACATTATTGCTATAGTTGTAATAACTTGTGCACTTGGTCATACTGTGACATTGTATGTGTACGTGTTTCTTTGTGTGCGCATATAGTTTTTTACAATATGCTTGCTAATTGGGCTCAGCAAGAAAATATATCAGAAAACCTATAGTATTAACTTATTACACCTGCTGTAGACTAACATTGACAAAAGGAGCCTCAGTTTCATGACAGCCCTAATTTTAGACACATGAGTTTAATGCATCATGACCCTGTGTGCACAGACCCCTGTTGGCAAGAGGAGCAAGAAAGCCAACAGCAAGACCATGTCTTCAATGCCCAGTCAGACGGCAGCAGCAAGTGAAGCAGACAAGGTGTCTCCACAGGACATCATCCCTCATATTGTGCTGAATGTAACAGGGAAAGACTGTCCAAGTGCCACAGAGCTGCTCAAAGGCAGTGCCCTGCCTCATCCTGTCCAGGTGTAGTGCATTACTCTGTTAGTATTGTAGTTGGACTGCATGGACTGCATTATGTCTTTCCAAGATAAACCTTCCACTTGGTTTTTCATCAAATGATGACCATTGCCTAATGTGTTTCGGTCTCTTTTTTGGTCCTGTTAGGTGTTGGATGATTTGGGGTTGGTACCCAGTGGCCCACCTATCCCTCATTCCACAATTTTCTCCATGGTTCCTTTTCCCAAAAATCGAGAGCAATCTAACCAATTCACCTGTCACTATTTCACCTTTACTAAAGACTCAGTAGAAGATGTGCAAGCATCAGTTGTAAAGGTAATGATCATTTCATACAGCACATAAATTAACACACACAGTGAAAAAATTAACAGTGTGGAGTGACAAACTTTCCGAAGAATCCACATCCTGTGATGGCATGAAGCAGCAGGATTTCCAAAAATGCAGCGTAGATTTGAAAGTAATTATTGCTATTTTACCTGCAATTAGATGAAAGCTTCCATTAATTTCTGTCATGGTCCCACTTGTATATGATACCCAATTATAACAATACATAAATCAAATGTACAAATTGATGTTAAAAATGTCAACATTCAAGATTCAGGATGGTGCTCATGTGTACACACTAAAGGAAGAGGCAGCAGCAACCCGTTCCAAAAGTCGCAGCAAGGGCAGCACCAAGGAGAGTTCAGTAACAAAGGAAAAGGATAAAAGGGGGAGAGAGAGTCAGAGGAGCAAGATACAATCTTCAGCAACATCTGACAGCACGGAACAAAACCAACATGAAGGAGTCTTAGAGCAGAAATGCAACCAGAGGCAAGGGACAACAAACACAAACACTCTACAAGGACACATTCTAGCCTTTTTGTTTGACTTATTTTTCGTTGGTATAATTAATGTGTGTGGATGTGTTTTTTTGTGTATGTTCTTGTGTGCAGCCTGACGAAATTCCGCTGGGTTGTACCAGCCAACAGTGAGGTGGCTCTGAAAATCTGGTTTTACTCAGACTCCCCAGGGACGTTTGAACAGACCTTTAACTTTGAGCTACTGGGGACCCAAAAACAATACCAGCTCCTCTGCAGAGGAATTTGCATCTATCCCTCCATCTGCAAAGAGTACAGGTCTGTTAGCGTTGTTTAATAACTCAATACAGTAAAACAGATGATAAAATGGGGAATTTATTTTTAACTGCGTTACCTCAGTTAAAAATAAATTTGACACAATATGTAATCTTTGAACTATCACCTGATATTTCAAAATAAAGTAATGGTGTCAGTGATCTCTAGACTTTGAAGGACCACCCACATTAGCTGTCTAAAGTCCAAACAAACATTCAAACAAACATTCATTGGAACATGCACTGCTAACGTCACTTTGTCAACTAGATAGCCAAATAGAAAATTAATGTCCTGAGTGAATGCGTGACAATTAGGACAGCTAAGAAATCATTGTTGAAAATGTAGCAGTGTTGAAATGAATGGCCTAAAAATTATTGAAGTCCAAATGCATTGCATTGCACTGCTGAAAAACCTGAAAGCTCAAGTGCAAAACTTGCCGAAGTGGAAGCTGAAGCATCACTCCAAGGAGCTACAAGCTGGAAATCCTTGCTAGAAAAGCTGGTAGCTAAAATTTAATACTATAATAGCTGGTAGCTGATATCAGTTGGCAAAAAGGTGAAAACTAAAAGTTTAAAAGCATTGCAACTGTACTGCTGAAAAAGCTGTAGGTTGAACTGTATACGTGGCTAAATGGGAAGCTGTACAGTCATTTACAAAGCATCCACACTCATCAGCTGCTCAGCTGCAGCACATAAAACAGCATGTAAACATACCTGCATGTCACTTTGAACGGTGAGGAGCTGGTGCGCTCTTAAATAGCTCTGCTGACAGCACACTATCTGTTCATGGTTTAATAGCCAGTTTGTTGGTACTGCTACACTATAACTTCTTTTTCTTATGTTTAAAAATAAAAAAAACTATTGCCAATACATTTAAAAACACGTTTACATTTTTTTTTGACTGCAAGAAGGGATGACTAAATGTGATTTCCGTCAGACATAAAGTTATCATTTCTGCTTTCTCCAGGACTCTTTTTTCCCTCAGTAAGAAGGCCCCACAAATGGAGGAGAGGATCCAGAAGAGTTACATAATCAAACCTGGATACTTTGAGTTTGGACCGTTACTCTGTGGCAAGAGCAGAGACAGGTGAGAGGCAGAGTGATAGCTGTGAATGGCTTAGTATGTTTGTGTCAGTCTTCGCCTTGAATGTGTCTGTTTGTGTAGATACAAAGAAAACAGGTACCCAGAGAACACAGAGAGGCTAGTGATCCATAACAACTCAGGCCTGGATGCTGAGGTCCTGTTCAGTTTCAAACATGATAGCCAGGCCACCACGTATTTGCTGGACCCCCCAACCATGACTCTCAAACCCGACCAGAAACAGGTACCATGTTGGTCTTACCTGTCATTCAGATAAACCATAATGTGTAGAAAAAATAGCACAAGACTGAGAATATTTTGGTGTCCATTGAAATAATCCAGATGACTGTAAAAGCACTGATATATGTAAATATTCTTACATCCTGCTAGGAGTTGACAGTGTGGGCCTACCCTACAAAACTGGGACAAATGAAGGACAGTGTTGTGTGCCATATCAAGGACAATCCAGAGCTTGTCATCATCAACCTCTCTTGCTGGGGCGTGCGGCCAGAGCTGGAGCTGGAAAGCAAGCATTTGTACTTTGACAGAACTTTGCTGCACAGGTACCAAAATGATATGAAAATATTGTAAATCAGTGATACTCACAGCTCCTGGGCCAAATCTGGCCCCAAATAGGGTGCTGGGAGGCCCACCAACCATTTTGTAATACACAGTAAAAATAACGTGATTCACACTGGGAATTATTTTTGTATACACAAGGTGCAAGAGTGCATATAACAGTATCAAAATAGAGCTTGTTTATTTAAAAAAAGAGCCAGTGGAGGATCCCCGCACCCCTGACAGAGAACCGAGCTAAGAACCTTATGTCCTAAAATCCTAGAAATATCCTAAAGTCTGAGAAATGTGCTAAAATCCTAGAAATGTCTTTAAGTCCTAGAAACATGCTAAAATCATAGAAACATGTATGGAGCTGCTGCGACTGGCCCCTTGCCTTCTAACATTTTGCAAAAGTGGCCTCCAAGCAAAGAAAGTTGAGTATCCTTGTTGTACATCAATCACAGTGAAAAACAGTGATTTTTTTTGCAAATTCTTAAATAAAGTGAACTATCCATCCCTCTGTGCTTTTCTCTGCTGCACCTACCTACTTTGATCCCTCTCTCTAGGCGGGACAACCGCATTGTGATGCTGCACAATAAAACAGCTCTGCCGGTGTCCTGGAGACTGCAGGGTGTGGAGGAGTTGGGTGATGACTTCAGTGTGCTGCAGGATCAGGGTATCATCTCACCAAACTCCTCTTTTCCATTGAGTGTGCACTTCAGGGCCAGGCGGCCCCTCCACATTAAGAAGATTCTACGTCTGGAGGTTGAGTAAAACTTTTAAGAGTGCACATGTTGTAATAAATCATCAATATGACACAAATATGTACTGAAACTTAACTCAGTATGCATTATGCAAGTGCTATTCCAGTGCTGATGGAGGTATTCAAACTCACCTCTAAATGTCAAGGATGATTAAAAAATTATATATGCATATGATATGTGTAGTTTGACACATATTGTATGCATGCCATACTTAAGTTTGTATGTATGTACAATCTGTAGTGTGTATTTTGTTTCAGGTATCTGATGTGGAGAAGATTCTAGGCATCATACACACAGAAAACATTGTAGTCACAGCTGAAGCCTATGATATCGCTCTGGACATCTCACCAGGTACAGATTTTTTATTTAGGTCAAAGTTTATTTCATCCTTCTCTGACCTGCATGGCTTTTATTTCTGTTGAAGGAACAGTTTACTTCAAAATCAAAACTATACAGTTTTCCTCTTACTTGTGGTGTTATTCATCAATCTAAATTGTTTAAGTGAGTTGCCAAGTGCTGCAGATGTTGGAAGAAGAGATGTCTGCCTTCTCTTTGATATGTGTCTTAGCCCAGGCTCGGTAAGCTTGACAAAGCGGGAGATCAGACAAAATGTAAATAATTAAATAAATTTAAATAAATAATTTAATAATATGTTTTTTTTTATTTAAACCTAACAAAAAATATGATGATATGCATTTATAGTCTCTAATTCAGTGATGTGTAAAATGTGGGATGTGTGTTTGATGTTGTGAATGTGAAACCAATGACGAAACCAAACCAAAGGGTAGCTGGTGATGGTGAGAGAGAGAGAGAGGGAGGGAGAGAGAGAGAGAGGGAGAGGGAGAGGGAGAGGGAGAGACAAACAGAATAAGGAGCCCGCCTAAATAACTAAAACCCAGCAATGCTTTTGTAAAAATGATCAAGCTGATGGCTCTGCCCATCTCTACCTGCAGTGAACCTGCAAAGAGGAATGCTCAAACTGTAAGAGGAGCCCTGACAGGGTCAGGGGTCGTCACAAATGGAACTAGATGGCTTTCGACTTGTGGTGCTCAATACGCCAAAAGATACATTAAAAAAATCATCAACAATATATCTTTCCCTGTTTGTGAGCAGTTTCATGTACGAACTATTTTCTTTTTGCTTAACCTCGGCCGTCCAACCATATCACCGCGCAGAAGGAAAAGTGCATCTGCTCAAGGAAGAGCAGTATTAGTTAGCTCAGCGCTGTAAGGTTAGATAGCAGTAGACGTACAATAAGAATCCCTCTGTGCCATGAAACAGTTAAATTCAGTCATAATTTCTGGAAAGAGTCATTGCTGCTGAGTTTTTCACATATTTTTAACTTTAAGCACCACAAACCAAGTGACATCAAGTTCCATTTATACTAAATAAATTTAAGAAATAATTTATACTAAAACAATCTAGATTGATGAATAGTACTACAGGGGAGAGGAAAATCTAAACTTCTGATTTGGGGTGAACTGTCCCTTTAAGGCACATTCAGTTCAGTCTGAGACTTGAATCCAGAACCATTTTGCTTGTGATTGTATTAACTCAGTGCCTGAGTTGCCGCCCTGATGTTTTAAAATGATGTATTGTATACTCATGTTTGTGTGGTAGACGGCTGTTTGGACTTTGGAACCATCAAAGTCTTTGAAGAGGCCAAACTGTCTCTCAGGATGACAAATCAAGGAAAATATAAAATAGCCTACAAGTGAGTTTGAACTGCCACTTTTTGACTTAACAGTGCAACATAGTGATAAAGTATCAGTTTGGGTTCTACACAACTCTAAGGATTTTTATCTCACCATCAAACAAGTCAAGTTGTTTACTTGCATTCCCTGTCTGTCCACAAGGTTTACATTTCAGCGGACTGACCCAACCCAGCCAAACCTAGACTCCATTTTCACAGTGTCCCCGCAGAGTGCCACTCTGCTGCCCCATAAGAACCCCACAACAGTGCAGATCATCTGCAGACCCCATAAGGAAGTCTTCATGAAGGAGCAACCTGTCCTGTCTTGCCAGGTAGGTGTCATAAACTGGTCTGAATAATTCACAGCTGGAGCTTCAGCTATTTGTGGAAGTCATTGTGGAATGGATACAGATTTTGTAACCCTGTTGGCAAATTTTTGGTACCATAACTTGTTTGTCCCTCTGTCTGTCCCATTCTTGTGAAAGCGATATTTCAACAACGCTTTGAGGAAAATCTTGAAATTTGGCACAGATGTCCACTTGGACTCAAGGATGATCTAATTAGATTTTTTGTGGTCATGTCTCAAAGGTCAATGTCACTCTGACCTCACAAAACAAATTTTGGCCATACCTCATGAAGTCATATGCTAATTATGGAAGAATTTCACACACATGCCTAATAGGTTACAATAATGAAGTTCCAACAATTTTTAATCGAAAGGTCAAAGGTCAGCCTTACAATCATTATGTCTTAACTCAGGAACAGAGGGAGAGGTATTTGGTCAGATGCTAAATTGGTGACTTTAAATTTGGGTGTTCACATTGAAACTGTGCTGATTGTAGAGATCTTCTGTGTGGGAAGCATCCATGTTTTCACAGACATGGATGTAAACTGTTGGTGCATCTTGACTGGTTCACAAACACATACAACTGAAAGGCGGTAATTCTATTTTTTTCCCAGAATATTGACTGCATGACCCACCCTACTGCCTCTGACTGGCTTAACAAGCAGACATCCCCTGCTAGGTAGCAGACATAGCTACAGCAAAAAAGCAAAAAACTGTAAAGTGTGTCAAAGCTGCTGATGCTTTATCAGGTGCTACAGAAGGCACCAAACTTAAGATGTCGTTTTTTTTCTCCTGCAGGTGATTGAACCCAACATTTGGAATGGAGAAGATCCCATAGCCATCCTGGCCATCAAGGTTTCACTCAAGTCTGTCTTCTCCAGGTCAAGGCTTGTTATATTGTCTCTTTTGTGTAATATGTTTTAGTAATTAAGAATCAGTATTACACTCAATCCTAAATTAGATTGTGTTACACCTCTCACAAAACTGTCTTGTTGGCTTCTGTTGAATGAGCATATTTCTTTGTTTTTGTACTATTTCACTGAGCTACAGTCAGGTCATTTTTGTTCTTTACAGAATTTGTTTATCACTTATCTCATAGGCACCTCTGAGAATCAGCCAAAGGGACTAAATATGAATTGCTGTGTGGTCCTTTAGGTACAGGATATCACCTGTATGTGACATCAACTTTGGTCCACTGGTCTATAGCTACAAGAAAAGCCAGATTTTGACTATTGAGAACACTGGAGCCTTTGAGACCCGTTTCATCATCTGCCCAATGATCACAGACCCTCCACCAGCAGAGAGGCCAGGGTAGGAGAACAGAACACGCGCACACACTCACGCACGCACGCACGCACGCACACACACACACACACACACACACACACACACACAAAGCACATACACAGAAACACAAAGGCTGACACAAAAACTTGTTGGAAGTTGAAATGAAACAGTAAATTTCTCAAAATGTGCTTTAAAACCACATTATCAAAGTTAAAAGACATTTAAAAGTAGCAGGTTAGTTCAAGTGTTCTTTGCTTACTGCTGAGACACTGTTCATGCTGAACCGTGTCTGCTGTCACATGCTAAAATCCCATATTGAAATGTAACACAGCTTACAAATAAACTTTCATGAAGCATCACTGGATGAACTGAGGGGAATGTGCTGCTTTTGTGATGAAATTCTGTGATGGGAAAATCAAACAACTTTAAGCACGATACAAACTAAAATTGACAATTTTCAGTAAATGTTATCCCGTCTTAGCTGTGAACAAGCCAAGTGCCACTAGTGTTGTGGCTTGTGGAACTATTGTGGCCTGTGTGGGCTGTCACTGGGCTCAATATTAGTTTCAAAATTAAACATTTCTCTGGCTTTCATTTAAATTGCACATTACATATTATAATATAACAATCAACATATTGTGCATAAATTACAATTAAGCGCTTAAAATGAGTTCAGTTTAGATTTCAGAAGTTTTAATGTGAGGTTGTTGTTCTGAGAATATTTTGCTGATAAATACAACACATGCATTGTAGAAGTGACAAATGAATTTCAACATTTATAGTACTCATCTGATAAGTGATGACACCCAGAAGGCACACATTTTTCTTTTGTTTTCATTAGTTCATAATCACCAGTTTTAGTTAACCGACCTTAATGAGCTGTAAATATCTAACATAGTAAGCGGGTCCTCTTCCACAGAGTTCACCATGTTGCCCTACAGTAGCCCAGAGTGGACAAACCAAACACTGACTCTAGATATGGCCATTCATTTTGGTGCTGCTGGTGGCATCATTCAATTCCTGCAGTGCATTTTTTGAATTTGCATCAGAGTCTTGTGTCCTTATGGCTCCCAACAAGGTCCACCCATCTAGTACAATAGCTTGATCCAGAATGTTAGGAGTTAACCATGTCTCTGTAAAAATGTGGGCAGAGCAGTCTCTGATTTCCCGTTTTTGAGTGAGCCTCAATCACATCTCATCCACTTTATTCTCCTGTTAGCGGACATTAGCTGGAAGAAGGCTTGGTAGAGAAACAGCTCCCCGTCCAAGTAGGGTCAGCCTCACCCTGATGCCGGCCCTCCTCCCTCTCTTTATCAGGTGCTCTCAATTTCATTTCTCCCCTCTGGTCTGACTCGCCGCTTGGCACAGGTCACCAGTGGGGATCCTCTTGTGGTCTGCTGCATTCAGTCCAAACCCCACACAACTTCTCCTGATGTTGATACGTTGTTCTCTATCGTAGACAGGTCTTGCTTCAGCAGAAGGGGCCATAGTATCGAAAAAATAGAAAAATATAGGTTAAAAGTAGCAATGATTTGAGCTACTGGCCTCTGCATCTACATGCGCTACATGCATCGTCATAGCAAAGTAACTTAACAGGGTAAGCATTGAATTTGAAAGCCACATTAGACCTCATTAGACCAACTATGTTTCTGTCAACAATAAATCACACAGCGCAATTCAATATGAAGCCAAACATGAAGGTTCACTGACTCACATCCATCTGTCCGTCTTTCCTGCTGAAAACATCAGTTACAGTGTTGTAAAACTGGTCCTTACAGGTGGGATAGTGCTACTGTCACTGACTGTTAGCACAGCCACATACATAAGCCAATCTTTTCTTTTGTACATGTCCCTTTAAAAATACTTTTCTAGGCTGTTAGTTGATGTAGCTTGGTTGTCCTTTTTGCTTCATTTGATCCTGAGCTGTCTGCAACTGCCACCATGATAACATTGATGCTGACATGTGTTAGCTATAATGAGCATAGTGACATAGTGACGTTCAGATCCAACTTTGCACATTTTCACTGTGCAATCTCATTTTTATGTATGATACATAGTGAAGCACATTTCTGAGATTTCTGCTTTTTGAAGTTAATGTTGTAGAATTCACCATCAAAGTACGCATGCGCAACATGCTTTTTTGGCTTGCATTCACAGTGAATGGGGATTAAAAGCATGGCTCTCTCGCCATTGTTTTTGTACTAGATGATGCGTAACTGCTACATTTCTCATATGTTGTCTAAACTACTGAATTAATACCCAAATGAAAGATAGAAATACAAAGAATAACCAGTAATATTATAATTAAAAGTTTATGTCATGAAATATTATTGGTTTAGAAAATGTCAGTTTTAATCAGTTTGTTTAAAGATGTTGTTTAACTGTTGTTTGTGTCCTTTTTCCGCGAGTCAGGACCCTTGCTAAAAAGATGCCTCGAGAGACCCAATCAGAGAAAGTCACTGGTGCAAGCAGCAAAGTGAGACGTGAGTCCCTCCAAAGAGACACAAGTTTTACACAGGTGAGAGACTGCAAGTAGAGAGGGCAGCAATGACTGTTCATTTTTGCAGTTTTTGTTGTTTGTCTTTTTGAAGAGTGTAAGAGAGGTCATTTTCTCTCAGGGGCAATCACTAAAAAATCTTGACATTCATGTTAATAACCATTTTAAATACAATGCATACATAGCAAAGCAAAAGAGATTTTGCCACTGATTTAAAGACAACTTAATCAAAGGACTTTTCAAGCAGTTTCACTGTTGCAGACAAATTTCCAATGTCACAATAAATATGAGATAAAATAGAGTTTAACCTCAGCTGGTGCGCGCTCACATCATCTAGACCGTTTGGTGTAAAGTGGTCGAAAACTCAGTTCAAACTGGATTCAGTCAGTCTTTTCCTCATCTGGAACTTCCAACAAAATCATACATTTTTCATTTTATAAGTTTTAAGTAGCAAATAGTATAGTTCATATACCCGAACATGGACAACAGTTGTGCTCTCTCCAGCACAGAGTAGGAAGCAGCAAACCAGTAGACAGGACACAGGAGGAGACTCTGCAAAGGTGAAAGAAGGCGAAAAAGTTTTGCTTCTCTTTGACTGTGGAAAAGGACGTCAGAGTTAGTGGAGCTATGGAGGGAACAAGAGTCTGTGTTTGATTTGGTGTGTTTCTGATTCACTAACCATCACTTATTTATGTGAGAAATCTTCATTTTTAAAATGGTTGGCCTCTCATTCCCACCATCTCCTCCCACTAAAAAAGCACAGCTAACCAATGGAGGCAACAAATTCAAAATGTAAAGTTTGTATGAAATACACTTTCTCTTTATGGATTATATTAATGCTGAACTGACAAGAATACTGTCTACATGTCCCTTTATCTCTTTTTACAGTGATGTTTTTTTGTGGACAGGAATTGTTATGTTATATTTCTTATATAAAGTTTGTTGTTATGTATATATTTCTTTCTGGAAGTTTTGCCTAATTTTTTCCAACAGGAGAAGGCTGGGAAATAATGTTAGACGAAATGTTGTTGTTTTTAAAAATAATAATCCTACAAGATCACCTGTCACCTAACCTCATTCACAAACAACAAAGCAAACAAAGTATATGCATAAAATTGTGCTTAAACCATACACACAAACATTTCATGCACAAATCTGGGATTTATCAATGTTTTCTTACCTGAATCCGTTAGTATTCTGTGAACAAATTTAGATTTAACTAAGCCAAAGCCTGGCTGTCTTAGAAAATATAATCACACACCTTTAACTAAATGCATACAATACTAAAATCACATTCGTTAAAAAAAGGCTTTAGTAGACAACAATATTTAAAACTGTTAATTTACTGATGCATGCACTTATTTGATACCCTTTTATCCTTATCAGTAATGGTGATAATGAAAATATTCCACAATAAAAGCAGAGTGTTCCAGTCCAGTTTAAAATGGAATAAATGCTGATGCTAATGCCATATTGAAAAAGACCAGTTTTGGTTTTCATAAAAAATTATGTATGTATTCATGGCAACTCCAACTAATAATTGGTGACATTATTATCATTATTATTATTATTATTATTATTATTATTATTATTATTGTTGTTGTTGTTGTTGTTGTTGTTGTTATTGTTGTTATTGTTATTATTATTAATAACAGGCATCCAGGGTTTATGACAGATGATCTGATCTACCTCCAAGCAGGTGTTAACATGTCATATCGAACCTTGCTGGTGTATTTTGCAGTCTGTGTATTCAACAGAGTTGCATCAGAGGCCAGCATGTTTGTAGGAAGTGAGGGACGGCTTATCAGATGGTTCTGACTGCCGTTACTTTCACACACACTCACTAACGGTCTGATCCAGCTGTGTCAGGGTCTTAATATGTGCAAAGAAACAACTTCATTGCTTTCTCCAAGATACACCTTGAGGCAATGGGGGCGTGGCAGTATTCTGACTGCATATAGCACCTGTCAATTAAGAATGATTCTGACTCACCAGCATATGCACAGTGGTGAGAAAAATGAGGTGATGCACAGGTGTCATGAATCTTATGGTAATTTTGCGTGAGTGCTTATTTTGTGCAGAGTAAGAACCTTTTTACGCACATATTGAATGAGGCTATGGATGAAAGAGGGTGTCAGACTATAGTCTTTTAGTCTTTTTAAAGGCTTCTAGTGTATAGAAGACAATCTACCTACCAACCTACCAACCTTCATACCTTCCTGAAACTTCACCGGAGTAATGAGTGTATGATGGTATTTGTGTGCCCCAGATACACATTTTCTAAAGAAAAACAGATATTTTTTGCAGCACACTGTAACGTGTTAAACACAGGCCACTGTGTAACTGTTGGAACTGAGCCATCAATAATATTGTTAGTTCCAAGTCAAATGTCTGCTGTGAAGAATTGGAAAACAATAAATAAAAAACAGTGATCTGTGGAGCGTTTGGATTTGCAAGGTATATTCAGAAAAAAATGTACAAGGTAGAAGGTAGAATGTAGATGAGTTGATTAAAACCACCAGCTTCTATGAAAATTCCATCCAGTTGCTCGGTTATGTTGTTGCTGGTGGCATCATTAAATTCCTGCAGTGAATGTTTTGAATTTGCATCAGAGTCTTGTGTCCTTATGGCTCCCATGAGTCAGTCCAGTGCAACAGCTTGATGTGGGATGTTAGGGGTTTAACCATGTCTCTCTGAAGAGCAGTCTCTAATTTCCCTTTGCTGAGTGAGCCACAATCGCATCTCATCTACTCCATTCTCCTGTGAGCGGACGTTAGCCAGAAGAGGGCTTGGTAGAGGAAAAGCTCTCACCCTGATGCCGGATCTCCTCCCTCTCTTTGTCCAGCATTTTCGGTTTCATTTCTCCCTTCTGGTCTGACTTGCCGCTTGGCACATGCCACCGGTGGGGATCTTCTCGCAGTCTGCTCAGTCCAAACCCCATACAACCGTTCCCAATGTTGATAAGTGCTTCTCTATCATAGAAAATTTTTTTCAACACCATGAAAATGCGTGCTTCAGCAGAAGCACGCATTTTCATGGTGTTGAAAAAAATTTAAAAATATATAGCAAAAAAGTAGCAAGGATTTGAGAAGCTACTGGCTGCTGCATATAAACTGCCATTGTCACAGCCAATATGACACAAATGAAAAAAAAAACAAAAAAAGTGGTCATCCTGTTGAATTCCATGTCAAAATAGCAGGAGAGCTATTTTTTTTGTGTGTGATGTGTGTAATTTTTCATTTGCACAACAAAATGTAATGCAAAAACATGAAAAGACAAATTCCATCCATGTTTTTGATTATAGTATTACCCACTATCTCTGATCTTGTTTTTTTCTTTGCAGAATCGCCTCACCATGGGGGTGTTTTCCGTGTTTCCCTGCACAGGGAGCTTACAGCCAGGCTGTCATCAGGTGGTGACAGTGGATTGTGTAGCTGAACAGCTGGGCTGCTGGAATCAGGGTTTGCTCATTGACATCAGTGACCGTGACCCGTCAGACCACCCTGACGGCATCCCATACAGACTGCTGGCTGAAGTCTGCAAGCCAGGTGAGAGCTGTATGACCTTATTCTGTCTGATTTCATTAATAAACCTGATGAAAGTTGTGGCTTGCTTACAAATGGCTCTGTTCCATGCATGTCATATAATGGGTTCTCCTGAGATCACTTAGATGGGCACAGGCTATTGCCATTCAGAAAAACAGTGCTTATTAGTGTTTCCATTTCTGTGTCCCTTACGAATATGAATCAAAAAGTCATATCATTTATTCAGTTTTAATTTTATTTATGAAGCCCAAAATCACAATTTACCCTAGAGGACTTGCAGCATACCTCTTTCCTTGGACCCTCACAACAGAAAAGGAAAAATTCCTCAAAAACCCCTAAGGGGTCAAAAACAGTAGAAACCTGTGTCAGAGCAATTGATGAGGGATCCCTCCTTGAGGACCAACGTGCAATAGATCTTGTGTGTATAGATCAGACAGCAACAACAATAATAGCAATAACAACTATTTCAAAAATAGAAGTTTTGACAATAATAGTAGTATATAATTGTATATATTGTATATATGTGTATTATGATAGTGGAGGTGTGACTTGGTAGTAGTTGTTGGCATCAGGCAGGACCACAGTAACAGTGGAATCACAAACCATGATCCAGGTGCAGCCGCAATCCCTGCGAACTTGCAAGACAAGGGAGATCTCAGTATATCATGGGAAGTCCCTTGGCAGACTGAGCCAATATCAACCTAACTTGGGGCTGGTCCAAGGCACCAATCACACATTATGCTATGGTAGCTGGCAGGTGCTACCCATGTTGCCAAACAAGTATAGAGCCTGACCACAGCAGAATCTGTCATTTCTGAACATGGAGGAACCTGGCCAGGTAAATGAGCAAGGGAAACTGCCTGCTGGAGATACAGGAAGAGGAAAAGGAGTAAGGATCTGTGGTGGTTGCAGTGAGGGGAAAGAGGTCTAGGAGCACAAAGATACAGAGCCGTCCCAGACAAAATACAGAGAGTAATGTGAACGATTCCTCAGTGTCTTCAGTCATCATATCAGTTTAGTACACCATATATGGTGTATTAAACACCATGATACACCATATATGGTGTATTAAACTGATATGATGATATATATATATATATATACATATACATATGTTCTGTTCCATCTAGGTTATGAATCTTTCATTACACACTTTAATTGAATGATCATAACAGCACTGACTATGTAATGATTTAGAGGGACAAATGTAGGTTATCATCTTAAACAAGCTTTAACTCTTCTGTTTTTTGTTTCCAAGGCATAGCGTTAGACATGGCTTCCATCTTTGAGGAACACCATCTGTGCCATAAGAGCAGTCAGCTCTCCTCTGAGCAATTTCGCAATGCTGAAGGCATTTATGTTCGGGATGAGAACAAGTTTATTTTTAACAAAGTCCAGATTGGGCGAACTTCCCAGGCCCGGTTCAAGCTCACTAACAACAACAAGGTGCCCTGCATGCTCAACATGGCCATCCGATATGTTGGTGTTAAGGTAAGGCATGCAAAGCTTTTTGGGTAGATGCATGGATAACTGTGCACAGGAGTATTACTGACTGTAGTAGGAGCACATTAAACATATTCTGTTTTCTTTTCTTACAGACGTCCCGTAGCATGGAGGTTTTTGATTTGTCTGCTACAACACTGAGCATTCCCAGCCTGTCGCACTCATTTGTAGTGGTCTCGTTCACACCGCAGACGATGCAGCTATACACTGCAGTGTTTGAGGTCACAGTGGAGGGAACCATTAGGTATATGAGTTCATATCTGTGTATGCTGCGCAAGTTTTCTCAGTGCTGTTTGCTTGTCCATAAGTTTCCACTGCTACTGCATTTAGTAAGAGAGTATCAGCTCTAACTTTGCCTTGCCGACCTACTGTTTTTTTCTGTCAGATCCAGAATGACACCCACATCCAAGAGCAACGTGCTGGAGTTCGAGCTAATGGGAGAGGGCATTTTGCCCAGTGTGTGTGTGGTGCGTCCAGCCAAGAGGAATAGCACACGAAGCCTAGTGCTGCAGTTCCCAAGAGTACTGGTAGGACACAGACATACCCTACCCCTGGTGCTTCTGAATGACGGAAGTATTCCAGCCCAGGTTAGAGGAGACATATTCCTTTTTCCTTTTTACTTTATCATAGATTTAACAATTTCATGATCTGTCCCAATTTCCTGAATGTGGTATCTCAAGATCGCCTTGTGGGAATTTCTCTAAATTTGGCACAGACATTCACTTGATCTCGACAGTTAACTCAATTTGGTGATCAAAGTTCAAGGCCAATCAGACCATGTATCTGTCTCATTCTAGTGAATGCAATATCTCAAAAAGCCCTCAAACGTCCACTTGGACTAATTAACTGATCCATGTTTAATTTTTTACCAGAATAGTGACTGCAGAACCTGCCATACTGCCTCTAACTGGCTTAGCCTAATATTCTTATCTTAATGACTTGTGCATGGAGGCATAATTATCAAGAATGTAATTCTAGTTTTAGCAATATTACACATTTGGCCTCACACAAGAAACTGAATACAAACATTTACTTTGTCTCTGTTTGTACCCACAATTTGTCAGTACAAACAAAATCGCTTAAATTCACAACACATGAACATAAGAGAGCAGTCAGCTCCCTTCTGAGTTAAATTGGTCAGTAAATATGCTTTGTGGCTTTGTGTGTTGGCTAGCTCAAGATTGACATGCTGGATCAACTTGGAGTGTTCACCCTCAAAGCTGCTCCTGTCAGCTGTTGCAGCTCCATCCACTCTGCTCAGCTCGATGGCACCTCTGATACAGGTACTACCTATCTGTGAAATTCCTCCTCACTTCCAGGAGTATTCCACCTACAAAACCAATTTTATATCTGTCACTCATCCTGTTACCTCGAACTTATGACAAATACTTATTTTCTTGTAAGCCTCCATGGTGAAGGAGGAATCCCAGAACTGAGAAAATTCCTGATGAATTGCCATATACAGCAACAACAGCAAAACTATATGAAAACATCTGTTTACAAGCTCTCACACAACTTGTGCAGTATAATCCAAGTTGTATTTATACAGTCAAAAGATCAGTACTTCCCAAACACGTGTTTACAGTAAAACCCTCCATTTCAAACTCTTGTGCATACAAGTAGCGCACGTCTTTATTCCTCATATTATTCTTCTTTGCCTACATTGTAACAAGGCAACTCTATGGGGCGCCAATTGTAAAGTTGTGCAAAAAGAAAAAAGCAATATTTCTCCACATTTAGCTTTGAAACAAACAAAAAGAGGTGTGAATTTTTTCTGTCATTTTTTATTTACAATATAAACAGCAATATTTGCAAACATTGTCAGATTTATTCTTTTGTGAAATATATGTTCAAGATAATGTCACTGTTTAAAATTAAATCTAAATGTTAAGTGTTATATGTTAAATCTAAGTGTTAATTCTTAAATCTAAATGTTTTTGAAACGGGTGGGGTTAGGACCCAAATGCAGTACACCGGCACACAGAAACAGTTGGTAATAACTTTTATTTATACCAACACAAACAATGTCCAAAGCAGAATGAGTGAGTTTCGTGTAAAGTTCGTTCTTCGAGCAGAGAGCCCTAGCACAGTCTCTGGGGCTCTGACGAGGAGAAGAGACGAAGCTTACGGCAACCGTGGTTGGCGAGGAGGAAGCCCCGTAGTCCGACGAGCCGGCAACACGTGTGGAGGTGCTGTCGAGGATAGAGCTGAGAGCAGTCCGCGAAGGCAGCAGTACCGATGGGGAACAGGCAGGAGGATTGTCGAAACCAAGCAGAGGAGTCGTTACCAGCAGAGCAGTCAGATTCCAGAAACGCCAAAGCAGAGCATGTGGTCGGGGACAGAAGGCAGGTAGGTTTACCGGGAGACAGGCGAGGAGAGCAGGTCGGGGACAGGCAGAGTCGGCTTCGGAAGCTCTGGCAGAAGAACGCTGGAAAGTCTCGCATGACGCAGTAGAACAATCTGGCAGTGAGTGAGAGTGCTGGAGAGGCTTATATGCAGGACTGATTGTAATGAGCTGCAGCTGTGAGGCAGGTGAGCAGAGCTGGCTGAAGAGATGGGCGTGGCTGGCAGGTAGAGTGGAGCAGAGGGAGGGTGAGTGGAAAAGTACTGGGCAGAGTGACAGGAGGGGAATGAGAGACAGGGGCCGTGACAGTTACGTTAAATCTAAATGTAAAATATGAAATCTAAATGTTATTCGTTAAATCTTAATGTTATATGTTAAATCTAAATGTTACATATTAAATCTTAATGTTATATATTAAATCTAAATGTTATATGTTAAATCTAAATGTTAAATATTAAATCTAAATGTTATATGTGATATCTAAATGTTATCTAGATTTAGATTTAACATATTTGAACCTATTTTTTCACGAAAGAATAAATCTGCCAATCTGGCAAATATTGCTCTAAATGTGATTAAAAATTGACTTTGAAAAATTCATACCTATTTTCAATTACGTTTTAGAGCTAAATGTGGAGAAATGTTGCTGTTTCTTTTAGAGTGCAAAACTTTACGATCTGCGCCTTATACAACTCAGCCACCAACAGTTGATTCCAAGATTTGGGCCGCTTTTGAAATTTGAGGTGTTACTTTATTCCATGCCCCAGATTGTTTTTTACTTTTGACAAACTTTTTAGTCTTTGGCCCCAACCTATGCTGACTCAAGTAACACCTCTTAACCCTTTAACAGTCACATTAAGAAATATGTTTAATTAGAAAAAAATGGTTAACATTGTGGGTACCTGACTCCTGAGTGCAACTCATCCAGACAGTCTGGGTAACTCCAGCATGAACTTATTACATGAACATATCATGCATCAAAATAATTTTTTTAACCAAAGTTGCCTTTTTTGTAAACACTGTAGTCTGTGGAGTATGTTTATAAAATGCATCAATTTATTATGAAAAAAACCCATTTTATTTAGTATAATGCCTTTTTAAAATGACAATCGTAATTGTAATATTATAGAATACTAAAAATGAAAGTAACTTAAGAAAGTAAACAAAATGAAATAAATACAAATAACAATAAATCTAGTGACTAGTAAAACTTTGTATGCCATATAAAACACATAGAATTTAGTCCAAAAAGGAATTTGGCAGTGAATGTCACGTTATGATCTAATGTGGTGTTATGCTGAGCTCAAGATAGCATCAGCTTCCGTTTACCATAATGGAGCATCTCAACCAAGTGGTCACGTGTTTTCAGCTGTAAAATAAGGATGCATTGTATTTGTCACATTTGTGTCATTCTACAAAAGTTTAATCATCGGGGGGGTCTAGAACATGGGACAATGGGATAAGATTTTTTCCGACTTCACCTTCCAGGGTTATTTAAAGTCAAGATAAGCAGAGCAATGTTATGGTGACCAATATCTTTGTTTTTTTTTCAGCTTTCAGACATTGCTGTCTTTTTACAACACTGTCACCCACTGAATAATGGATGAATAATGAATTCTCATTACAATGAATAATAATTCTCATTACACTCTCTAATCAGTGAGGGGTATGAGTTGGATCTTGTGGTTCTGCTGTATTAATTTGCGCACCTCATAGTGACTTGCACACCATTTTCCAACCCAATGTGTTGCCACATAATGGGATGCTCTTTGTTGTGCTATCTTAGCATTTGTTAATTGTGTTTCATATGACAGGTCTACAGATATTAGATATATATATATATATATATATTATATATATATATATATATATAAGTCATTTTTAAAAACAAGTTTTAAATCAAGTTTAAAAAATGAAAGTACAATTTGTCCTTAATCCTGCTACATCTTTGGTAGTGAAGGATGAGTTAATTAAAATCAGCAGCTACTATGAAAATTCCATCCAGTTGCTTCCATCCAGTGATGCTGCTCCTGAAATGCATTTTTTTAATTTGAGTCTTGTATCCTGTCGGCTCTGAACAAGGTCCACCCATCCAATACAACAGCTTAATCCGGGATGTCAGGGGTTAACCATGTCTCTGTGAAGATGTGTACAGAGCAGTCTCTGATCTCCCATTACTGAGTGAGCCTCAATTTCATTTCATCCACTTATTTCTCCTGCGACCAGACATTTGCCAAAAGGCTTCGTAGAGGAACAGTTCTCGGTTTTCAGTTTCCTTTGGTCTTCTGTCTGGTCTGACTGGCTGCTTGGCATTTGCCATTGGTGGAGATCCTTTCGTGGCCTGCTGCATTCAGTCCAAACCCCACACACCTTTTCCCAATGTTAATAAGTGCTTCTGTATTGTAGAAAACTTGTGCTTCAGCAGAAGGGGCCATGGAGCTGAAAAATACCAAAATATAGCAAAAAAGTAGAAAGGATTTGAGGAGCTACTGGCTGCTGCATCTATACATGCACTGCTGTCATCATTTATCAGACTTTAATCCTCTGTCTGTCTTCCTGTCCCTGTGTCCCTGTGTCCAAGGCTATTGATTTGGGCCATTAAATAATTTTTAGGCTATTTTATTGCTCTATATTATAACATTGTTGTTAATATTCAAGGGTGAGCCCTGCTCTCTGGAGGAGAGCCTTCATTAGTCTGTACAGTATCGTCCACCACTGGATTTATATGTGAATGAACTGCAATAAACTTGATCTTGTGTGCTTCGATTACCTTCTGTTAAACAACATGACCATCTGACATTTTATAATGCCTAGTCACACCAATGAAGTAATTTTGGTGAAAGTAATGCAAAAATAGTGCAATGCATTACTCTACATCAAGAGTAATACTGTAATTTAACTCAATACTTTAAAATGCAGGTAACAGGTGATAAGTAATAAATTACAATTTGAAAGTTACTGGCCCAAAACTGATCATTTGTCATATTTTGGTTAAGATAACTGGTCACCCGCCCCAACACTGCAGCACCTTTTACGAAACATCAGCAAACTGCCAGAATAAACCTAGAATTTTATTCTCTTTATTTATTTATTTTTATTTTAAAATAAATAAATAAAAAGACACTTATGAAGAGAATCACATGTATTTTTTTTTCACTGAAAGACAAAATTGTCAGTGATACTGTAGTTAAGCACTAAATCTCAAGAGAAGCTCAACCTGGCTTCTCTCCTATGCTCAGAGACAGTCATCCTCATATGTGTTATTGGTGACACTTTTCCTTCTCCCACAGAGCATCAGATGGCGCACACGGCTCTGCTGAGGTTGAATGTTGATGAGCAGGTGGAGATTGAGGTCAGCTTCTGCTCTGACAAACCCCAGAATGTCAAGGCCACAATGTCACTGCAGGTGGAAGACAACCAGTACAGCCACACCATCATACGAGTGAGCGCAGATGCTTACGAGGAAATTGTCTCTCTTGACAATGTCAGCAGATCATCGAAGGAAGTAGATCAGGAAGGTGATGAAGGAGGTAAGGAGACTCATCATGTGGTGGGAATGGAGAGGGCGAGAAGTAAAGTAGGTTTATTTATTTATCACAAAACTTTTAATAGCAGTCAGCCCCTGATTCTTCACAGAGGAATGCTCCAAGTGTCATGTTTTACTGATAAGGAAGCGTGTTTTTGTATCCTGCATTTTTCTACCAGGCCAATTTCTTTCTCACAGGTTCTCACAATTATGAATTGCTGAATTTTGGATACTGCCGTGTAGATCGCTGTTACAAAGAGAGTTTCACCATGACTAACCACAGCAGCAGCCAGGTGGTGAGGTTTGAATGGCCTCCTGCCGGACCCCATGTTGTCTTTTCACCACAGGTAAACATTTACAGGGACTGCATATATGGCTTTAAAAAGGGAGTATGTTTAAAAAGATTTTAATTATGGGGCCAGACTGTAACTAATAGCTAAAGGCATTATGTGTTCAGAGTATCCGTCTATCCCATTCTTGTGACCCTGATATCTTAAGAATGTCATAAGAGAGTTTCTTCTCAGTTTGCACAAATGTCCACTTGGAGTCAACCATGAACCGATTCAATTTTATTGATCATAAGTCAAAGTTCAAGGTCACTGTCACCTTGTCTGTCTCATTCTTGTGAACAGACTATCTCAATAACACCTTGAGGGATTTTTTCAAATTTGAAGCAAGAATTTGGCAAGAAGCAATACAATTGGTGGCATGGTGTAGTGGTTAGCACTGTCACCTCACAGCAAGAGGGTCTTGGGTTTGAACTCAGGTTGAGGTGGGGTTCTAGCTTGGGTGGAATTGGCAACTTCTTTCTGTGTCACCGTGTGTTTTCTCAAGGTTGTCCAGCTCCCTCCCACAGTCTGAAGATATGCAGGTTAATTGGTAACTCTAAGGCTGCCTTCACTTACGTCCTGCACAACATTTAGGAAACCACGAGAGGAGAGGGTTTTAAGAGACAAGTATTGTCCTTTCCTCTGAAGCGTCACATGAAGTGATGCCCATTTCTGATGACAGAAGCAGCTGATCAGGACCGCTGATGGTCATTTTGGTGACCTAAGCATTTGCGTTGTTGTTACATTATTTCACACATAACCAAAGAAAGTCACAAAACTTTATAAACTACAGCAGAACTATAGAACAGGCATTTTTCAGCAGCTGCTCTGCAGAGGAACCTGTCTGAACGTCAGCTTCCAGGTCGTTAATGAGGTCATGATATAATCATATGACAGCTTCTGGTAGAGTTCTGCACAGGTGTGTTTTAACGAGCTTCGGTTTAAAAAAAAAAAATGTCGCTCAGCAGAGGCCACTGACTGTATAAATATCTGTAATAATAATAACCTAAAATAAAGCTTGCACTGGAGCTGCTGCGTTCACTGATCTAGGGACAGCGTTGGGCCTTCACTGAGAGAGTTAATGCAATACTCATGATTATGATTGATGATGATCATATTGGGTGTTTTGTGTGTCCTCCGGTACTGGTGCCATACACACAGCATGTAATGTAGCAGCGCTACAGTTAATCACAGCTGGATCAGCTGTCAGTCGGCTTTAAAAGCAGGAAAGACGTTTGATGTAATTTAAATTTTTTAATTTTATGCATTTAAATTACATGTCAGTGAGCGAAAAGCCTGATAATACAGAAAGAGTTCAGCCTGTCAGCAGCAGAGTTTCTCTGTTTAACACCTGTACATAAAGAAGGCACAAGGTAGACTTTTTATTCATTTTTTAAATGTAAATAAAAATAAATAAAATAAATTAAATTTAAATCCTGCCACATCTTTTGGCATTCAAGGGAGAGTTGAGGAGTCTCACAGCCTGGGGCAAGAAGCAGCTCTGTAGTTTGGTGGTTCAGCAGCAGATACTTCTGTATCTTTTTCCAGATGGCAGCAGGGTGAACTGTGGCTGGGGTGGCTGCTGTCTTTCAGTGTCCTTTGGGCTCTGTGCTGACACCTCACTTCACTGAGGTCACTGATGCTCTGTAGATGGGAATCATTGACGTTCTGGGCAGTTTTAATTAAACGCTTTAGAGTGTTCCTGTCCTGGGCCATGCACGAACCATGCCAGTTTGTGATGTTTTCAGTCAGCATGCTTTCTATTGCTTCTCTGTAGAAGTTAACAAGGATCTTGCCTTGGAATTTAGCCATAGAAAGTGGAGCCTTGTCTGTGCTTTTTTAACCTGGGTGGTGATGTGTGACGACGAAGATAGGTTCTCAATGATGGTAATTCCAAGGAACCTATAGCTGTTCACCTGCTCCACCTCAGCTCGGCTGATGTAGACAGGGGTGTGTGTCTTGCCTCCTTCTTTCTAAAATCAACAATCAGCTCCTTGGTTTTGCTGACATTGAGCAGTATGTTGTTTTCTGTACACCACTCTGCAAGATTGTTGATTTCCTCCGAGTATGAACGCTCATCGTTGTTTGTAATGTGGTGGTGTCGTCCACATATTTCACAATAGACTGATGTCTGGGAGTGCAGTCATGGCTATACAGTATGAACAGGAATGCTAGTGAATGTTATTTCTTAAGATCACTCTGAGGGAATTTCTTTAAAATTAGCAGAAGCATCTACTTTGAGTCACAAATAAACTGATCAGACTTTGGTTGTTATTATTATCAATGGTCAAGATCACTGTGACCTTTGATTCTTCAGAAAGCAATATCTTAAGAATGCCTTTAGAGAATTGTTGGAAATTTGGCACAAAACGTCAGCTTGGACTCAATGATGAATTGATGTGTCCATTTCAGTCTCTTAAATATGATATCTTAAGATGGCCTTCAAGGAATATCTTCAGATTTGGCCCAAGCATCTACTTATGGTGCGTTTTCACTACATGGTACCGGCTCTACTCTACTCGCCTTTTTTGGTTGTCCAGTAGGAAAAAGTACCTGGTACTTGGTACCTGGTACCTGGTACCTGGTAACACCTTTTTTGGTCCCTGCTCTCCCTAGGTTACAAAAAAGCTGACCAGGTACTATGAGGTACTAAAAGGTGCCGTGACGGCATGCACGGAATACCCTGAACAGCGCAAACAACAAAGCTATTGTAGCGACCGCAGTTTTGTATAATTTTTTTCCTTTCCAAAAATGGCAACCAGAAAGATCACGCCGTGATCACTCGAGGACGTGCAAATGTTCCTCCCCTTGCTTGCCGACGAGAGGAGTTCGGCTCCCCTGAAAGCCTCCCTTGAGACGTTCAGGGGAAGCTCTAAAAAATTGTTCTCGATTATGTGATAGATTATATATTTTCTGTCACATAAACTCCTCCAACTGACCGACAGAAGGGACAGGGGCGGCTGTGACTCAGAGGTAGAGTAGGTTGTCTATAGGAAGGACAGCGGTTCAATCCCCAGCAATATGTCGAAGCAAGATACCGAACCTGAAAATGCTCCTGATGCCGCGTCATCGGAGTATACATGCGTATGAATGCTTACTACCTAGTAGGTGGCACCTTGTACGGTAGCCTCTGCCACCACTGTGTGAATGTGAGTGAATGGGTGAATGTGAAATGTCCTGTGAAAGCGCTTTGAGTGGTCGAAAAGACTAGAAAAGCGCTATACAAGTACAGTCCATTTACCATTACAGAGAGAGAGAGGAAATGTTACTGCTGGTGTTCAGCGCTTACAGTGGTATAAGTACAATCTTTTTCGCAGTTACCCTGATATTGACCGTGAGCTGCCATACACTTTATGAATGTGACATGTTTTAGTCATGGTGCGCACCAGAAAATGGGGCTCCCCCGAAAGCCACGGTGTAATTCGAACCCTGTTTGTCACGTTGAAACTGATGCCAAGGCAGTATCACACGCCGTCGCTATGACAATCAGCTGCACTGAGGCGGTACTATCTTCTAATGTCAAGTCAAGTCAATTTTATTTATAAAATGGAATGGAAAACGACCTCCAGAAAAGTACCCAATACCAACAGCGAATAGTATAGAGTAGAGTAGAGCCAGTACCATGTAGTGGAAATGCGCCATTAGACTTAGTAATTAACTAATTAAAATTTGGTTGTCAAAGGTTCAAGGTCACTATCACCTCTTGACAGATCCCCCAGAGTGAGGTTATTCAATCGTTATTGCCCCCTGATGTTTGTCTGCAGTATAGGTCATAAAGCCCACCCCTCCGTGTTAGTGAATGGTCATAGACCAAACTAACAACTTAAGGTACACGCCAAATAATTTTTTCCTTTTTCCTTTCTGGCCATTATGTCATATCTCAGGAACAGAGGTGGAGATATTTGGTCAGATACTGAACTGGTGACACTAGTCTTGTTCTTCTTGATGTTTTTTCTGGAAACTTTGCTGATCATAGAGATCTTCTGTGCTGCCAGGGGGAAGATGTGTGTGAAGCTTCCTTGGTTTCACAGACATGGATGTAAACTGTAAAAGCAATTTGACTGATGTGTGAAGGCATACAACCACCAGGCAGTAATTCTAGTTGTTGTTTGCATCAGATAATACTTGGTTCCATGTGATTAAAAATAAACTGCTTTTTCTTACAGGTGGGACACATTCATGCTGGTTGCTCTAAGGAGGTGACTGTTACCTTTTGCTCCAATCAGCCGGTGACTCTGAGCAGCCAGCAGATGACATGCAAGGTTAGTCAGGTGGATTTCCAGCAGCCGCTCGAGCAGGTGGTTGACTGGGACGATGGACAGAGAACGGTGCAGTGGCTGAGCTCTTCCAAAAAGGCTTCAGGAGCTCCACAGCAGTCTGGAAAGAATAGGGTAAACATGTTGACTGTGATGTGAAAGTGATGCTGAAAAGAGGGTTTACAACTTGAGTTGAGCAAATATGTATATGTTTGCATGCAGGTGATACATACAGATCCCGAACCCTGTTGCTCTGTGGTCGAGGGCTCCCAGTGGGAGTTGGAATTGCATATCAGCGCAGTTTGTGACTTTGTGAAGTTCAACTGCAACACAAACACCATTAACTTCAAGGATACCATGCTCTACCAAAGCAGGCTGCACCAGTAAGTCAGGTTCATGGTATTTGCAGTATAGAAACCAAAACCATACAAATAAATGATTTGGGCATCCAGAGGAGTCAGACACTTAAGATGATAAAATACTGATGATCTAAATGAAGCTGTGGGCTCACACTTGACCTCAGGTTGTTGGTTATTACACATCTTTCTGACACTATGACAGTGATCAGAGCAATGCTCAGTGAAGTGCTAATAATATTCAAATCTTGAGTGTGTTTCTCTGCAGACTGCACATAGAGAATTGTGGCACTGTTAAACTGGAATTCTCCTTCCAAGTCCTCATGGATCCAAAGGACAACAGTGCACACCATGAAGAAGAAGGTACTGTAGTTATATTATGGCATATCTTGAGGTCAGCGTTTGACAGAGCAACAGTGGCTCTTTAAAAAGTCTTAAAAGGCATTTAATTAAATAATCAAAAAATAAGGCCTTAATTGTTTTAAAATGTTTTAGATACAGCTCAAACATTATATTTTATGAATCATTTTTTCCAGTCTTGCAGTGTAAAATCCCAAAATAAATAGTGACATTGTTTCCTTTTAAATAAATTTATAGAATGCTTCTTGTAAGTAACATCATGCAGATCAGGATAGCAGAACCACCAGCTGCGAAGCACAGAGCAGGGATCCCCTGTCTGCTAGCTCGCTGTTAATGTACCCTAAATGACATGGGGAAGTGCCAGTTGAATGAAAATTGTCTTTTTAACAAAGATTTTACGGCATGGCGTTTTAAATCTTGCATGATGGGAATCAAGGCAGTTGAGTCCCACATGCAGAATTAGAAATAGAAAATGCAGAGACAATAACTGACAAATGCAAGCTCTGTTCAATTGCCATCTCGCCACAAGACAACAGTCATGTTTTATGTTATAATAATCATTTGGACAATGCTGTCCCATATTCAAAGTAATTGATGTTGAACCTTTGTTTTTTAATTCAGCTTTGGTGAATTTGAAATTGTTCTCAATTTTTTTCTGATAGCACTGACAGTGTCTTAAACTGTCATTTCTGTCTTGCTTCAAGTTATAGGAGCCCTGATTTCATTCATTATTTGCCATAATCTAATGTGATATACCTGTATTTTAATGATTTTTAAAATAGATGTTGGAGCTGTATGTAAATGTCAACACATTTTCTCTTTGACAGATGTAACGCTTACTTCTCGAGCAGGCAGCAGGTCAGCAGTGTTAACTGGAACCTGTCCTGCCAGTGCTCTGGCCAGAATCACCTCTCTTCTGAGAGGGAATCCTAAGCTCCCGCCCTTCAGCATTGAGCCCACGATGGGGATCATAGAGCCTGGTGCCATTCAGGATTTCAGCATTCGCTTTTCCCCTATGGAGATAGCCCAGTTTCAGGGCAGGCTACTCTGCAGGTGCACTAAATTATTTTCTAAATTTGTCATTTAAAAAAAAGAATAGACAAGTGATATAACAGTGAAGAAGTAAATATTCTTTGACAGAGCTTTGCCACTGTTAGAGGCTTGCTGGTTTATTTTTCAGACTCTAAACTGATTCATGCTGCACCAGAGAAAACATTAGTTGGACACCTTGTGGCCTGAGCCTGGAGTCATAGTGTATGGCATTAGCAGTGTTGGGAAGGTTACTTTTGAAATGTAATAAGTTACGGATTACTAGTTGCTCTGTTAAAAATGTAATAACTTACTTGATCAAAGTAATGTAACGTATTGCAAAAAGTTTCTTTTCTAAAAAGGGCACTAAAGCTGAAAAGACCTAATAACATAAGTGTATAAATATTGCACTCATATTTGTCTCAACAGCTTTGCTGACCCATTTTGAACTTCCATCAAAAGA